>NC_067147.1:19968765-20286833 GCF_903995435.1 Acomys russatus | reverse complement strand
CATACATACACATACACATACACACACACATACACAACATACACATACTACACATACACACATACATACAACATACCATACATACATACATACACATACATACATACAACATACATACACATACATACATACATACATACATACATACATACATACCATGGCAAAAAATGCTAACAATACTGATTGATCATTACTTAATATCAGACATGAACTACAACGCAGAAGAAAGAAAATAGAGACCAGCACTTAGCTTGATTATGTTAGATATTTCCATGTGTATTTCTCTCAAAGTTTCTAGTGACTTTGTGCCCTGAACATCATTGTTTCTATGGTAAAAAAATAATTATATTTTAGGGTCACAGAAATTCATTAAGTTGTCAGGGTAATAGTACATTGAGAAAGTAGGGTTCACACCTTTAGGTGTGCAAAGCATGTGAATGGTTCAGTACTAAACCTTTGTAGATGACCCCAGGATTAGTACACAGACGCCAAGAATATGTGTGATGGAAGGCTCTTCTGACACCAGTGTAGTTTATAGTAGTAAGTGTCTGTGAGCTCTCTTGCTCACTATTCGCCTGAGTAAATCCAGCTGTCAAGCAAATCCTCAGGAGACACCGCCTTCAATTATTTCTCCATCTTCTCCTTCCCTAACAATTCTATAATTTAAAAGAAGTGTGTGTGTGTGTGTGTGTGTGTGTGTGTATTCTCACTTTGCTTGCAGAAGCCATTGGAAATGTACTTCATTGCACCCTTAGTCTGATTTCTCTTTTGCCCTCCTAGATTTAAAGGTTTTAATTTTTGTATGTCTACAGCTTCACCATTGTTTATTATAAAAAAGTCACAGAAGATCAATTCTGATTTATATAAATATATAGATATGATTGTAGATATAAATAGATGACAGATACACAGACAGATCAATACCGTGACAAAAATGATGATAATTGATTGAGCATTACTTGATATGTTTGCATGCTTGCTCTTAGATATTCGTGTTTCTTAACCTTTTCCTACTCCACATTTTGACAGAATGGGAGATTTGATCCCCTCACATGTGGAAAAAGGAAGATCAAATCACATTGTGTTTCTCTGTCTGCAGGTGATTGTCTGGGGTGACTATGGAAGAATGGACCACAAATGCTTTATGGGCGTGGCTCAAATCTTGTTGGAAGAACTTGATCTGTCCAGCATGGTGATTGGATGGTATAAATTGTTCCCTCCGTCATCACTGGTAGATCCCACACTCACTCCCCTGACCAGGCGAGCTTCCCAATCATCTCTGGAAAGTTCCACTGGGCCTCCCTGCATCCGGTCATAGTCAACTCCTAGCCTTCCAGCCAAACTCTACACTTCAGGATAATTATCAGAACCAGATATTTCATGATCAAGAGCATTGTTGGAGACAGACAATCAACTTGTGTTTTGCCTGTAGTAGTTTCTTCGATAATGTGTCCCAATTGTTGTTTAAAACATGGCTTCATACTGACAGAACAAGGCAGTCTATCAAATTGCAGTAAGTATCGACATGCTAGTGAGAGTCACTGACACTTCTTGCAGATAGAAAAAGATGAGACATCAACTACACACACACACACACACACACACACACACACCAAATTGAACAAACTGGAAACTCTCACTCTGTGAAAAGGTGTACTTCACAGATTTCTGCACAGACCACAAGCAGTGTTATTTCCCTAGTGTTTGAGGTTGTTTAGTTCTTCTCTGTGCTTTAGTTACCTGTGTACTGTTTGCTATTTCTTTCGTTGTCTGTTTCTCTGTCTTCATTTGTTTTTTCCACTAGTGTTTCGGGTTTTTTTTTTTTTTTGTCTTTGTTTTCCTTTGCTTTGTCATATCAGGATTAGTGGTATTAACAGAGACCCTTCCTTTCTTTTTCCAAAAGCACCAAAAAGGGCTGAAGCAGTCTCTGTAGCATTTTCCCCAAAGTTTTTCAAAGCTGGGCGTGGTGAAGCCAGGGAGGGTATCACTGACGGCCAGTTCACAGTTCTTCCAAGTCTTGTATGTGCAACCTCCCTACCCCCCCCTAAAAAAATTCACCTTCCAAACTAATAGTCAAAGGATCATTTTTTTTTTACAGTAAAGAGCATATCTGTGTGCATTCCAGATAATTTGTTTATGTTTTCCATTGTTTGGCATGGAAGACTTCCAAGTCGATCTGCTACGAATGCTGGGGATGAAGGCTAACCAACAATAGTGCTTTGGATGGGGATTAAGGCTAACCAACAATAGTGCTTTGGATGGGGATGAAGGCTAACCAACAATAGTGCTTTGGATGGGGATGAAGGCTAACCAACAACAGTGCTTTGGATGGGGATGAAGGCTAACCAACAACAGTGCTTTGGATGGGGATGAAGGCTAACCAACAATAGTGCTTTGGATGGGGATGAAGGCTAACCAACAATAGTGCTTTGGATGGGGATGAAGGCTAACCAACAATAGTGCTTTGGAAACCCTTTTTGAGATTTCTTTTATTTCCTGATAACAAAAGAAAAAAACTGCTCATGTGTATAAACAATATTTTCAGTTTCCCAAAATGGTGGCTAATAGTGGATTTGAGCTTAAGACGGTTTAAGCTCAGCCATGCCACAGTGTAGACTCTCCCATCTGCCCTGGACAGAGCATGGTGTGAGCTGTTCAATATTGCACTGGAAATTCCGGTTAATATACTCTGCACTACACTGATGTTTTATTGGGTTTTAGTTTACATTTCTTTAAGGTCAATGCAAGCACAAAGCTTGATTTTTTTAATGCACAATATCTTTGGGGAAAGAAAAAGAATACAGTCAAATTCCAATTTGCATATTCTTGATTTGGGTCTTTTTGGCCTTGGATTTCCCTTGTGACTTTCTGTGTATGTGCTGCGGGTACCTGGCCCTGTAGCTGCATCCATATGCTCTCCCTCCTTTTACGAGTTCAACTTTTGTGATTTCACAGTTAGAGCAGCATGACTTGGAGCTGTTCAAAGCTGCATGCACATTTTGTATAAAAAAACCTATGAAAAAGAAAGAAAAAAAAGCAAAGAGACAAAAGGTTATTTAATAATGTATGTTAGCTCCACGTAGGCCAGCTTGTATGTTGCATGTACTTGTACAGTTTGCTCGTTAATTACTATACTGAAATAACCAAGAAATCTAAGCCATCCATTTTTGTTATAGACATTTTGCAGGTTTTAGCCAGACTCAGTATGTGGGTCTGGGATGAAATGTCTATAGATGGACTTTATTTTTTACCCTCTGGAAAAACGTGATGTAGTACGGACCAAATTCCTTCTAATAAATATTTTGGTGTAGATTCCTCCTGTGGGGCTGTAACACATGTAGACACTGTGTACACACTAGATTTTATTCCATAGACATACTGCCTGCACCAAGTGAATTCTTTATTATTATTATTTACCCATGTCAGAATTACCTGCCCACCATTCCACAGGGCACAGATTGACCACCACTCACCATGCTGTGCAGGAAGAACGGAAGCAATTGGTGCACTTCTACTAGATTCTGTTCTGTCTTAGTGGCCAAATATCAACTGATTCTAATTGGGTAGTATCTTTCTATTTTGACCACTTGTCTTAACACTCCCCTGTGCTTTTAAATGAACTTCCCATTCATGTATGTAAACATGTTTAATAAAATTTACTTTTCATGTCAGTCGGTAGCCATCTGTGTTCTGTGTTTTGCCAGCTTTCCATTGTGGGTTCTTTGGTGCAAAATGAGAGCCAGGTGATGGGAAAAGGAGGCTTGGGTTTGCTGTCTGCTATGGGCATTTGATTGGCCTGTCCCTGCACTATCTATGTCTTAACTTACGACCTGAAAGGTATTTTGTATTACATATGAGTATTCACTTCGTCAGCCTGTCTAAGTGAGCACATGACTATTCTTCTGAAAAAGTGGCATTATTAAAAACAATAAATCTCAGTAAGAAGCAAATGAAGGTTGTTTTCTTTTTCTGCTGCTGTTTTGGATGTACTAATAAAAGAAGCAACTCTCTTGTCCAGTTGACAAATCATTTCAAGTCGTATGACATATCGAAGTATCCATTGTTGCGCCTCTTGTCATAGTCTCTTGGTCTTCTCCTAGTCTTTTCCTTCTAACTCATTTCCTAGCTTATGGGACCTTGCCTACCGTGGCCTGACTTAAAAAAAAAAAACTAACTCTGCACTGACTCTGAGTCACCAAAATAGCATCTTTAATACTCATAGGCAAGTCTCTCGACTTGCATGTTAAAAGAGACAATATTTGTCTTCTTCTTTTTGTAGATGTCACTGACATTCATTTAATAAGGAAAAATAAGCAGAGCAATATCAGTCATATTAGACATAGCCAAGCAACTTAAGACATGACACCAACGGTTGTTTTAAAATAATTTTGTAATTTTTTCGACCATTGAATGGTCTAATTAATTACAAAAGATGACATTATCTGTTAGGGTTTGAGGAGGCTAAAGTTGGTGTTAAGTACAATTTACAACTGAGACCAGAGTGTAGCCAGAAGTAGCTTTAGGATTCTTTGTCAAGACTAGAAAAGAAATCTTTCCTTTCAAGTAAAAAAAAAAAAAAAAAAAAAGCTACCATGTCTTAGGATTTGAGGGTCTACAAAGGGGCCACCAACTTGAAAGAGAGTTGGGGAACACATTGCAGTGTTTGGGGGGATGAAAGAGAAAGGAGAAATAATGTTATTATATGATAATTTCAAAAAAAAATTTAAACATTAAAAAAACACTTGCTAAGATTTCATAGTTTCTTGCTGACTTAAAATTTCAGGGTGAGATATATGATTCGCTATGACTTAGCAAATATTTAGAGCTTAAGTCCTAAAACTAAGTACATAGAATACAAAAAAAAAAAGAAAGAAAGAAAAAAAAAGAAAAAAAGAAAATGGCCTTGCCTCAGAGAGCCCCTCACTATTAAAGACATGATTGCATAAACCGTCAGTCAGGGATGGCATCTGATTTATACATAAAGGGATCCCATAAGACTATGCTGGATTCTCACAGACACCCTCTAAGTACTGTTATGACAATTGCTTGATAATGCCAAGCTCTATAGCTGAGGAGCACTAAGAAGAGCAGAAGACGCTTCTGTGTAGGAAAGAGATCAGACAAGAGCCAAACCAGACAAGCTTGAGCTCCTGCCCCCAATAAACAGTTCTTAGCTGGTTAGCTAAAGCCCCTACTCTGACTGAACTTGACTAGATCTGCATTTTCCCAAGTGGGGAGGACTCTGAACCAGTTCATTCTTGTTTATGACCATTCCTGTCATCCTGGTCTCCCACGGGGGTTGCTTCATCAGCGATTGCAGTTACCATGGGGGCTGCGCAATAGAAGAAGCCCCTTTTCCTTTCAAAGGCTTTTCTCCTCTTAACTGCCCTCCTACGCTATGCGATAGCCGATGTTTAGGCACCTGCGTTTTGCAGCACCATGAGTACAGGAACATTACTCTCAGGAGCTTCATAATTAATGGAAGCAAACATAAGCTTCCCTTAGCTAGGTCCCAGATTACCCTGGCTTTTAAAGTTAAATTTTTTTATGGGCATGATTATTTATTTATTTTTATATTGTAATGTAGGTAATTTATTTATTCACTTTACATCCTGGTCAGAGCCCCATTCCTTCTCACCTCCCAGTCCCACCCTTCATCACTTTTCTCCACCACCTCCCCTATCCTCAGAAAAAAGGGGACCCCACTTCCATGCCAGCTCATCAAGTTGCATCACAGCTGATCACATTCTCTTCCCCCTGTTCCCCTGTGGCCTGGCAAGATGTCCCACAGGAGAAAGTGATCAAAAAGCTGACAACAGAGTCCATGTTTGCAGAGAACGCCTCTGCTCTCCTTACCTGAGGGACCACATGAAACCTGGTGCCCATCAGTTACAATCTTGTAGGGGGTCTAGGTCCAGTCCATGTGTGGTTCTTGGGTGAGCTTCAATCTCAGCAAACCTTTCCGGGCTCTAATTGGGTCTTGTGAAGGGCCGGTCTCCATCGTACTGCGGTGGGTATCCTTCCCCCACATTTTCACAAAACTCTCTACACATGCCCAATGTTTGGCTGTGGGTCTCAGGAATGTGGCCATGTTCTGAGGATGCTCTATGCCCATGTGCATGAACTGAGTGCATTATAAAAGAAAAAAAGAAGAGGACAGAGAGGTGGAAGGTAGAAGAAGTAGGTGGGAGAGGGACAAGGCACTTGTGTGGGATGTGATCAAGACACATTAGTTACACATATCAAAATTGTCAAAAAAAAAAAAAGAAAGAAAAAAGAAAATAGTTTTTAAGTATTAGAACCGTATGATCCTGCAGAATTCTCCCAACCGTTGAATCAGAACTAACACTAGCACTTCTCAAATTATCCATAAAATACAGAAGGAAGGAAATCTTCTGAACTCTTTTTCTTTCAAAAAAAAAAAATATATATATATATATATATATATATAATATATATATATTATTCTTATCAAAAGCAGATAAGGACACAGAAACACAGAAAGTCACACATTCATCTTCCTAGTCAGCAATAAAATACTTGCAAAATAATATAAAAGACTATCAGGGATCAAATTGATGCACTCCAGAGATGCAGGGATGGTTCAGCATAACTACATCAATAAGTATAAATTATAATATAAAGGGACTCAAGAAAAAACCCCGCATGATCATGTCAGTAGATGCAGTAAAAAACTTTGACAAAAGTCTACTGTATCTTTGTGATAAAAAGCCTTAAGAAGATAAGGTGGAGGAAAATTACAGAAGAAAGGTGGGAAGAATCTAAGAGCTAGGGAATAGAAAAAGGAGTCCTGGGAAGAAGAGTCTTCTGAACCCAAAAAGCTGTTGCATCCTTGAACTCACAACAGCAATGGCTACCGCCACAAGACTGCCCACCAAGATCTAATGCAGGAGGCTGGGGAGATCGTGAGGTCAGACCTCTTCCTGAGAAGTTATAGACAGCTAATGGTTGGGAGGATTAGGCAACAGGCAAGAATCATGGTCCCCACTGATGTCCACTGGAAAGATGCCCTTGCTGGAGAAAAGCACGCCCCCTCCCCATGCTCATGCTGGTACCATCAAGTTCAGCGAGCCACAGACCAGCACATGAGGCATTACAATAGGATAGGTGTTTGTTGGGAAGAAGGTATTTGGTAGGAAACCAAAGCAGATAAGAGAGGATAATTGGCCGGGCGTGGTGGCGCACGCCTTTAATCCCAGCACTCGGGAGGCAGAGGCAGGCGAGTCTCTGTCAGTTCGAGGCCAGCCTGGTCTACAAAGCGAGTCCATGATGGCCAAGGCTACACAGAGAAACCCTGTCTCGAAAAACCAAAAAAAAAAAAGAGAGGATAATTGGAGAGAATGTGATCTCTCCTATGTGTAATGAAACTGTAAGATTTTTGTATAAAAAGTAATAATAGGATTATATTAGTAGTAATAACAATAAGTAAAAATAACGTACTAGTATATAATAATTATAAGTAGTAGTTACATATAATAATATATTAATATATATTAATATAATAACATATATAACTATATATAAATATAATAATATATAATAAATATAGTTACACATGTAATGATGTTTTTGTGATTTGGGTGTATTCCATTATTCTAATTTCACAGAATGGATTAATTCTTCAAATTTTAGATTTTTTTATTGTATTTCTAATAAATGTCACAAGGGTTTGTTTTCTGATTATAGCTGACTCTTTGTCAATGACTCCATATGGGCAGTATGAACACATAGACACAGGAGCACGCACATGATGATCTCTGCTACAGTGGATAAGAGAATTGCCAGTTCACCCCTCTCCTTCCCTAGTCTCAAAACTCTTCAAAAGTCATCTTTTCCTTTCCTGCATCCAGTATTTCACCAGCCTCTCCCTTGTTTCTCCAATGTAGGGTTTTCATATCAAACACACAATTCCTAATTAAATATGAATTAAACAAATATCTCATCATTAAAATTCAAGGCTTTTAACTACTTGTTTATCTGAAAATATAACTGGGAATCAAGTTCTCTTATTTGCTAGCTTTGACAACCCTACCCATCTGATTTATTTTTTGTTTAATTTTTACATTGCTTAATTAAAAATTATATTTAAAAATAATTGATTTACATGAAAATAGTGTTACTCCAATACCCACATAATTAACATATGCTTTTATTAATACATGTGTTATAATTAACAAACCAATACTGATAATTATAATATCTAAGTATTACAACACTTAATTACAGCTTGCTTTAAAAACAATCATCCATAGTCTATATATTTCAAAGGCAACACTACATGACTTTAAAAACATGAACTTTATAAAGACAGATAATAGAGAAAAGTAAATCAGGAGTTTATAGGTTTCTGGTTTGAAGGAAGAAAGTATTGATATGTGCCCATCTGATTTATGTCTCCCAATATTTTGCTGAAATATTCTCCACAATGCTACCCAACCATCACAAATAACAACCTTTTCTTAGCAACCTTGTATATGATTGAAGATTCCTCCCTCAGAGATATGCCTTGCCTGATGGTTGCAGCTCTCAAGCTTTCAGTGAAGCTGAATTTTGTTCTGAAGTCTCTATTCCTGATCAAACTAAACCCCTCCTACTGCCATGTTGTTTTACAGTGTGTCAAGAATAGGCAGACCCCATAGCCCTGTCTCGCTGACTTTGTACTTGGGACTATGTTGTGTGCCGAGGACTCAGTGGTCACCACATAGGCAGAAGCCCCTCTCCACTGTATCATTGTGTAGATTCTTATTGCTCAGACAGCCTTGTCTTTGAACAGGAGATACTGAGAGTGCACTTGACCCTAACTACCAGCCTAAGATAAAGGTAAACAGTTTTGTCATGATGACGGATGGTCAGCTTCTCTTCCCCAGTGACCTCTCTCTCTCTATATCTATATATAATATATATATATATATATAGAGAGAGAGAGAGAGAGAGAGAGACATATATATATATAGAGAGAGAAACTATATATATAAAACTACTGAGCTGGGTACAGAGTGGAGTGAGACACGTCTAAAGAAATCCTTTACTTTGTTCATTCCCCAGGTTTCTGACTTTTGTTTTGCTCTTTTTCTATGACGTTATCGTTAGGTACTTTCTCCATCTTAGTTCATTCACTGTAAGTTCAACGAATAAGTCTAAGATGTGACACAAACCTACAGCTTCTGTTCCAGTGGTCTAGTTCTTCACATCAAACAGATTTTAAAAGCATAGGTGTCCTCTGAGAGATTCCACCCTGTAGGGGATTGGGACAGATACTGTGACTCAAAGACTGACTCCTGGTTAAGAGCTGCAAGTGGTATGGAAGAGATAGGGGATAGAAGAATGGGGGCGGGTCAGGAGCTCCACAGGAGACCACCAAGGCTGGCTGATCTGGACCCAGGGAGTCCTGCACAAATGGATGCACCAACCAAAGACCTTGCAAGCAGAGAACCTAGACACCCTGTTCAGATGTAGCAGATAAACAGCTCGTTCTTCACGTGGAGGAGAGCGGGGAACTGTCTCTGAAATGAACTTGGTGGCCCCAATTTGATCACTGCCCCTTGGCAGAGAGGCCCTGTGGGAACACAGAAAGGGATGCAGGCTATCCAGATGAGACCTGATAGGCTGTGGTCTGAAGGTGAGGGAGGAAGACCCCACCTGTCAGAGGTCCAGGGGAGAGGAATAGGTCAGAAGAGGAAGGGAGGGTGGGAACAGAAAGATAAGAGAGAGGAGATTACAATCTGTGTCACCTGCGCTACTGCAGTACCGAGTCAAGGGCGAGGGACTGCAGATTTAACACAAATAAAACAGCGGGTCCTTCGTGCTAAGAGAGCAGCAGCATTTATGCAGCATCCAAAGAGCCTTTTTATAGGCAGCAAAGCAGGACAATGGAAAAAAAAAAAAAAAAAAAGAATGCCACTTGTAGCTGAAATCCCTCAAGAGGTGATTGCGCACACGAGGGAACGTCCCAAGGAAGGGAGGGGTGCATTCTGAGCGGTAAACATGACTAGCTGACCAACATAAGCACAGACATAGAAGCTGCTAAAAACAGGACATGCAACAGCAAGACAGGCAGGCAGCCCAGGCGGGCCTGGTTCCCACAACAATCAAGATGTAATGTTAATAAATTATAATAAAAAATGATCTTAAAAAGTTGTATCCCCATAACCCCAAAGCCATGTTACTTGGTAGTGCACCTTCACTTTCCAAGTTTCAAAATACAAACATGGGACATATAACAACATTTTTGTCAACAATGGACTGCATATATAATAGTAAGGACCATGTAACCAACTATAGATTAAATCTGTCACCTAAACTTGTGTATGTACATCCTATCTTGTTGTAATTGTGTACACTGTGATCACTAATCCACATGTGTTTGATTTTTTTTTTCTTGACGCTAATGATGAAGCCAGCAGTAGAATAATTAAAGAATGCTGTGGAGAATGAAGGGCTGTGAAAGCCTGTTATGTTAGACAGCATGGTCCAAGATGACTAATGGCTAATGTGTTGGGAGGCTTAGACTTGGCACACGCGCGCGTGCGCGCACACACACACACACACACACACACACACACACACACACACAATGGTTGACACAGAATGATGTCTGGGGAACCCTAAAGTAAACAGTTATATAATATTTTATCTAGTTATTTGGGGCAGAATGACACTTTTGTATAAGTTTTATATAAATATGGCTTTGGGATAAAGAGAATGAGTCATGTCCGGAGCCTTTGATTTCTGTAGGCCTGCATGCCTACCTCCAAATAACCTGTATGCTGGTTTGACTCTATGCTATGCCTGACTTTGTGTGGCCCAGATGTACTGGTCTGCCAGTGTCTGCCAGTCAGTGTGGGGCCCCCTCACCGTATGTAATGTCTTATCCACCTGTGACTTCTCACAATCACTTCAATTTCTTGGCTCCCAGTGACCTCCCTGCTTTTTCTGGCCACTAGACCTTGGCCATCACAAATGGCCATGAGGAACTGGAGAAGGGTAGTTTCCATTCCTACTTTATTTGTTCAACCAAGTATTTTGAGTGTCTTAGACTAGTAAATCACCAAGTAATCACCTATATAAAGGGGAAAAGAGCTTCCATCCACAGAACCCAAATGAACCTGTGTATTGGCCTTCAACTTCTGAAAGAACAAAAAAAGCTGGGGCTTACCTATCTTTGCACATACTTGGTGCTCAGTATTTCTTTAACAGTAGGCAGGTAACCACTAAGGATAATTGGAGCCAAACTGTCTAGTAGCTAAATCAAAGCAGAAATTTTCTTTGTTCTGACTAACACTACTTCAAAGGTGAACAGATGAACACTATATTTGTAACCCACATTTGATGGGAACCCTGGAATCACCAATATATGGCTTTTAGGTTCTCCTAAAATTAACACTGTCGCAGCCATGTAGAATCGGAAATGGAAATAGAGGACTCCATCCAGAAGATATTTATGCACCAGGCAACAGTGACTTATGCTGCTTCCATGGGTGTTCATCTTCTGCAATTATGTCACGTAGACTCACCTGGTCTAAGGGAGAAAGGGAATGCCCAAAAACATGGGGTCAAGCTCAGAGTTTGGTGAAAGTTAACAATTTCTATTCCAGAGAGAAGGTAGAAATCAAACCTTTTCTTTGTACCAATATTGCACTCTGGTGAAGGTCACTTTGAGTAAAATATTGTGATTCCCCAGGCTGTAATGGTTAATTTTCATTATAGACTTAGCAGGATTTAGAATTACCTATGCAGTGCACATGCATAAGGGTGTTTCCATGGAGGTTTAACTAACGACCATCTTGGTCTTAAAAAACCATCTTATGTAAAAACAAGCTCGATTCATTCCTGTTTATGATTAACTATATTTATTAAGGATTGGGCTATTCTCTACCTGTAACCTTAAATGATTCTACACTGCCTGTTCCAGGAAATGACAACCTTGCCTTTGATCTAAAAAGTTGTTATGACCTCCTAGCAACGATGCCATTGTTTCAGGACATTCTTCTGACTAACTTGACATGCTTATGTTCTGCTTCTACAACCCTACCAATTTGCGTACCAAATGCCTCTTTTGGAAAGCCCCTTCACCTGAGCTACACAAGTCCTTAGCTTCCCCAAGTCCAACGCTGATCTCTTGAACCCTTACTGATGGAGCAACAACCCATGCACACAAATGACAAAGCTTTCTTTAATTAATTTGCCTGTGAGTTGAGTCAGTCATCTTTCTTCTCACAGCTGTGGGGTTAACAGTTCCACTCCATGGCCAGGGGGACTCAGAGTGAGTGAGGTGGAGAAAGAAACACTGGGTAGAACCCCAGCCTTCATCTCTGCTTTCCTCGCTAGGAATGCACTATGACCAGCTTCACCTGCCTGCTTGCACAGCTAAGAGCCACTCTGCCTGTCATGCCTTCCACAGCATGAGACAAAGTCTTCTCTCAAGTTGCTTCTTGACTATTTTGTCACAACAATGAATAACATAAACAATGAATGTACATATTAAAAAACAAATAAACTCTGTGTTCTGCCTCCACTCTCAGGACCTAGGTGTCTAGGTGCCCAAAACAGAACCCAAGTAAATCCAAATACATTTCTCTAGACATTTATCTCTCTTCCATTTGGTTAAAGTTAGTAATTTGTTACCTTGAGAAGAATGTTTGTGAAGTCCACTTATTTTACTGGGACATTCTTGGAGGGGCCTGTCAAAGAACATTTTAGAGAAGTGTGGAATATTCTTCCCTCATGTCTCTAGTAGTGATGGTCAAGATGGGCTCCAGAGAACTCCAACCACAACTCTGAGCATTAGTGTGGCAACTTTATTGCAGTCTAGGGAAGGGAAGTGTTAGTGACCATCAGTCAGACAAATCTTCTAAGCGAAAAATGAAGCTGGTATCTCTGAGAATAATTAATTTAATATAATTGCAACTATCTTCCAAATATGACTCGAAGGTATGTTAATCCTCGTTCCTAGAAAATTAGGCAATGGAACGCTAGCTGACAGGAAAGTAAGCAACCAAACAAAAGGGTCATGAGAGGATAACTAGGTGGCCTCACAGGACCAAAAATAACAGACATCCCAGGGACAGGCAAGGCAACAGCTGGCCTCCTGAAACTCTGACCCTCCCTGTCTTCCCTCTCCAGAAGCCTGTGTGTTGAAGACCGTGGAAGCACAGAAAAAGCAGGGACTAAAAATCAAATTGAAATTCTCAGTGTGTTCTCATCTTTGAGGGAGAGAGTGCTATTTGTGAATTACCAACAATTATTGGTCTTTGTATTGTATTGTTCGCCTCTATAGTCAAAGGGAGGGGGGACAAAAAAAGCAGATTTTGTCTCATTCTGCCACACCAGCTGAAGGACAAAAGTTCAATATTATAACCTGAGTTCCTCTCTGAACCCCTGCTCTCTGTTGGTAGGAGACTGTTAGAAAGCATGTCAGTGTGATGGAACATGCCGGCCACGGGATGGCAGCAGTGCTTCATGCAGCTTAGATAACCTTTCAAGAACCATTGCCTTAGAAATCTCAAGAGAACTTACAGCTAGCATGGACCAAACTTGAAAGTTTGAGGGCAAAACTGGGGAAACTGGCTTTGTTATTACATAAAAATACCTGTGTTGAACTTAAATTATCTCATAATTTCAAACATGTCCAAATCTTTATCATATTTTTCATTAAGGAATTAGGATGCCTTCTTTTGTAGCATGAAATGGAAGTTGTACTCTACAGCTTTGAGATTACAGCAAAGTCCTAGGATTTCCCTGAATGGGTCAAGCCAGAGACTCACCCACCATTTCATGTATTTAATACTGAGTTGTTTGGTCCTCAGGACCAGACAAAAAGTAGACTCAAAGTTCCCAGACCACACAACAGAAGTTCAGGAGCATGGAAGGACGAGGGAAGACTTTCAAGGCTAGACTGTAAAATGCTGGTACATTTTGAACACACTGTAAAAGTTTCCTAAAATCGCCACAAATAGGTGACACAAAATAACAATATCTGTCCTTTTCAAGCCCCAGAGAGAGGTCGTAAATACAAAACCAAGGCATCAGAAGGTCAAAGTTATTCCAGGATGGAGGGGAAATTCCTTTCATAGCCTTTCTGGTTTCTGAAGCTTCAAATGATCTCTGGATGGTGGCAGTATCTCTGGACTCTGTCACCACATTTCCTTGCCTTGCTTCCCTGGGTCCCTGTCTCTTAGAAGAGACTTTGTCCTTGGAGTTTAGGTGTGGCCAAATCAAGATGACCTCATCTCAGGGTATGTAAGTGTTACAAAGATGTCCAAACACAAGTGTGTTTTCACATTCTAGGCACACCCATAGTTCAGGTTCTCTCCAGTTCAGGTGGAGGCAGCTAGTCTTATCATTGTGGACTGTCAGCCAATCTAGACAGAAGCCAGTCCACGATGATGAAACTTAGCCCCTTCTATTAACTATGAATGTGGATATGGGAGTTTCTGGGAGTGTGTCATTAGTTAAAACAAACAACAACAACAAAATCTCATCTTCAAGATGTCTCAACTCAACGTATATTTCTATAATTATAAAAAATATTCACGTTATACTAGTCTTTTAAAAATATTTATTCTTAATTTATAACTATGTATATACATGCGTGCCTGTGTGTAGCTATGTGCATGTGAGTGCAGTGCCCACAGAGGCCAGAAGAGGGTATCAGATACCTTTGTATTCAGAAGCTGGAATTACAAGTGACTGTGAGCCATCAGTTGTGGGTGCTGGGAACCCAACAAAGGCATCCCGCCAGCCCTGGAATTAATCTTTTTGTGCACATATAAATGACTAGTTGTAAATTTTCATTAGTTCCATATTGTTGAACAGAAAACATAGTCAATAATATTGACTCCCTTGCAAGTCTGGAAGAAATGTCTATAAAAATGTTCTGGATTATACAAAACTATATGAGAATGGAAAATGTGCTCCCCTCTCTCATCCAAACACAGCACATAGAGATACTGTACAGATGCAAACACAGAACCTGAGACCCTCCTTCCTCAAAGGCTGGTCTTCTAACCAGACCACCAACTGCAGTATGGTTTGAGAGCTTATCAGAGATTAGAAACCTCTGCTCTCACCTTGTAATGCAATCCATTGGGAGGTATATGGATACTAGTCTTGGGGAAACTCTGCCCTAACTGATCCTGTTTGGAAGTTTTATTTATGTTTAATGGACTCTCAGGGGTTTTCCTATTACTAAGGTCTCATTAGGAACAACCTCCAATATGAGCAACTGTTTTAAGGAACGAAAAGGGGTGCCTCTGATGATCCCTAGTATGAACCCCAAAATAGGAATCTCAGTAGGAGCATTTAGTGTGGACATTAGTTGTGTTTAGCTCAGGTGGCTGTAGAATCAACCTAGCTACATCAATTCAGGAACCTAAAGTCTGTGATCTCAATTCCAGATTTTGACTTCAGTATTTCCAGAGGCAGCTAGAAAGATCAACAGCAAGGGAGTGACAGGGATATTGCTTAAGAAAATAAAATAAGTATAGAAAGTGATAACAAATGCAAGGAAGACATAAAAGGAAGGAAAGAAGGAAAAGAAAGAAAAGGGAAGAAGAGTAAACAGTGCACTGCAGAATCCTTTGATTTCCCCCTGTCCTTCAGACACTTTACTAAAACATGTGACTAACAATAACATTCATCTCAATAAAGTAAGACCCAGTCCTGCTTTGAGCTGCCCAGATGAAAGGTGCACTACGAAGAAAAAATGATGCCATCTGGGTTGGCCTTTGAGCAGAAAAAG
This sequence comes from Acomys russatus, assembly GCF_903995435.1. Lineage (NCBI taxonomy): Eukaryota > Metazoa > Chordata > Mammalia > Rodentia > Muridae > Acomys > Acomys russatus. The sequence goes on along the minus strand of NC_067147.1, from coordinate 20,271,073 downwards.
GGTCTCCGTGTGGTCTACTATGATTTAAAAGCAGAGAGTTCCTGACACAGCATCAAGGCTTCACAGCGTCCCACTGTGGGTTGGTGAGATTTCTGGCAGGGCCATGGTTGCCAAGGAAACTGCAGCAGGAAAGACCGAGACTGCGGATTCATGCTTGAGTGGTGGAGCTTAAAGCAGAATATCACATGTAAAACCCAACTTTTAGTGACCAGGGCAAAAGCCAATAATGGTAACTAGCAGGGATTATGTCCATCTTCTCCCTCAGAGATGATCTGGTTGTCAGCTCCTACCACAGAAGGATGTAGCCTTCTCTGGATCAAAACATGGGATGTAGAAACTATGAACATGACTTATGTGCCTCACATGTAATCATTGCCTTCCTTGGTTGGACACAGAAGTCATTCTAGCCTTCTTAAAGGCAAATATATGAATAAATGACTAAGACAGAGCCAGGTAACCTTCATTATGCTTACCCTGTTCACTAAGGATCAGGAGAAAGGCTGCTCTGCCATCTCCTCCACTGGGGAGATGTGTGTGCAGGATTAGGACTCGCCACTTATTTGTTTTGCTCACTGCATATCTGTGAACTTATCTTGAATGCTCCCAATGGAATTAGTTTTTCCTTTCTGCTCCCTAGGAGTGACATTCAGGGATTTTTTCATCTCATCGTCTTTCTTTTCTTTTTCTTTTTTTACTTTATCATTTTTATTTTTATTTATTCACTTTATATCCCAATTGTAACCCCTTCCCCTTTTGCCTCCCAATTCTACCCTCCTACCTCATACCCATTCCCTCCCTCCTTTAGTCCTCAGAAAGGGGAGCCCTCCTCCCCTAACATCTGACCTTAGCCTATCAAGCCTCATCTAAACTGCCTATATCTTCTTTCTCTGTGGCCTGGCAAGTCGTCATGCCCCCCGGGGGTGATGTGATCAACATGTGGGCGCCAGAGTCCATGTCAGAAGTAGTCTCTACTCCCTATATTATGGGACCCACATGGAGACTGTGCTGCTACTTCAAAAAGCAGCAATACCACTGTTGGGCATATACACAAAAAATGTTCCACAATACAAGGACATTTGCTCAACTCTGTTCATAGCAGCTTTATTCATAATAGCCAGAATCTGGAAATAACCTAGATGTCCATCAACCAAAGAATGGATAAAGAAACTGTGGTACATTTACACATGGAATACTACTCAGCTATTAAAAACAAGGAAAACTTGAAATTTGCAGGCAAATAGATGGAACTAGAAATGATCATCCTGAGTGAGGTAACCCAGACGCAGAAAGTATATATTCACTTATAAGTGGATATTAGCCACATAATACAGGATAACTACACTACAATACATAGACCTAAAGAAACTAAATAACAAGGAGGACCCTAGGGAGAATGCTTAATTCTCATTCAGAAGGAAGATAGAATAGACACCAGAAGCAATTGAAGAGAAGGAAAAGGAATGGAGCCTACCATAGAGATACTCTGAAAGACTCCACCCAGCAAGGGATCCAAGCAGATGCTGAGACACAGCCAAACTACAGGGTGGAGCACAGGGAGTCTTATGGAAGAGCTGAGGAATAGAATGACCTGGAAGGGACAGGAGCTCCACAAGAAGACCAAGGGAGCCAACAAATCCAGGAGGGAGAAAGGGTGTGCAGCAAAGACTGATGTACCAACCAAAGACAATGTATGGTGTGGACCTAGACCTTCTGCTCAGATGTAGTACATAAGACTTTCAAGAATTTTATTATCACTTTCTACTCTCATTATTTTGGGAATGTCTGTTTTTTTCCATGCCTGTTATATTTCTAGCCAAATACTTTTCTTGACATCAAGGATTATGTTTATTTATCTATTGCAAGTGGCCAGCACAGTGCTTGATAAGGAGGGCTCTCAATAACTATTTGAGTAATTTGTTCTCCTGAAGTTAAGCTGAGAGAAAATGGAAAACACAGTCATGGCCTGACTACCTCTAGGACACTGAGACAATGTATTCATCTACTCAAAGACCTTTCCCAGTTGCAAGCCAGTTATATCATCAATGCACCTAATGTTCATGTTTCCTCTACCCTTATAAGACAGGTGGTGCTATTCACACAGAAAAGAAACTCAGGCCAAGAAACATTAAGTTATTTCAGGAGACGTCCCAACTGAGCCAATCTAATTTACCCCATGCATCTCATAGATACGGTGTCAGTGTTTCATAGACTTGTAATAGATTCTGTAGAGTTGTGCATATGGTACTCCTCAGGATATGAAGGAAATAGACCTTTCAGTGTGGTGAAACCATCCTTGATGACAGGAAATAAAGTTAGATTCCACATTGCCTGGAATATACCTAGGCCCCAGTGGTGTGTGTGCACAATGATCTCAATGTAAAGGAACAGACAAAGTACACTTAAGTCCCAATATTTACTAGTCCTGGAGGAATTTTCAAGTGGTTTAAGCATTTTATTCCTACTGGAATTGTTATCACTTTTATTGCTAATACCATCATGGTAATTTAGAATGCTATTGTCGTTATAAAAATGGTGGCTTTAGAATTCTGTCTGATTGATTCTTTTAAAGGATAGGGATCTAATCAAAAGCTTAGTCATGCTAAAAACAAAAAATGCTCTACCACTGTGACATATAGGCCCAGCTCTCAGGATTTTTAAGGGGTTCTTTAACTTTTAAAATGTATTTGTGGAAGCCAGGGGTGATGGCACACGCTTTTAATCCCAGCACTCAGGAGGCAGAGGCAGGTGGATCTTTGTGACTTTGGGGCCAGCCTGGTCTACAAAGTGAGTCCAGGACACCCAAGGCTAACACAGAGAGATCCTGTCTTGAAAAACAAACAAACAAAAAAAAGTATTTGTGGACCAAGAATAGCATCTTCAACAAATGGTGCTGGTCTAACTAGATGTCTACATGTAGAAAGATGCAAGTAGATCCATATTTATCACCACGCACAAAACTCAAGTCCAAGTGGACTAAAGACCTAAACATAAAACCAGACATACTAAATCTGTTAGAAGAAAAAGTGGGGAAGAGCCTGGCACTCATTGGCACAGGAAACAACTTCCTGAACAGAACACCAACAACCCAGGCTCTAAGGTCAGCAATTAATAAATGGGACCTCATGAGGCTGAGAAGCTTCTGTAAGGCAGGAGACACTGTCAACAGAACAAAGTGACAGCCTACAGACTGGAAAAAGGTCTTAACCAACCCTACATGTGACAAAGGTCTAATCTCCAAAATATGTAAAGACATCAAGAAATTAAACTCCACCAAACCAAGTAACCCAATTAAGAAATGGGAAAAAGAAAGAAAGAAAGAAACGGGGCTCAGAATTAAACAGAGAATTTTCAACAGAGGAACATCAAATGGCTGAGAAATGCTTAAAGAAATGCTCAGCATCCTTAGTCATCACAGAAATGCAAATCAAAACGACTCTGAGATTGCATCTTACACCCATCAGAATGGCTAAGATCAAAAACTCAAATGACAGCACATGTTGGTGAGGATGTGGAGAAAGAGGAACACTCCTTCATTGCTGCCGGGAGTGCAAACTTGTACAACCACTTTGGAAATCAGTCTGGTGCTTTCTCAGAAAACAGTGAATAGGGCTACCTCAAGACCCAGATATTCCACTCCTTGGAGTATACCCCGAAGATGCTCCACCACCCAACAAGGACTTATGCTCAACCATGTTCATAGCAGCCTTATTTGTAATAGCCAGAACCTGGAAACAACCTAAATGTCCCTTAGTCAAAGAATGGATAAAGAAACTGTGATACATTTACACTATGGGATACTACTCAGCTATTAAAAATAAGGAAATCCTGAAATTTGTGGGCAAATGGATGAAATTAGAATTGACCATACTGAGTTAACTCAGAAGCAGAAAGACTCATATGGTATATACTCACTTATAATTAGACTCTAGCCCAAAAGGCATGTCCCATGAAAGTCTTCACTTACCAGGAGATCGGGATAGATGCAGGGACTTCCTATTGGGACTCTAGGTGAGGGAAATATGGGAGAATGGGGAAATAGAAAGATCCAGAGGGTCCTAGAAACCCACAAGAAGACCATCATGATGAGTGGATCTGGACCCAGGGGGTTCTGCTCAAACTACTGTACCAACCAAGGACAATACATGCAGTAAACATTGAAACCCTACTCAGATCTAGCCAATGGACAGAACATTATCCACAGTTGAGTGGAGAGCAGGGACTGACTCTAACATGATCTCTGGTGCCCCATATTTGACTACTTCCCCTTGTTGGGGAGGTCTAGTGCCACTCAAAGAAAGGATAAGCAAGCTACTAGGATGAGATTTGATAGGTTGTGACTATATCGTGGGATTGGAGATCCCCTCCTGTCACAGACGTAGGAGAGGGGAATACGGTGAAAAAAGGATGGAGGGAGGAACGGGAGGAAACAAGTGAGAGGATAACCATTGAGATGTAATTTAAATAAATTAATAAAAAAATAATAAACCATTTTCAATAACAAAAAAGTATTTGTAACAGGGTCTTGCTGTGTCGTCCAAGTGGCTTGCACTTTCTGCAATCTTCCTGCCTCAATTTTCCAAGTACTGCGCTTACAGGTATGAACCAATATGCATGAGAATAGTTGTTCAAATTTAAGACTTGCTTAAATATTATTTCAAGATCATTGTTTCTTTCAAAACAGTGAAGACAAAAGTGGTGCCACTCAAGGAAAGAGAGAATTTTGTTTAGTCATTTGACATTCTCATCATATGACATATTCTCAGTTACCTATTGTGGGATTTGCAGAAGTCACTTGAGTGAGATCTTTTTCCATGCTTGTAGAAGCAGATAACAAAAGCAAAACTCAATTTGTGGAAACTAATTTGAAAATGAAAATGTTTGACCTCAACGCATCTTGTTCCTTAACTAAAATTTACAGAAATGGTCTTCCTTGTTTTCTCTATTTAATGGGACCAGACTAGAAATCCTTTTCCTTTTTATTGCCCTCCCTTTTGTCAGAGTATCTGAAGTTCTTCCTATGGAACATATGTCAAAATAACAGCTTGTTAAGGACATGGCTTTTTCTTTCCTGATGGCTTTCCTCATTCTGTAAATTCATTGTCACCCACTCATCCATATCTTCCTAAGTAGAGTTTCTATAGCTGGAGAAACCACCCACAGGCAGCTCAAAAGCACAGAAATACACTTTGCTGATTTTCCCATAATCACTAACAGCTGGGGGCCATGACCAGGACCCACCAGGAGCTAGTGAGTCATAGCTTTATTTGCCACCAAGTCTCTGCTTCCACTTCTCTTGAGGAGCTCAGCATGGGCTCACGTGGCAAAAATGCTCTAGCTACCCCAATTCTGGTTGGTGCTACTCATGCTGTGCCCAATGGTCATGTGACTTGGGCTCATTGGGGACATCAGCAGAACCAAATTTAATCTACTACTTTATCAGTGGTCTTCTGACCGTTCCTTGGCTGCCCCTGTTTCAGAGGCCACACTCTCTCAAGCATGTGCACAGCTTGTACAAGCGGTACCACAAGGCTTGATGCATTTCACTCAGTAAAATGTGGACTTCACCTTTAAAGTTAGCCCATTGTCAAAATGGTAGCTTCACTTGAGATTCCTGGGCTGTTTCCATAGAGAATTCCAGAAGGGTTTCAGTCCCAGGCTGTACAGCCTGAATGTGCTCAGCACTCTTTTGAATCAAATGGTCTCATCTGCATCTCAGCTTAGTTTTTTTTTTTTTTTTAAAGCCACAACCAGAGACAGAAATGCAGCTAAAGTATTATATTTAGAATTGCATATGCTTGGGTCAAAATCAGCTCAGAATAGCAGCGCCAGAAATGAAGTCAAGCTCCCTAAATGTGATTGAATCTTAGGATGTTCATGTTGAGTCAATATTAACATTGAAGTAGTTGTTGATTTTAGAATAATAACCTATCCTAGGCAGGTAAGGGGCCGATTTCCTTCTGGCTAGCAGAAGAACCATAAGCAGTGCCCACTTATTAAACCTAGTACAACTGCACTTGGACTCTAACCAGGCTCTTCTTTTGGATGCTTGCTTGAAATGAACAGCTCTCTCTGTTCACAGACCTTATCTCACTTGATTTGCACACACATTGTAGTGATTCCTGTGTAACGATCTATTAAATTAAGTGGGAGCCTTCAGAAAACATTGACGATTCCACCCGCCTCTGCCTCTGGAGTTCACCCCCTCAACTGAAAAGATTTCAATTTGGATGCATTCTGGACATGTCAAGATGCCAGGAGTCACAGTTCTGTGTACAAGGTAGCTTTTCTGTTCTTGACAGATGCTCAGGGATTCAAAGCAACACAAGCACACTCAGTGAGAATTATTCAGTTACAGCTATACAAAAGAAACAAGACAGAAAAAAAAAAAGAAAAGAAAAAGAAAAAGACAGCACATTCTTGCTTCTTCTTCTTCTTCCTAGCTCCTAGCTCATGCTGACATTTATAAGGATTAAGACAGAAAGATAGGGGAATGACTAACACATCAGCCTGCTCACATCAGAGCTACAGCTCCTGTGGGTTCCTGCATTGCAAGAGGTGAGAAAGAGGAAGAGCTATCAGGGTGTCTTAGCCTGCAGAACTGCACATGCCTGCACTGATGGTGGAGAGGCGGTCTGGATTCCTCCTTGGCCCAGTCTGGAGCAAGTCATTCTAGTCCCTTGGAAGTCCTCCCCTGACCTAGCTCGTGGGGCATCTGGATCCTATCCGTGTTATTAAGTATCATCACAGTTACCAGTATGATCGTGGGGATGAGCTGCAGAAGTAAAAGTCTTCATTCTAGAAAAAAATCAAAATTATAACCTGTGTGTAATGAGATGCCTTTAAAGTTAGGTTCTGAAAACCCTTCTGTTGCAGGTCCTCCCTTGAAATACACAACGCATAATCTAGTAAGCAAGGCTGCAAGCAAATTGCTGGTCCCTAAAGGTCTCTGTTTCTCGTCCTACCATATTCTTCCTTCCATGCCAGGCTGTACTGTGTGCCAAGTGCCTTCTAACATATCGCCAGGAGGGGGAGAGAGTCAGATGGCTCATGGCAGCCTCTGCTCTCCAGAGCCAAAGTGAGCATTGCCTTCCAGATGCTACTAAGCAAGCCCTCTGCCAACCCAGCAGATGAATGCCGTAAGTGGTGTAGGAGTCGTGGCTGACAGGTAGAACTTAACATGGAGTTTGGTGTATTCTCGTGTCTATGTGCCCGTGATGATGATGCCAGGTGTCTTCTTCAATTGCTCTTCTCCTTAGTATTTCCTGAGGCCTCACTGGATGAGACACAGGGGTCTTCCTCTCTACCGCCCCAGTGCTGGGGTCACAGATAAGTTTATCCACACCTGGCTTTGTACATGAACTCTAGATGTTCAAACTCAAGGCCTCATCCATGATCAGCAAACACTTTATTGATAGTGTTGATAGGGATCTCCCCAGGCCATAAAAGAGATTTGTAATAGCCCTAATAACTATTACAATTTCTAAATAACCATTGGACAAAAACAAAACTTTTTTTAACAAATACAAAATATGTGCTAGATGTAAATTGACTTAAAATTATTTTTATGAATGGAAATGACATCAAATATGTTTCTCAGTATCATCTCTCACCATTAAAACTACCCGAGCTCTCACTAAGTTCTGTAATGTCTGTTTTGACAAAAGCATCAGTTGCTGGGCACTGGCCTCTCCCCATTGGTCTCCTCCCACCCCCATTCTCTGTATCTAGACTGAACACATTAAGGTTCTGTATCATGATTTCACACACTAAAGTTTTTTTTCTCCAGTCCCATTGATTTCCTAGGCACTCTGCATTCAAGATGACTTGAAATTACTAACATGTGCAAATAAACCCATGTCCTGGAAGAGCCTATGTATTTCTGTCAGCATTTCTCACCTATAATATCGGTGTGTATCACCTAAAATGTGATTTTTATAAAGTCCTAAGAGGTTTTACAAAACAATCAGCAACATCACTATGTAATATATTTGCACTATGTAATATATTTATATATTTTGCATATATATCAGATGCATAACAACTCCTTAAAACTATTGCAAATACAAGAATTGCTATGTGTGAAATCCCTGCTGTTTTGGAATTTTGGCTGAAGCTCCAAAGCTGCTAAGGAAAGGTGTTAAATATCTGTGCATTCTAAACAGAGACGCCCCCATCACCCAGGCAGTATTTGCTAAGAGGTATTCCAAAGCATAGTTTGCTCACAGTAATTTCCAGCACTCTTCATCTATGGCAACTGCAGGCAGAGATTGACCATGGAAAAGTCTGAGAGTACAGCTTTCCTCGGCAAGTTGTTGCCAAGGTGCAGAATAATACTGAACTTGTGTAAAAAGAGGACGGTTTTCTCTAGAAATTATGTATCAGAACTCCCAGAAAATGCCTTATGAAAGGAAAAGCACTTTCTTGGGCTGGGAAGACCAATTACACATTATCTATGGATGTTTGCATATACTGTAGGATTCTGTGAGCTCCTCTGGTCTCCTCATTTTTACAGACAATGCCACCGCTAGCTGGCATATGTCTGACACTCACCTGGAGAAGTCCAAGGGTTGTAGCCAATGTGTAGATTGACTCAAGGTCAGAAGAGCAGAAAATGCACACAGATAGAGGTTGTCATTCCTGCAGTGGGTGTCCCTCTGGCAGAAAGCCAAATATGAGTGACCTTGTCTTGAACAACATTTGCAAAGGCTCTGCTTTTGGTCGCCTTCCTGGCAAGAGTTAAATATCATTGACCAAAAAGTATTAGAAAAATCGCAGTTTGGGTGGAAGTAGGTAGTGTGGAAGTGGATGAAAATGACCAAGCAGAGACTGTACAGTTTTTTGTGAGAATTGGGGCTATTCAGACCCCAAGGGATAAGACTAGGAGTCCATGAAAATGAATGCACTCAGTGTTTCTACAACTCCCACTTATAGAACAGCAGGAGTACAGCCTTCCTAGTCTCTTTCTCTTCTTCACAGCTCTTAATGAAGCTCTGAAGGAGCCAGAAACGAAAGGGAGGGAGAAAGACGTCAGAGAGGGATGGGAATAAAACAAACACTGATCACTCTGATCCAGTTTCCAGCCTCTAAGTTCATTTCCTGAACTCAACTGACGTTGGTCAATAGCTAGACGTATGGATGGGTGAGAGGTTAGAGTCTTCTAATTAGACTTAGAAAGGCATTTCAAATGCCAGGCATACCCAAATAGAATGGTATAATGGCATGATGTACTTCTGCGGCCTCATCACCCAGCACCAATGGTCCCGATCTATTTATACCCTCTTCTACTCTTCTATATATTAAGTTGAAGCGGAGCTCCATACGACTGGCATAATTCCTAAATGTAAAATTCCAATCTGGGGTCTCAGTACCACCACTTTCCAGGCATCATAGGCTTCCTTTCCCCCGTTTTGTTCTATTCAGAAGCTAGTAACAAAGACCTCCATTTAGTGTCCGGTGGTGAAGGGGCTTGGTCTCCGCCAGCAGATTTGTGTGTGTGCTTGGAGGAATGAAGGCATATGCACACCTGAGGATGTGAAGAGGTTTATCAGTCACAGTAGGACCTTAAGGAAAGAATAAGGCGGGCATCCAGGGCCCTCTGGAATTACCTGAGCCAAGTGAGCATCAAGTGCTTTGTAGCTTTGTTGCAGTTAAAAGGTGAGGTTTAAGCCGGGCGTGGTGGCGCACGCCTTTAATCCCAGCACTCGGGAGGCAGAGGCAGGCGGATCGCTGTGAGCTCGAGGCAAGCCTTGTCTAAAAATGAGTCCAGGATGGCTAAGGCTACACAGAGAAACCCTGTCTCGAAAAACCAAAAAAAAAAAAAAAAGTGAGGTTTGGGTGGGCTTCATGCTGTTAGCTGTGTTCACCACTGTCTAGTAAACATCACCTCAGGTTGTCTATACTCGCTGGGCCGACAACCCCTGGCTAACTTTTCAGGCAGTCTGTAAACAGAAAGACAAAAGTTTCTGCTCATAGCAGTTTCTCTCGGCCAACAGGACTATGCCAGACGGCAGAGGCCAAGAGCGGCCAAGAGTGGCATGGCAGTCTTCCCGGTAACGGTTCTCACTGGGAATGCTGAATAGACACCATAAATTACAGATCTTCACAGACGAGTTTCTAGGAATATTTTTGTACTCTGCTTCTATTACATGCTCCTTCTTAGCAATAGATGCTAGAGGCTGGATCTGGCCCCTGTGGGAATGAATTCATCAATTCATCCCTTAGTGGTGTTGACTGTCTTCCCGTGGTGTCTCAGCATTCAGGCAGAGATACACCCGTGCAGACATTTACAGTCAGCTTAAACACAAGAGGAGCTATTCAGATCCTCTTAGATTTTGAATGGAATACATTAAAATCCACCAGAAAAAAATGTATTAGTTGTTTTGTTTTTCTTCCATGAATGAGCCTAAAGTACCCCATATACCATGGAGCCTACATCTCTCATCCATCCAAGTGTCCTCCACTTTAAAATGTAGCATGTCTCAGTAGTATATCCCCACTCTAACAGGACATAAGCAATGGTATTTTTTGGTCCCATTTGGGCAAACCAGTGATGCACACTGTTCCCTGTCAGGTGTAACAAATCTTTAATGGGTTGTAATAATTGGATTTTAAAGAGATAACAAATTAACTTCTATCAACTTTTACAAAACCTACATGTTTGCTTACTTCCAATTTTCTTATCTCATTTTTATTTATTTTATGACTTTGGGTGCTGTGTTGTAAGTTTCTTGGTGCACCACAAGAATGTCCATGCTGCAACATAAATGTAGATATCAGAAGAAAACATCCAGAAGAAAGGGACCTCCCTTTCCATATCATGGATTCTGAGGATCAAAGTCAGGCTATCAAACTTGAGGGCAGGCACCTCTACCTGCTAGGTAATATTGCTGTAATAAAGTTTACAGTTTTACATGTTGCATACTCTTTAACCAACCATGGTGGGGGCAGTTGTGTGTGTGTATGTGTGTGTGTGTGTGTGTGTGTGTGTGTGTGTGTGTGTGTTCTTATTGTTTTCTAACAGGAGATAAAAGTGATTTATGTACCAAACACTATTACAGCTGCAGAGTGTTCTATGTTTGACTTTGCATTTACCATTGAGATTTGCATTTTCATGTTTGATGTCATTTTTCAATTTAAGCCCCTTTATTTGGATTCACAGTTATTCCTTTAACAATTTTTAAGGGACATAAAGATGAATTCTCTCCATGTTTATTCATCTAAGAATGTGTTTATCTCTCTTTTATTTCTGAAGTCAAGTGTGAAAGGTAGAGCCTTCTTGCTTGACAGTACTGAGTGCCAGCAATTGGAATCTATCACTGTCCTGCCTCTCTGTAGAGTAGCCTACTGATAACCTTAGGCAGTTTCCTTTGTTTGTGAAGGCTCTTGTCTTTTGCTTCTCTCTCCTGAACCTTAGGGACACTTTGGTTATAATATTATGGTGGTTTTCTTTGGATTCATCTTTTCTTCTCATACTTTTTTCATATACATTTATGTTATTACACATATATACAATCAACTACCTATAGCAAGAAGAACCATGACACAATCAGGAATTACATAAATGTTACAATCTTAGTGTTTTGGCTATTTGTATTTGACAGCCTTGAAGAAGACATCATTCCCATCTTGGTGCATCTAAAATTCTGAATGTAAATCAATCTCCATCACATCTTGTCATTATCAATTTAAAACAACTATCTAGAACTTAAAACATCTTAACTCCTAAACAACTAAGCTTCATTGTATAATTAAGCTACCTGGTCTTCAACTCCAGCAGAGACCCGAGAAGGAATAAACTTGATTACATGAACGTCCTGGGAGTATAGGTTAGTAGCTTTCCAAATGAGAAGATGACAGAGACAGTTTGTTATCTGAATAGTCACCCAAAACTCTCTTTGTACTTCAGGAAACTTGACATTTCCCTCTCTACTCTACATGAATAGCTTGAAGTTAAGAATCATATATATATATATATATATGAATCATATATATATATATATGTATATATATGAATCATATATATATATATATGTATATATAATGCACATATCATATAGTAAATATATGATATGTATTCAAATATATACACATGTATATTCATGAATTTATACATAATACACGCATATATACTTATGTGTGTGATCAGAAATTGTCAAGTGATGGAAATCAGAGTTAAATTTTTCTACAAGTAGAGTCAATTATTAAAACCTTACCAGAAGATCACTTGAGAGAGAGAGAGAGAGAGAGAGAGAGAGAGAGAGAGAGAGAGAGAGAGAGAGAATAAGTAAACAAAACTTTGAAGCACTTGTGTAACTATCACAATAACAGACAATGTTTTTAATGGATTGACTTTATTTTCTTGGTTTCCCATGAATATGTGTGTGTTCCTGTGTGCACAGATGCATGTGCACATGTGTGGGAGTGCCTGTGGAAGCCTTAGGACAACCTCAAGTATCATTCCTCAGGTATGATTCACAGCTATTGCATGAGACAGGGTCTCTTATTTACCTGGAGCTGCCTAAGAAGACTAGGCAGGCTGCCTGCGAACCTCTGCTTCCCTTGTTCTGGGTTTACAGAGCCCCGTCTGCCTCTTTTATATATGTTCTGAAGATTGAAATTAGGTCTTGATGGTTTCTCGGCAAGCATTTTTACAGACAGAGCTATCTTATAAGCCCCTATTTTCTTCTTTTTAAAATTAGCTCTCATTTGGCTTATTTCCTTATTCTTTCCAGGTGAGAATGAATTATGGATTGGGATATAACTTCATAATTTCAGATTCAAGATACCATAGGAGGCAGGGTGGAATCTCATTTAATAGCTGAGGCTGTGAGTCAGGATTCTGGCAGCACCACGTTCTAATCATTTGACGATGAACAACTTCATTAAGTATGGAAATCTCAGGTTCCTTATCAAAACTATATATTCATTTCTTCTGAGGCAAAAGTCCATTTTCCAGTCACACGGCTGCCAGAGAAGAGGCTGGAGGCAGGACGGCAAACAGGAGGTTCTATCCCCATGTGTGGCAGCTTGGTGGTTCAGAGTAGGCTTCTATGTGTTTTCAAATATTGCCCGTGATCTATCCTTTCTATGCATATATGTTTGACCACACACTCTTCAAACATGCCCGTTATCATATATAGTTGAGACTTGAACTTGTCTGAGTGATACACTCATAGAGAAGCACACATTTGTATTTAGCAAAAATAATATAACTAAGCTTGAAATTGCATTACTTTTCATTTAAAAGTTCACATACTTCTTTGAATGGCTCTCTTATCTGGCGTTAGAGGTAGGTATGTGCCTGTCTGTAAACTTGTTGGACAGATGAATGGTAACTCTAACAGTCACAGGAAACAGAGACAATAGCAACTATTTGCTTCAGCCAAAAGGAACAAAAAGCAGAAGCAGACTGAAAATGCAGTGCACTAGAAGGAGCTGTCAGGAGCTGTGCTTCCTAAAGGGGTGAGTATATTGTTGCTTATATCTCATAGTTAGAACCGGAAGGGCTTACACAGGAGAATGTAGCCAGAATGAATGAAGTTCTGCAGAAAATCCCTTGTAGCTCATACCCCTGCCTTACTGTTTAGTTTCCACCCCAATCCAAATTGGTACCCCGTCAAGTGTCAGCTCTTTAAATCCAGTCCTCGGGAAGTGCTCCGTGCCCTTAGGGAGTTCACTTGTTTGTTTCTTCTTAGTATCAACAAGCTCTCTCCTGTTTTAGACTAAACCTTTAACTGTCAATTTTTCTTGTGAGTTCTATGCATGGAATCAAGTGTAATCTCATGGCATCCCAAACCCTTTTTTTTGTGTGCTAGGTGCACATCTTCAGTATAAGAAGAGCCGAGTTTAGAAATGTGCTCTAGGAAATGGCTGTCTCAAAATGTACCTACATTTTCAGATCTGCTACTTCCATGTTAGGATGTGGGAAAATAAATAAACAGAAATTTTAGTCTTAAATTTTGAGTAATAGTCTGCTTCCTTTGTTTTAGTATTTGTTTGGTCTTACTGAATGTAATATCAGAGAAAAATAATATAACTACCACCACTAGATAATTATCTCAAAAATGATAATACGTTCTGCTCAAACCCAAATCGTAGCTGCCAGAAATTAAGATGCCAAGACCAGGCGTGCACACCATTCTCCTAAAACACCCCTCTCTCTCACTGCCACTTCTAGCACATGATTTTCAAAAACTAAGAGTGGTTTCAGGTTTTCATTTGCAGTCTCACATGATCATGGAGACAGGGACCACAGTAAAGTGCAGAGTATGGCTGCACCCAAAGAATACAGTAAATTGACGTGGACAGGTCAATGCTCAAGTTTTCAAAAAGAATAAACAGATATCAATCTCCACATAGACTGAGTGGCTTCTTTAAAGCAGATTTAGAACCGCAATCTTTGGGGAAGCGTAATGTTATTTTATTATTACTGATCACTTAACAGATGGCAATTAAGGAAGTCAGAAAAGAACCTAAGGGCAGCTTACAGTGGCAACATTTTAAAAGTTTGAGAGCTGTCCAAAATGTTCATGTTTGCCAAATTTATATTTTAATTAACATGTTTTGTTCCATGGCTTCCTAGTCACACATTCACACTCATGTGCACCAAGACTGACGCTCACAACTCTTGTGCAACACAGAGCCGGAGTCCGAACGGCTCTCTTGCCCCTCCTCAATTGCTTGGACCTTGTCCTTAGCCACCTTGGGCAGTTGTTGTTGCCAAAGCCCAGGAGGAGGACAGAGCTTCTGCTTTCCCAAAGTTAATTAGTGGGAGTCGACTCTAAAAATCCCATGTATCTTTAGTCAGTGTGGCTGGCATTTGACTTATGTCTCCGTCTTCCTCATGGCCATGGGCGATGGCCATTGCTTCTTCCATTCTTGCTTTCTCCATGCTGACAGGAGGTTTTCTCCCTCTCTGCTGCTAACTCTGTAACTCCATATGAGGGGAACAGAGTGTTCAGTTTCTAACACCCCAAATGTTGTGGCTCCTTCCTTTGATTTTGCTCCAGTTTACCATGTCATGACATTCTCTCTTGTCAGTATATATTTTCTCATGGAAGCTGCATGGGAAACATAATCTTTCTAAGAAGTCTCTGTGTTCCATCAGTCTTCACCTCATGGCATTACCCACAGAGGCTCAAGGGCTTTTGATCAGATCTCTGAGAGCCTCTGCCATTCCAGAACTGGATGGGGGAGATATAAGAAAGGTCTGGAAGGCTCTGTAGGAGTCAGTGATAAAGTTGGCATACCTACTATACGTAGGAAAAAATTATGAGATAGCAGCAGGAAGAAAAAAATCAGATTCCGCAGGATCTATTATGCTTAGATGTGCAACTTGAGGCTTAAACATAGGGCAAACAGTCTCTGAAATGGTTTAAAAAGGGAAGTAAGAACATTCCCGCATTCCAAAGCCAGGGTTAGAGGCATCATTTATTAAGAATATTTGGTTTCCAGTAAAAGAGAAGAAAATTGATGACAACAAACTAAAATGAGAGGAATTTTCTGCAAAGTGTTGAGTTATGTCACTTCATTTAAGGAAATTGTTAAACAACTGAAGGTGTAGATAGAACCAAGAAAGATACACAAGTTCTTGCCCAGGAACCTGTATCCTGTATGCCTGTTTCAGCAAAACATGCCCCCTCTCTCCTTCCACTGTAAGAATGAATACTTGACATTTCCAAGATAAGAATTTGATCCAGATTGTATTATAGACATGCTCAGTAGAGGGCTGCAAAATAGAGGAATGCCATTAAAGCTGTGTATACTGGAGCCATTTGCATCTTGCTGTGATGAGTTCGTCAGGCACTTAAGAGAGTTGGATAGAAAGTGGTCAATATACACATGGAAGAGTTGAGAAAAGGGAGGACAGTCACAAAACATATTGGACATATATTTATTAGGAGCAATGGCATTTGGATGTCAAATGCAAACAAACTACATGAGCCCTTCAAGGTAATATAGGACAATCACATGGCAATCAAGATGCTACAGATATCCCCAACTGAGCTGGCTGGCATCTTGCTGCTTAATGGAAACTACTTCACAACTACAACTGAAGATATCTTGCTTCCTAGTAAAACCACACAGGCAAAAATAGGCAAATGGCACATTGACTAGCAGCTCATGGCTATTTGTTCTTAGTCCCTTCCCCTTTGAAAATTCAGTTAAAAAAACAAAATCTAGACAACAGCAACCCATATTTAGGGGGCCTCTCCTGTTGGGCAGCTCTGGTGACTATTGATGCAAATCTTGGCCCACTTTTTTCCTCATGAACACTCTCTTTTTTTAAAATTTTTTTTATTAATTTATTCTTGTTACATCTCAATGTTTATCCCATCCCTTATATCCTCCCATTCTACCCCCCCCTTTTTCCCATTATTTCCCTCCCCTATGACTGTTCCTGAGGGGGATTACCTCCCCCTGTATATGCTCATAGTGTATCAAGTCTCTTCTTGGCAACCTGCTGTCCTTCCTCTGAGTGCCACCAGGTCTCCCCCTCCAGGGGACATGGTCAAATGTGAGGCACCAGAGTACGTGAGAAAGTCATATCCTACTCTCCACTCAACTGTGGAGAATGAGGAACACTCATTGATTCCTTTAAAAAAAAATAAACTTCCCTTTCTTTTATACTTATATGTTGTTTATGTGTTTCATTTGTTGAACTTGAGACACGGCACTGGCCTCCAGAGTTGTTAGCTCTGTTGATCACTGATTATAGGAGAGCTTTATACCAGTACTAAGCCTCTCTGAGTCTTTTGGCCAGACTGTGTTGCAGTTAAAGAGAACTCTAATGTTTTACATTTACAAGTCATCAGTAGAGAAAAGAGAGATGTTTGGAGAGGTAGAATATTTGTTCTGTTATAAAACTTCTAGATTTAGGATGCTAAATGCCTACGCAACATACCCAGTGATATCGAGACGTGATTTGGATACTTAATAGAAAAATCACTGTATGTCTTTAGTGAGACTGCATCCCTAGAAGACATTGACATGAACACTATCGTCAAAGGAGACCATAAAGAGAAAGGGATTGTGCTTGTGGGTTCTACACAGTGACTCATGGCACAGGGCATAGACATTTTTTAAAAGGCAGAAAAAGATGTTGTTTTATTGTTACTTAGAAAGTTATTGGCGACTATGTGGACACAGGGGTGCTAAAGCATAATAGATGGTGTTAAGGACTGAGTAACAAGTCAGAAGCGTCAAAGCAGAAATGGTATATACAGAATGGCACTGTTTGTTCTGCAATTTTTTTGATGGAGAAGGAAAGTATTGAATATATTTGTTTGTATCTGGTTACCAAAGCAATGAAAAATGTTAAAAACTGCAAAAACCCCCAAAAGCATCGACTAAAAACTTTTATATGAAGATGTCAGCATGAGCACTTGAGGTTGAGGGTCAGGGTAGGGGAAAGGGCATGCGGATGGGACTGGGAGGATGGAGCAGGCTGAAATAAGGCCATAATGTGATTAAATAAATAAATAAATAAATAAATAAATAAATGTAAAAAGAAAGAAAACAAACTATTTAAAGTAAAAAAGAAAGAAAAACAGACTTATACCATAGTAAAAACAAGATAATTGCGGATGAACCTTTAGGAAATAGTAATATTAGTAAGAGACTACTTTTAGAAAGAGAAACTATCTATTTTTTAACATGTATAATCAGGAAGAAAGAAGCAGAGGAACTTGATAGTTTTCTTTGACTCAGAAGTTGGAAGTCAGCCAAATCTACAAAGACTGATAAGGTAGAAGACTGAGCAGAAGGGAGACTGGGTTGGAGAGGATGGTAGGAAGTAAGAAAGTACTTCTTCGAACAGAGGGTAATTCAAAACAGAATGAGAGACTCACCTGGCATCAAGAATCAGACATTTGTAGGAAATCCAGTATGAGATAGTTTGAGACTTGGAAAAAAGTGTTCTTAGCAAGTTCCGGTGTCTCCATGCAAGAGGATAAAAGGTACAATAATGAATGGTGCAGAAATGTGTGTGCTCCACAAGATGAATGCCACCCTTTAAGTTGTTAGGAGACACAGTTAACAATGTTTCACTATAGTATTCAAACCATAACGGGGAAAGAGTAGGTCATTTAACTGAGCAACTTAAAGAGAACAAAGATCTAGCTAGCAATGTCTGACCATTAAAGGGCATGTGTAATGGCAACATAGAGTACATGAGACGAACAGTGGGAGAAGGGCTAATTGCAAAGAACAATATCAAAATTATTGTTTTTAATTTAAGACTTAAGAGAAATGATATTTAATAATAACTGTATAAAACTAATTTGGTTAAAAATGATCGGGAAGCTGAGCTCTATCTATGGAACAGTTTATTTTCCTTGGAAATTAAATTTCTTCAAGTTTATAACCAGAGTAGTGGGAGTGATGAAGAGTAAACCAGATATTAATACCTTCAAAGTCTATGCATCAGTGACACAAAGAATTTTGTGTGATCATATTCTTTACAACCAGAGGGTGGAAGAAGGACACACTCTAACTATAGATTAAATCCTAGATATTTATAGAAGTAAGGGCACATGGTGATCCCAAAGTGTGAGGGGAAATAACATGAATGCCTTCAGAAGATTTTAATTATGCAGAGGTCAGGCAAGAAGGACACCACTAAATTAAAATGCACTAGAATCAAATACAATAATTCAAGTACAGTTATTTATATAATTCCCATGTCACGTTCTGAAAGTCATACTCAGTGTGTAGAATATAATAGCAATAGACAGTAAAAGTAAACTTAAATGTTAGATGAAAGGAATACTTATGATCTTGTGAGGAAGCGTACACAATGAAGGGAGGCCTCCTATCTATTGATAGAAGAACTAGCCGGTCACTAATATTAACTATGTCTCTACTCATTGTAATGAAATTGAGGTCTGTATGTTCTATTCTTAAAACTGTAGAAGCCTTGGAGAAAGGAAGAAGAGAAAGTCACTGAAGCAAAGGAGAAAGGGAGGACTCTTTAAAGCGTAGGACTGCTGACCTTTATCAAGCCGCTATCAGGTCCTTTGAGCATTTGAAAGATGGACTTGAGGCTGGTGGAAAGAACAGAATTCCAGGCTAGTAAAGGTCAGATTTACTGAATACTCATGCAGAAAAAAAAAACATGACTGGCATGTGATTCCGTCCTGGACAGGATTAACTTGTGTTTATCTTATGGATGGCTGTTTCATAAGAACACGTTCAAAATACTAGATAATTTCTTTAAAAAGCATCAACATAGTAGGGACAGTTTATTTTTTCAACAAAAAAACATTAGTGTAAAATACAACATCAAGTTGGCAACAGAAGTTGTTTCTGAGTGGTGGGATTGCAGGCACTTTTTCCAGTAACTCGTGGATTGTCTACAATGAAAGTCTGGCACTGGTTTCCTGAGGCTCTTCAGTCACTCACTTCTCCTGGTGACTGACTAACAATTTTGATGTTATGTGAATATCACCCACGACTCAGCCTATGATGTGGTTACAACTCAATAGACTTATAAGTTAAAAATAATACAAGCTAAAATTGCATTTAATATGCTTAACCTATTGACAATAATGACTTAGCAACACAGCAGACTGTAGATTATCAGTTTGTAATTGCTGTTGTTTTAGACAAAGTCTAATTTAACTGGTTGTAGTATGTTTACCGAGAAGAAAAATAGCAATTAAATAACTTAAAACAAATGATCAGGCATGGTGGCTCAGTAACCGGAACACTCAGCAGACAGATACAGATTTAAAATTTTAAAGAATTAAAGAATGGTTTATGGTTAGATATTTTGTTTTCATTACTCAAGGCCCAGTTTTGTCTCTTTCCTTTAAAACTAACCATGTTTGCTCTTATCTCTGAGTTAGCTGAACTACACTGACTTTTAAATGTGTCACATAATTTAATATTTAATAATTAGGTTATTTTTAAATGTAAGAGTATCTTCTTTACGTTTCAATTGCTGTGACATCACAACCCAGGAAAGTTACAAAAAGAAGCCTTTAATTTGGGGTTTACAGTTCCAGAGGCAGAATCCATGACCATTGTGGCAGGAAGCAGGGCAGCAGGTGGGCAGGCAAGGCATTGGTGCAGTAGCAGAGAGTTTACTAAGTGCAAATGACATGGGCTCCTGAAATCTCAGTGACATACCACTTCCAACAAGGCCACACCTCCTAATCCTCCCCAAATAGCCACCAACTAGAGACCAGGTATTCAGAAGTCTGGGATTTGTGGAAGACATTTTATGTAAATAACCACAAGCAGGTCTTCAATTAATCTCCCTCCGTTTATATGCTGTGGCACCTCCGCAGACCTCTGACTCACATGAGAGTAGGGCAGAATTGCAAACACATGGTGGGAAGGAGCCTGTGGAATCTCCAGTGAGGATCTAGTGAGCCTCCTCCACAACTTACTATGGGAGGGGACGTCCGCAGTCAAAAAGCTCAGGCAGATGGCCCTTTCTAAGCAGATGCAATGGATGTAATGACGATGGTAGCTAGGAAGAACTTTTTTTCTGTAACAAAGGAATCTAATGAAATCCTTTGTTTTGCTCTGGGCCACAAAAATATTGCTGAATATAGACAGCAATCTAACATTATATTGGAGAGTCTTTCTCTTTGTGTTTTCTTTCTTTCTTTCTTTCTTTCTTTCTTCTTTCTTTCTTTTTTTGTACATCATTAGCATTAGAGGACTTTTTTTTTACCATGTGGGCTGTGCACATGCATATGATGGGGTAAAAGGGACTGTGGGTTTCTTGTGCTTTTAGCTTTAAAACAGTATTCAAAAGTAGCAAGTCTTCAAGTGCTTGGGCATTTGATTTTGCTGATTTGTATCATAGATACATAGAGGAATTAAAGTAACTTTGAAGGTCTAAATGAATCCAGATTCACACGGAAGAACAGTATTTGATGAAGGGTTTCACAAAGATGATAACAGATACTTGGCCTAATGTGGACTGCTTTGTGTGAGAGACTAGGGAAGAAAAATCCCTTAACAGCTTGTGTGCCTGGTTAGATAACTGGAGAGAGATGGGGGAAAAGGCTTGGGAGTTATTTTCTGTGTGCTGTAAATATGGTATGACACTGTAGTGAGCCATTGCAGTTGTGAGCTAAATTGCTTTTTGATAGTCCTAGATTTCCGATGTCTGTTTCTCTGTCTGCAACAGCGTGCTGAGACTGTCTCACAGGCTGCTGGCCACATCCTGGGGGAAAAGCTCTGCCACCAAACTGGACACACTAGACATTGGAGAAGCCATCCCATGGGTAAGGGCGATGACTGTGCTTTTACTAAAAAGCTGCTCCTGAAGTGGCTTCTGAAGCAGATGGAATGATGCAAAGTTTATAGACAACAACAGGTAATCTGCAATGGGGACACCCGACAAGGAGAGGTGAGTGGTAGAAAGCTTTGTATAAGCATCATTGGTGAGTGAATGAGAGAGATATTGAAGCTGAAGAACTCAGTCAGGAGAAAACACTCAACAGGAAGTTCTAGCTTTGGGAGGAATGACCAGGCTCTGTTTTGGTACAGTGAGTTCCACTCTTTAATGGCACTTAATTAATCTTGATTCACTCCTGCTGTCCTGTTGGCATCTTTCCAGATTAACAAGATAGTTGATTCCACCCTTCCTTTGGCTTTGCCTTTAAAAGCAGAGACTATCCACTTTTTTTCCTCTTTCTGATATGTGCTCCTAAAGCCACAGTGGGCATTGTTCGATGCCTTTCAGAAAGTGGTATTTGAGTTCTTCCATCAATCATTCCCAATCCATCTCTCTGTTCCATTTTTTTTTTTTTTTCTTATTACAGGTCACTCCAGAAAAAAAAAAAAGTGTTAACTTTTCCTATAAAATTAACTATAAACATCCTGATCCTGAATGAAGAATGGAATTTGTTTATCAATTTCTTCAAATGAGTTTTAAAAACTCATTACCAAACAGGACGACACACCTATTTCCTCTAGAATATAACTTTTTCTGACCAGGGTTCACACATATTCACCACTACTATGAGGAAGCGAATTTGGACAAAACGATCCTCAAGGACATCACCACTTTGTGACATAGTGAAAAAGAAAGAAATATTTCTAAAGAAGGGAGAAAATCAAATGAAAGTCATCCCAAAAGAACACCATCTGGCCTGCAAGATGTGTGGGGATGGAAGGCTCATGTGCTGAGGAAACACAGTTTCTGCAAATCAAAAATGAACTCCCCTCCCCACCCAAAGTAGGTCATTCATCATTGCCAATTCCAAGACCACGTTTCTCATCTCTTACTTCTAATTTAGTTTGTCTCTGCTGACATATGTATATATATATATATTTTTTTTTTCAAAGCGAATTCAATTCTCACCTCAGTATGGTTTATATTTGTGCTGTAACTAAATGGCCTCATCTTAAGGGTGATGTCATGGGGCATAAGCTTCTCAATTACATCATCTTTTGAATTGAAAAATGAAAGCGACGCACATTTGAGCTCATTTTGAAGTCTGCATGCAAAAACAAAAACAAACAAACAAGCAAAGAAACTCAATCCATAGCTGCTTCTATTATTGGCTTACAATTTGAAATTATATTCAGAGGTAGAAAATATTCAATGCTTTTAAACCTTGGTAGTTGTGATGTATGGGTCTAGATAATGTTTTACCAAAATGTATTGTTGTGTACGTCAACCTTAGCTGTCAACTTGGCAGAAAATGGGCAAGCTTCTGGACACACCTGTGTGAGATTATCTGAGTTAAATGAGGTGAGAAGACTCACTTAGATGTAGGGTCTTGGACAGAATACAAGGGACATCACGAACAGAACACTGCTGGCCATAATTTTCTGCCTACAGACTTCAAAAGTCATGTGACCAGCTGCCATGATGGACTGTACCCTTGAACAGTGGACCAAATTAAACTCTTTCTGCCTTAAGATCTCTCTGTCAGGATATTAGATCTACAACAATAAAAGTAAATAAGACAGACTCTGTGTTTGTGCTCTGAAACAAAGGCTTAGTAGTATCCCCATTCTCCTTAATTAAATGCCAGTACTGTCCTCCAACTATGAAAACCAAAGAATATCACCAGACATTGTCATAGGTCTCCTGTGGTCAAAATCATTCATTGGTGAAGATTACTGTGTCAACATTTGACCTTATGCCATAGGGAAGCTTAGAAATTAAGATCTACCAGTTTCTTAAAGGACTTCAATTAAGAGCCCTTCTTGGTTAGACTTGTTAAACACGTGTTTTATAGTGATAAGATGACTGAGGATGAGGAGCTAAGGAATTGTCAGATGAGAGGCGAACTATTTATTCCTTTAAGAAACTATAGAAACGATGATATCCCAGGTCTATCTTCAGACCAACATGTCAAAAATGCAAAATTTTTTAATTACTAACTAATGATTAGGCTTGAAAGACTCAATTTACAAAAAAATAACACTTTAAATGATATTACTTATGAATAAGACAACCAGGATCATTAGTTAATTTTCAGTAAGAGATATCATAGAGAAAAAATAGTAATTCCCATTGGCTTTATGAAGTTTCTACAGCACTTTAGCTACATAAAAATCAAGTTGTCAAGAGGTGATTTGTGAATATGGACTCAAAATAAGGTAGTAGAACTTCTTTATCTGACAGACTGAGTGTTTATTTAGCCTGATAGATACACTCACATCAGACCCCCCCCCCCACCTCTGCTCCAAGAAGTACAGGGATAAAGAGGCCTCAAAGAAACAATAGAGAGACTTGTTGAAATCAGATTCGTTGGCCCATTTCTAGATATTCTGACTCTTTAGAACTGAGGTACACCCTATAATGCTTGGTTTTCTTGTTACTGTGATGAAAATCAACTTAAGAAAGGCCTTTTGTATGTCTTGCAGTTAAGGCATTAGAGGTTGTCATGGCTAGCAAGGCCTGAATGTTGAATGCTGGTGCTCAACTTATTGTCTCTTTTTATTCAGTTCAAGCCTCATCCCCAGGGCATAGTGCTCTCTACTTTCAGGGTGAGGACTCCTCAATCAGTTAGACTTTCAGAAAATACCCTCACAGATAGACCTAATGGTATATTTCAATGGTGATTCTAAACCCAATTGGGTTGGAAATAAAGATTGACTATCATCTCTATAGTTTTACAAGCATCCCAGGTCTTAAGAAGCGATGGACTTCATCAGTGCAACAGTTTGTACAGACCCCCCTAGGTTCAGATCCACTGGCCTTGATCCACTGGTCTCCTTGTGGGGCTCTGGAACCCTCTGAGTCCTTCCATGCCCCCTTTCTTTCATGCCACTCTCAGCATTCCACCGGGAGTGTAGCAGCAAGTGCCAGCAACTGTCCTGATCCTCAACCAAGGGCAATGCCTGAAGTAAACCTAGACCCAATCTAGCTAATGGATAGCTTATTCTGGATGGCTATAGAGAGAGCGAGCCAGGACTGTCTCTGACATAAACTATGGTGCCCCTGATTTGATCATTTCCCCTTGGTGGGGAGGCTTCCTGGCACACAGAGGAAGGGGAAGCAGGTAATCCAGATAGGCTGTGCTCATATGGTGGGGGAGGAGGTCCCCCTCTGTCAGAGGTCTAAGGGAGGGAAATAAGTTAGAAGAGGGAGGGAGGGTGGGAAGGAGAGGAGAGGAGATAACATTCAGTCTGTAATCTGAATAAATTACAATAAATTAATATTTAAAACTTAAAAAAAAAAAAAAGAAGCAACAGACTCTGAATCCCTTCCATAGGGATCTGTGAACCCCACTTGAGCTAACACAGGTTTTCTGTGGACCTTTGGGGGCTGCAAGAAAGCTTGCCAATTGGGAAGCTTTCATTCTGTATCTGTGGCATTGACTTCCACTCAATGTAAACTTTTTCTATTGACTGGGAGAGGTAGAGGATAGGGACACCATGAGGTAAAGCCCACTTGACACCTAAAAAGGTGTTTTTCTGTGAAATATCACTGCAAGTAATTAACTTGAAGAGAGAAAGAATTTCTCTTCTAAGCAGACTGGGAGTTTTAAACTTTTTTGTTCCTGGTTATTTATTAATTTTATTGAAATTGCCAAAGTGGAAGTCAGATCTTACATACTGAGTAATAGCCCGGCTTCTTCCCCCAGTCCTCCAATTACCAAACTAAATGTCTCGTTCCTCATATTATGAGCCCATCTGTCCGTTCATTATGTAAACACTATTGAGTGTTTATTATGGGCAGCTGTGATTTTCAGTTTTTGAAGCAGGAAATCTCTGCTCAGGAGTATGGAGTTGTAAGGGCTGGGATTTGGGGGCCAGCATACAAATAAAGACTCTATCAGGCAAAGTGTATGTGAGACACAGATGAGACAAGCAAAGGTTCTTAGAGTAGGTTACCCGTGAAGCTAATAGAGATGGTAAAGAGAAAGTCATTAAATGGGGCAAGGGAAAGAAAATATTCAGAAATATTAAATGGGGTCTAGGGAGACGGCACAGGGGGAAATTGCCTGATGAGCAAGTGTGGGCATGAGAATGATGTTCAAATGGCAAATTCTCACAGAAAATGCTGGGCATGGCAAAACTTTAACCCTAGTACTGAAGGATGGGTCAGGGTAGGGAAGGCAGAGTAGGGGTAGGCAAATCCTGGATGTTCCCTTCTTGCCAAAACCCTGAATATCAGATTCACAAGGAGACCTTATCTTAAAAGGTAAGGTGTAAAGTCATTGAGGGCAACACCCTAATGTCAATTTCTGGCTTCCATGAGGACTCACATGGGTAAGGGCAACACACACACACACACACACACACACACACACACACACACACACACACACACGAAGAAGATAATGTTGTCATGAAAATGAGGTGATGAAATTGGGATCTAGTATGCAATTGGGTGGTAATTGAAGATTAACAATGAAGAATAGACCAATGTAGGTGATGATTCAACATTGCATATGGCCGTAGACAGAAATCTCTGCAGTACACACCACCTCAAATATCTTCCTAAACCACTCTTGAAATTACAGTGAGCAGGAATGCATGTTATTCTGCTGTAGTATCGACTATAATAGCAAGACACAAAGCATAATGACAAATATCCACACATGGGTCATGATTCACATTATATATCCATATATGATACCTGTACATCTTACATAGTACAGAATCAATTTAGATATCTGTTTACAGAATAAATTTCTAAGAAGCATTATTGAATGAAAAATACAAGCATGAGTGTACCCTAGTTTTAGTTTCATATGCTTTAAAAGTGTATACTGGTGCTCACAATATTTCATATTCAGATATAGGGAAAATGGTCTTACAACCGCTAATTTTGGAATTTGTTTGGAACCTGAAATGTGGAAAAGGGATATTTCTTTTCATCCTATGCCTCTTTCTTATATTTTTGTTGTTGTTTATTTAATAAACTCCTTTGTTACTTTGATTTAAGGAATAAAATAGATTTGCTTTTAGGCACTGCACTAACATGTCATTTATGCCAGGGTTATTTGAAGAACTCTTCCATGCAAACACAGGTCAGAGTACAAATGAGCACACTGCCTCCTTCATCAGATAGCCTTCCCTTAAAAATACAACATCCGCTGAAGCAAACTGCACTCAGTGGAAAAGCCGACTTACTCTCTAGGCCAAGCTCCTTTTTCCTCGGTGCCCATCAACAACAAGCACATTCTCCTGGGTTTTTCAGACTATGCTTTGTAAAAATGCTGATTTATAATTTAATATGATAAACTCTTACTTTTCCCAAGTGCACTTTTGCCAAGTCTTTTTTTTTTTTCCTTTAAGAAGAATAATGCACATTTCAGGAATATAGGGATGCTACTATAACCATGTTCTCTACCAGCTTCTGAGAGCCCATTCCAGCACATTCATACCATCTTTAGCAGGAAAATTGAAAGGTATTACCATGTCTCAGCACTGACAAAGATGAAGAACACAGCCTTGCTTATGGAGAATGGCTCCTCAGATACTCAGGTAATCATAATAACAACTTCACACTATGGAAGAGAAGATGATGTTTGTCCATCTCAGAAAAACGTAGCTATTTACTTAGTACTAACCTATAAAACAATGGAAACTGAATGTCTCCTTCTCAAATGAGGATTATATGACAGGAGTTATACTAAGCAGTAAATATAGTGTCTTAATATACATATGTGAATGTCTTGTTAACCAGCTATGAATGGCATCTGGATAACAAAGTTTTATCACTACACTATAGGTAACTTGAGAAATCAAGGCAAGGCTATTAGATAAACACGTTAGCATGGCAGACATACTTTTTCATTGCTGCTCTAACCTACTGTGAGAAAAAGTTCACTCACCAAGTGGATGAACCCTGAAATGTTTGTTTAAATTCTACCATCTAGACATTTCCCCATTGCTTGTGTAAACCTGAAAAACCTAAACAAATTATGGAGATTAAAAACGAGGTCTTTCTTACCTTACCTTTAAGTACGAGTTGCTATAAGGGTAGGCAAGGAAGAGCATCTTAGTTATGTGCACATGGGGCAGAAAAGGAACTGGTCAGAAGAGGGAATGAAGGTGACACACAGAGAGAAGCAGAAATGAGCATCCACTTGAAAACACAGAGACCTTCACCTTGGATATGGTTTTTGAATCCCTTAGATCAGTGGTTCACAACCTTCCTAATGCTGCAACCCTTTAATACAATTCCTCATATAGTGATGACCCCGAACAATAAAGTTATTTTTGCTGCTACTTCATAACAGCAGTTTCACTACTGTCACAAATCATAATGCAGTTATCTGTGTTTTCCAATTGTCTTAAGTGACTCCTTTGGGAAGGTTCTGGCTCACAGACTGAGAACTATTGCCTTAGCTGTCCTGTTCTTGGTTTTATTCTTCCCTCCCCAAAGATCTCTACTCCTTAGAGTACTGAAGTTTACCCAAGCACCTTTCTGTATTTGCAAGCAGTTTGGGGACACCCAGTTTTCACTCATTCCTTACTAATTTTCACCATCCATCAACTAGGACAATCATCATTAGGCCCATAAAATCCAGATGCTTCTAACTTTGTTAAGGTAGTGATTCCAAGTCCAGCTTGGAGAAATTAGTATGTAGGGTTCTCATTCTTAAATTTTCTCCTATGGACCTAGCTCTTGCAAGAAAATATGTCAGTTACAAAAATTTTATAATTCTGATTTTAAAAGCCATCTTAAGCATATGCTTTCATCTCTGAGGGCTCTAGCGACCTTGGCTTGTATCTAGACTCTGACTCTGTGTAAGACACCCTGGACTTTAAAATGCATGAGCTTGTCTAACATGGACTCAAAATTTCAACCTGTGGCTCCTCATCAGCAGTCCAATTAGAATAAAAACTCCCCAGCCTTTGTCTTCAATGATGATCAAACACAAATGTCTAGTTTAGTTTTTAAATTTTATTCTATTAACTTATTCAGATTACATCTCAATTGTTATCCCCTCACTTTTATCTTCCTGTTCCTCCCTCCCTCTTTCACCCTTTTCCACTCCCCCAGGTCTGTGACAGAAGGGGACCATTTTCCCCACCATAATGTCACATCCTATCAAGTCTCATCCTGGTAGCCTGTCCAATGAAATGTCTAGTTTTTATTAGAAAGTTATATACTAAAGTCATTTGTTTCTTAGGGAATGTTTATAGGGAAAAAGTCAGTGAAAAACAATGGATTTAAATCAATTAGTATCTAGCATCTAGTGTTTGTTTTTTAGTTAAGTTATTCATTTCCATGCTTATAGGTGTTTTGCCTTCATGTGTACCTGTTCACATGTGTGTCTGGTGCCTGTTGAGGCAACAGAATCCTTTGAAGAGCCATGAGCTACTCTATGGGTGCTGGGAATGGAACCCAAGACTTCTGGAAGACTAGTCAGTGATCTTAACTGCTGAGCCAGCTCTTCAGTCTGGGTCTACCGTCTTATATGAGTCTAAAGTACTGAGAACACTTTCCTCCACTTCCTTGTCCTGTCAGGAGAATATTGTCTTAAGAGTTTCATAGGAAAGCTGGGTGGTGGTGGCGCACGCCTTCAATCCCAGCACTCGGGAGGCAGAGGCAGGTGGATCGCTGTGAGTTTGAGGCCAGCCTGGTCTACAAAGTGAGTTCCGGACAGCCAAGATAGCATAGAGAAACCCTGTCTTGAAAAAAAAAAGAGTTTCATAGGAAAGACATTCTCATTTCAAAGATGCAGTCAAAGAGGGAGAGCATCAGTGCCTCGACTTAACAGCACAAACAGACTCTGGGTCGCACAGCCAAGCTCTTGGGTCTGCACTTGGCTGAAAAACCCCGAGTGGAGTGCTGTGAGCTCACTTCACTGTCTGGGATCAAGGCAGAACCACTCTCCCCAACCCCTGGTCAATATTCACAATGCAACTAAACCATCTTAGAGTCCTTGATTTTTTTGGCTACTCATGGCCCACCGTGGTATGCATTATATCTGGCCTGCGTTTATCAGTTCCATCTTCCTCTCCCATCTCACTTCTCTCTCAATGCTATTCTTGCTCTCCCTACTGCATGGTCTCATTTAAAAGAAAATATATCAATGGTCTTTTCTTTCCAGGTCCTTTGTGAGATTGCTCTCATGGTCTGCACATCTGGTGACCCATGGAGAAGACAATGTGAACATCAAATGTATTTATTTCGTCATTTATTCTGATGAAGTCTTTACTTGAATTCTCTTTGTCTCTCCTGTTGGGACTCTTTCATTCTACTGGGGTGCCTTGTCCAGCCTCAGTAGAAGAGGATGTGCTTTACTGCAACTTGATATGTCAGAGCTGGTTGACATCTATGGCAGGCCTCCTCATTTCTGTGGAGAAACGGAGTGGATGGAGAAAGGACTGGGAGGAGAAGAGGGAGGGAAAACTGTAGTCGGGGTGTAAATTAATTAATTAATAAAAATTTTTCTCTTTGTCACTCTATCTCATTCTTGGTGATAATCTTAATTCTAAACATTCTTTCCTCCAAAGGTGGCCTTCGTAGATCTCCAGTCTTCTGTATGGTACTGCCCTATGTGATAGACTTTTTTTTTTAACTGTCCGGATTCTTTATTTATTTTTATGCATTAGGCCAGGGATTCATATGAAGTGAGATCCAGCATCTCAGGCTCTTTGCCACTGGTCCTCACAAAGTGTACATCTTTGGATGGCACAGGCTGGTCCTTCAGATGAGCCAGGTCCCCTTCTCTGTGGCTTACTTTTTCTTCTGATTGTTTCTCTTCCACTGCTTCAGGAAGCTGTCCCTGCTCTTAGAGTGCTTGATGTGTTCAGTCCTCCCATTCACTCTCTAGACAAGAAACTGCCTTTAGCTTGCTTGTTTACAGTGATGCCCATAGCATGCTGGGTATCATTTTAGACTTCCGCTTTTTCTGTGGTGACACTTATGGGCATTACTTTTTTGAACAGTGCACATTCCCATGATGTCAACAATACCCTCCTTCTTGCAGATTCCTATGTACGCGGCCAAAAGAACTAGTCCATGTCTCCCAAAAGGCCCCCAAAGCTTGTAGAGAGGACTTCCCTCCCTTTCAGTTGTCTTTTTCAGTATAGTGAGTTACTGGAAAACAGCTGCTGCGGGCCTACTCACACTCCTAGCAGGCATTTTACCAACCACTTACACGTGTTGGTAATGTGCTTCATAGTTGCTTTTCCCTTTATATCAAGTCCCCTCTCTCAGCTTCATGTAAAACAACAAAGCCATTTTCTCAGTCCTGCTGTCCTGTTAATTCCTGGCACTGAGAAATGACTATCTTGTTGGTATTATTTATTCTAGTTCAATTTTTTTCTTTGCTTTGTGAGGGAATGCTTTGTTCCTGCTAAATGTATCTTGTTAATCTTCCATCCAAAGAACTAAGAATGGACACAAAGTTTTAATTGGTTGGCAATAAATTGTCCTGAACATTAATTTTCAAATAGATAGAATGAGGTTTTTTCCAGATCGCTTTAGACCTATCATGCTATTATACATAGGATAGATTACTGCTGCCCATCAGCTCAGGAATAATTTTAGCTGTGAAAGTGTTTACATAATCTCCATGCTCTAGAACCCTAGTGTCTTTTCGGATTTTAGGAAATTTTTATGTAAAATCTGTTGTCTCGATGTTTTGATTGTCAAACACCATGGCTGAGGGAGCCGTCTGCTTCTCTTCAGATGGTTTTTGTTCCCTTGTATCTTCACATGCCTTACTGGAGAGTTTTAATTTGTAGGTGTGAGCAGAATAGAAGACTCCAATTCAATTCAAAGAGCAGCCTTGGTAAATTTTCAGATTCATTGCAAATTATTCTGCTCACTCAAAAGTGTTCACCTTCCAGCCTGTTGGCAGGAACTCGGAGGGAAGTTTTGTTCTCCACTGTTGGTGCTTTTTCAACGGCTAAGGAGTATTTCTGAAGTATTGGAGCTGGAGGAGATGATCCCTTCAAGGTCCTTCTGAACACGCCTCTATGTGCGCGGGCCATGCAGAAACTCACAGTCCCTGCTCACCTATGCTCAAATGGAATGACTTTGCAGGAACAGGCTCTGTAGCCTCCCTAGATCTGTAGGAAACCCACCTCTCTATGTTGAAGGGACTACCTCAAATACTGAGAAATATACTGTCAGGCTGAAAAGAGTGGCTATTTGGTTTTTTTCCCCTCCTCAACTGCCCTTGGCTGGACCTAGGATGTCTGATGAAACAGGCAACCATTTCTACATCAACAGCCCCCTAGTGATATACAAGGCACAATGTGTGTACCTGGACATATCTGCTCTATATAGTCCTTCCTGTAAAATGATGCATAAATGCTCTTATTTGGCCTCTGTTTGCTATTTGGTCAGTCCCAACATTACTTGAAGGCTAATAGATGTTCAGAACCTCGAATCTAAATAAAGAAAGTTCTTATATCTTTTGAAATCACTGAAAAGAATAGTACTTGGAAATTGGAATCACTCCCTTCTTGAGTTACATTCTCCTGTATAAAAATTCATCTCAGAGGCCAAGCTGGGGAGAGGACAACTGATGATGATTTTGGAGATGTAATTATGAATATAAAGATTGGTAAATTTAATCTTAAAAATCTAGTCAATTAGTATCAGCGCTTTAAGTTTTCCCTAAAACAAGTCTTCATCATAAAGTACTAAAATGGATGAATGCAATTCCAGATTTAAATTTCATCTTAAAGAGTGTAAATGAGTCTACACCTCCCATCAAGCTATGAATTCTCAGAGAAATTAAGGGGAAGCAAATGAAATGTGAGACTTTCTAGATGTGCACATGCATTGCCTCCGGGACCACATCAGAGAGTCAGCGTTAGGCTATAAGCAATTGATTGCACCACTGGATTTGGAAATGCTCCCTGTTTTGTTACTCGGTCAATGCTGGTCATATATAGTACCTCATATCTGTAATTATAGGATTTTGGAAGCTGAGGCAGGAGGATTGTCAGAAATTTGAAACCATCATGGCATAGTGAATTCTATGCCATCCTGGGCCACAGAGTAAAAAAAAAAAAAAAAAAATCTAAACACAAAAAGAAAAGAAAACAAACAGAAAAAAGTAAACTGATGAAAGTTTTTAAATGTTTACATCATTTTATTTATCTTTTTTGTATTACAATTTTGGGGGAAAGGGTTCATTATTAAAAAATCCTACTAATGCCTCTCTAAGGAGGCTGTGAGATGCTCACACATAGAGATGGTGCCTTGTAGTGAGAAAATGAAGGTCACTGAGTGCTGCTTAAGAAATGATGTTACCAGCACACAACAAGAAAATTTGTTCAACCATGTTCATAGCAGCCTTATTCATAATAGCCAGAACATGGAAACAGCCTAAGTGTCCATCAGTAGAAGAATGTATAAAGAAACTGTGGTACATATACACTATGGAATACTACTCAGCTATTAAAAACAAGGAATTCCCGAAATTTGTGGATAAATGGATTGAGCTAGAAATGATCATAATGAGTGAGTTAACCCAGAAGCAGAAAGAATCAAATGGTATATACTCACTTATATCTGCATACTAGCCCAAGGGGCATGTCCCACGAAAGCCTTCACTTACCAGGAAACTGGGACAGAGGGGAGGACATCCTATTGGGACTCTAAATGAGAGAAGTATGGGAGAATAGCAAAGTAGAAGGATCCAGAGGGTCCTAGAAACCTACAAGTAGAACATTATGATAGGCAAATTTAGGCCTAGGGGTCCCGCTCAAACTATGGCACCAGCCAAGGACAATACGTGCAGTAAACTTCAAACCCCTACCCAGATCTAGCCAATGGACAGGACATTCTCCACAGTTGAATGAAGAGTGGGATATGACTTTCTCAGGTACTCTGTGCCTCCCCCCTGGAAGGGGAGACCTGGTGGCACTCAGAGGAAGGATAGCAGGTTACCAAGAAGAGACTTGATACCCTATGAGCATATACAGGGGGAGGTAATCCCCCTCAGGAACAGTCATAGGGGAGGGGAATAAGGGGAAAGGGGGAGGGAGGGAAGAATGGGAGGACACAAGGGATGGGATAACCACTGAGATGTAACAAGAATAAATTAATAATAAAAAAATTTAAAAAAAAAGAAATGACGTTGCAGAATATGATCCTCAGACACCCAAAGGACGCTTGATTGTCCCAGTTCCTTCCCAGTCAAAAAAAGAAAAGTACATGCCCAAGAGAAATTCTCATTAGGGAGTGTCATTTTTTTTAAAGTTTCCAAATGACTTTTAATCTACCTTACCCTTTAAAATAAAAACATTTTATGAACATATAAGTGAGGCTCACCACCTCCAATTTCAAACCAATTTTTAAAATACAAAATAGAAATGCCAGAGAAGTCACACCCATAATACAGAAACAATATGGCCACTGACCACGACCTAACAAAGGCATCACCAGTAGACACGCTAATGTGAAAGGCAAATGCTCTCGTGCGGCACCATGGCTAGACAAACAACTGCAGGCAACTAATGACTCTTGAGAGAGGTCATGTCTCTCAGGGATGAGCACCCTCATTGGTATCCAACACCTACTTATCAGCCCTAAAATCATATACATACAAGCAACACTAAATGGACTTAGCAGTCGTGCCGTGTGTGTGTGTGTGTGTGTGTGTGTGTGTGTGTGTGTGTGTGTGTGCATGTGTAAAACAATGATAATCAAAGAAAAGGAGGCTGTGGATTTGAGGTGTAAGGAAGGTTTGGGAAGGCCTGGAGGGAGGAAAAGGAATTGGAGGAAATGATGTAATTATATTTTAAATAAAAAATTTATAAAGTAAAAATTTCCAAGTGGATTGGTAGGGTTTTTTTTTTGTTGTTGTTAATTTATTCTTGTTACATCTCAATGTTTATCCCATCCCTTGTATCCTCCCATTCCTCCCTCCCCCCCCCCCATTTTCCCATTATTCCCCTCCCCTATGACTGTTCCTGAGGGGGATTACCTCCCCCTGGGGTTTTAACTTGGAAGATTGTCATACCTTCTACCGTCCAATTAACAGAAGTCTATTTGAAGAAAGTTTGTCTATGCACCTGGCAAACTGGAAGTCTGGGCACATTAAGCCCAGCACCCAGGACTCCATCTGGTCTGAGTTTGTATCCTCTCTGTTTGCTCCACTCTGTCCATTTTATCCTCACAGCAGCCATCGCTCTCTTACACCATCTTTACTGTTAATTACCTCTTGTCTACATGTGTGGGCACACATAAGAAAGGGATGTATTGTCCTCTACTTTCTTTGTCTCTTTCCAGCCCTCTGGTCATAACCATTTCATTCATTCCTTTAACTCCAATATTTAGAGAAGTAAAAGGTACATAAAGGTCACTCAAAACACTTTGAATAAGTGAACAACTGTGTTTCAGTGACATTTACCAGTGAGTAACCATTTGTTTTACTTTATTTATTTATTTTCTTTTGAGACCCGTTCTATATGTCTCCCTGGTTGGTCTGGAATTCACCATGTAGACTGGGCTGTAACCATAGAGATCTACCTGCTTCTG
This sequence comes from Acomys russatus, assembly GCF_903995435.1. NCBI lineage: Eukaryota > Metazoa > Chordata > Mammalia > Rodentia > Muridae > Acomys > Acomys russatus. The sequence goes on along the minus strand of NC_067147.1, from coordinate 20,236,185 downwards.
CCTTCTAAGTGCTGGCATTAAAGTTGTGTGCCATTGTGCTGTTTCATTTAATTGTACTGTGCATCTAGGAAAAATTAGAATACAACTGAAGTGATGTGTATTTTATGTAATTCTTAATAATTTAGCAAATGCAATGAATCTTTGGTAGTTGTCTTTATTATTTAATATAGCTTTCATTTTATTAAATATTGAATAAAGTGTGGCTTTTCATTCTTTTTTTTTTTTTTTCTTTATTATTTGCCTAAACTCTAAATGAAGGAACTTAATCCTAAACATTGGAATTTGGGTTCTTTGCAAAAATGTTTTGTTCTACTCATTTGTTTTGCAAAGACAGACAATCCATTACCAAGATAGAGACATTCTGCAATGCTGAGCTTTAGATGTTCAAAATCATTTATTTTTGCTATAGGAAACTAAGCAGAATTTTGTCAAGTGCAAAGTCCTATTAAAAATTCACAAGAAGAAACCTCTCATTTTCATTTTACCTGGCATCCTTCCCTTAATCAGCATTTATTTGTGAATAAGTTCAATTTTACTTATCATGTATTAAAAAGTACATTTTATGGAGAAACAGAGTAAACATAATTAAGAATACTTCAGTAAATTAGCATCTTATGGAAAGTTAAAGCAACGCCAATCTCTTTAATTATATCAGAGAATGCACGTTATGGCCAGCATCCTAGAAATGTCTAATAATCCTTTCCCTGCCCTTCCCTCCTCCAGTGAGCAGCCTTGTCCTCAGTAGAACTCTAATTCCACACAAACTTGATAATAAAGCTCAATTGTGCACTTCAGTCATAAGACATAGAGAAATCAAGGTGGTCCTTGCTGGTTGCCTTTCATACTTTTGGAAAATGTTATGGAGACTGCTGGGAGACAGAAGGAAGTTGTCAACCGTCCTGTTCATCTCTGAACCTTGTGAGCCAATAACGACCAGTAAGGAAAGATAGGCACATGGGTACAATAGTGGCCTGGACGTCATAGTGGTAACTGACCGCTTTCTATATTTAAAGCCAGATCTATAAGAGGATCTATTCTTGTGCATAGCATGTACTGTAAATCTGTCAAGAACCAATGGTTGAAAAGCCCATAGGCCCTAAAGGTTAACCTAACCGCTGTTGTATAGTTGCAAATTAACTTCTAAATTGTATTTGTGTGCATGTAGGTTAATGCACAGAGAAAAGTGCTTAATTGAGATATTCACAACTCGTCAAAGTGCAAAGAATATAGTGTATCGAGTGCTCAACCACATATAAGACATCTATATCACACAGACACACACACACATGCACACGCACATGCATACACACACATAAGAAGAGTCATGTACCAGAGAGGAAGAGGATGCTTAAAGAATGTAAGAGCAGAGGTCAGGGAGTCTCAGAGTGCAACAGTGTCTTCTAGGCATGACTCATGAACTCTTATCAGCAGGGGTTGCTTATACAAGATTGAACCAGTTAATATTCCAGTATAGGGGAGGACTTCACCAACCATCACCCCTGGCTGGGAAGATACTGACATTTGTGGCTTCTTCAAAGATGTGGTCCCTGTTAGGCTGATCATAGTTCATCATACGGCTCCATATTCATGAGTGTGTGTGAGGCACAAAATAGACTTCTTGCATTTTTTATTATTGTCGCTGTTTTTTTTTTTTTTTTAAAGAGGACAAAAAAGTTAGTAGGTGGCTTGAAAGGAGGGCATGTAAATAGGATGAGTTAGTTGGAGGAGTAGGACATGAATATGATTGAAGTACATTGAAAAATGTATGGAATTCTGAAGAAAATAATGTTATTACATTAAAATAACAATAAACATTTAAAGTCATATCACACTCTCCACTCAACTGTGGAGAATATTCTGACCATTGGCTAGATCTGGGAGGGGGTTTAAAGTTTACCTCCTGTATTGTCCTTGGCTGGTGCCTTAGTTTGAGCGGGACCCTTGGGCCCAAATCTGCCTATCATATTGTTTTACTTGTAGATTTCTAGGACCCTCTGTATCCTTTTATTTTGCCATTCTCCCATGCATCTCTCATTTAGAGTCCCAATAGGATGCCTTCCCCTCTGTCCCAGTTTCCTGGTAAGTGACAGCAGGTAGCCAAGAAGAGACTTGCTACCCTATGAGAATATATAGGGGGAGGTAATCCCCCTCAGGAACAGTCATAGGGGAGGGGAATAATGGGAAAATGGGGGGGGGGAGGAATGGGAGGATACAAGGGATGGGATAAACATTGAGATGTAACAAGAATAAATTAATAAAAAAAATTTAAAAAAAGAATACTAATAAAAAAAACAATAAACATTTAATATAAAATGTATTTTTTTTTTATTTTGTATGCATGGTCTATATGCATGTATGTATGTTTGGGATATAGACATGCTATGTTACATGTATGGAAGTCAAAAGACAACTTGCAGGATTTAATTTGCTCCACCATGTGGGTTCTGGGGATTGAACTCAGGTCATTGGGCTTAGCAGCAAGTGCCTTTATCCATGGAGCCATCTCAACATTCCCTTTCTTCCCCCAACATAGTGATTTCATTTCCTTTGAATATAGTCCCAGTTCTGGGGTTGTTAGATCATATGGCAGTTCTATTTTTAAGTTTTTTCATGAACATCCATATGGTATCCATAGTTGCTATGCTGGTTTGCATTCCCACCGACTTCTACCAGCATTGGCATAGTATTCCTAAGTGCTGCTTTCTCAGAAACCTTCAGGAGTATGAGTCTTCTTAAACTTGGTCAATAAGCTAAGTGTGAAGGGTATCTCCACATAGTTTTCATTTCAATGTCCCTCATGACTAGCGCAATTGTTTTTTTTTTTTTTTATTTTTTATTTTTTTTATTAATTTATTCTTGTTACATCTCAATGTTTATCCCATCCCTTGTATCCTCCCATTCCTCCCCCCCCCCATTTTCCCATTATTCCCCTCCCCTATGACTGTTCCTGAGGGGGATTACGTCCCCCTATATATTCTCATAGGGTATCAAGTCTCTTCTTGGCTACTTGCTGTCCTTCCTCTGAGTGCCACCAGGTCTCCCCCTCCAGGGGACATGGTCAAATGTGAGGCACCAGAGTATGTGAGAAAGTCATATCACACTCTCCACTCAACTGTGGAGAATATTCTGACCATTGGCTAGATCTGGGAAGGGGTTTAAAGTTTACCTCCTGTATTGTCCTTGGCTGGTGCCTTAGTTTGAGCGGGACCCCTGGGCCCAAATCTGCCTAGAAGAGTGGATAAAGAAACTGTGGTACATTTACACTATGGAATACTACTCAGCTATTAAAAACAAGGAATTCCCGAAATTTGTGGATAAATGGATTGAGCTAGAAATGATCATAATGAGTGAGTTAACCCAGAAGCAGAAAGAATCAAATGGTATATACTCACTTATATCTGCATACTAGCCCAAGGGGCATGTCCCACAAAAGCCTTCACTTACCAGGAAACTGGGACAGAGGGGAAGGCATCCTATTGGGACTCTAAATGAGAGACGCATGGGAGAACAGCAAAATAAAAGGATCCAGAGGGTCCTAGAAATCTACGACTAGCGCAATTGTTATATGTTTAAAATCATTCTCTGCTGTAAAATAGTGATACTGTTCTATGCCATGAATGAAATATTTTTTTCTTTTTCTTCTTTATTCATTTATTTATTCACTTTACATCCTGGTCATAGCTCCCTCCCTCCTCTCTTACCATTTCCACCCTCCCTTACCCATATCCCTTCCCAGTTCCTCAGAAAAAGGGAGATGCCTACCCACCCACCCTAGCTCATCACGTTGCATCAGGACTGAATTCCTTTTCCCCTTTGGGCTGGCAAGGCTGTCCCATCAGGAGGAAGTGATCAAAAAGCAGGCAACAGAGTCCATGTCAGAGATGGCTGCTGCTCCCCTTACTAGTGGACCCACATGAAGCCTGAGCTGCCCATCAGCTACATCTATGTAGAGGACCTAGGTCCAGTCCATGCATGGTCCTTGGTTGGTTCTTCAGATCCCTCTGGGCCTTGGCTAGTTGGCTCTGTTGGTCTTCTTGTAGAGCTCTTGTCACCTCCAGGTTCTTTTATCCTTTTCTCCCTATTCCACTAGACTCCCCATGCTTTTCCCTGTGTTCGGCTGTGAGTCTCAGTATCTGTTTTGAGGCACTGCTGCTGGGTGGAGCCTCTCAATGGACCAACCTGATAGGTTTTTGTCCACAAGCATAGCAGAGTATTGTGAATAGTGTCAGAGGTTGGTTCTCTTCCATTGGGCAGGACTTGGGTTGGGCCTGGCATTGGTTGGATAGTCCCTCAATCTTTCCTCTATCTGTTATATCATTATACCTGCCTATTTTGGATCAAGGTGTTTATGGGTGGGTTGTGTTCTCCTCCATCTACTAGGAGTCTTGTCTAGTTAGAGGGAGTCCTCTTCAGTCCCATGGCCCTGCGACTAGAAGTTCCAGCTATAGTTCCACTCATATCCACGTAGAGGTCTATTCTGACCTAGGTCTCCAGTTTGTCACAGAGATGTTTTTCTTTTCTCTGCAGGCCTTCTGTCCTCTCACCCCACTCTCCCCAGGTCTGATCTCTGCCCTTATTTCTCTCGTTTCCTCTCTTCAATCACTAACTCTGTCTCCTCTGTCTATTCTAATTCCTCTTCTGGGTGATATTTAAGCATCTTCCCTTGGATCCTCCTTGTTACTTGTTTGGGTCTGTGAATTGCAGCATATTTATCCTGTACTAAATGGCCAAAATCCGCATATAAGTGAGAACATCTGTGTGTGTCTTTCTGGGTCCGCTTTACCTTGTTCAGGACAATCTTTCCTAGTTCCATGAATTAAATATTCAGTTTTGACTTCTCACATTTTTATCCATGATATATTTTAGCCTATAGTATATATTTACTATGCTGTAAGTGATGTGAGGCAAAGAAAAGAAAATTAAGAATTTCCAATATAAAAGATTATGTATTTAAAAAGGAGTTGCTCAGATTTTCTATTTATCATTACTAAGAATGTGAATAATTTAGAATTTCTAACAAACTAGGAAGATTATCCCACCAAACATTTTTTATGTGAGGTATTTATATACTCATTATATATTGTTACAAATCTATGCATGGAAACTCTAAGAATTCTAATACTTTCTTCTTTATGTAGTTCCTATTATAAATTAATAGTGATCTTATTGTGAACACTGTGTTGTGAGGCATATTTTTCATTAAAATGTTCTCCTTTTATTGAAAGTATTCTTTTCTTATACAATACATCCTGATTATAACCCTTCCTCTTACTCATTCCAGCTGCTCCCCCTTCTCATATTTGACTACTAGCTTTCTGTTTCTCATGAGAAAAGAACAGGATTCTAAGAGATTACAACAAAACTTAGCAAAATAATACAGTAAGAAAAAACAAAGACCATCACATCAAAGCTGGACAAGGAAAGCCAACATAAGAAAAAAATACAAATAGAAGGCAGAAAAATTAGGCACCTATTCCTTTATACACTTAAGAGTCCCATAAAAATACTAAACTGGAAGCTAATACACACACACACACACACACACACACACACACACACACACACACACACAGAGCACAGACGAAGGACCTGGTGCAAACCCATGTAGGCTCTTTGCTTTCTGCTTGAGTCTCTGTGAGTTCGTATGAACTTTGCTCACTTGATTTAGAGGGCCTTGTTCTCCTGGTGTCCTCCATCCCCTCTGGCCCTCATACTCTTTCTACTTTGCCTTCTGCAGGGTTTCCTGGGCTCTAAGGGCTCAAGTACATTTCTAGGACATGAGCACATCCATTTTAATGTAAACATCAGAAGAAATACACTCTACCCTTGATATTTTACATGTGTAATTATTGGAAATCTCTGACAGAGCAATTTTAAAGTATTATGTTTATTTAAAAGAAGATAAAAATCTAGAAATAAACTCTTTTAATCAAGAACGGAATTATTAAATGGTTACTTTTTGAGAGTATTATATTACTACATCATTGGTTCCTTTCCTCCTTACAAATACTCCCATATATACCTTCCTTATCTCTTTCAAATGTATGGCCTTTTAAAAATTAATTGTTGTTACACACACATGTGTGCACACACAGATATTCCTAAATATATTAATATATATGTATATATATAACCTAAATACATTATTAAGTAAAATCATAAATATAGATATAACTTGTTACTTGTATGTAATTTTTCAGGGCTGGTTATTTGGTGTTGGGCAACCAACTGATGTACTCTTCCCCAGGGAAGACTATTTCTCTCCTGCTTCACACAGCAGATTTTATCATCTCTTTTCACACTTTTTCTTCTTTCACTGCCCACACCTCTCTGTTACCAAGTATCAGTGTAATCTCTGCTCTCACTTGTTCAGGCCGTAGCATCGGGTGAATCAGCACAACGGACTTATAAATGTTCCTTCAGGCCATTCTTACAACTGAAGGCTAGCAGTAAACTAAATATAAAAAATGACTAGGGTCCATATGTGTGAAGGCAGGAACTAACACAAAACGTCACCTCATCTCAACTTCTCCTCACTCAAAACCCTCAAATGCCCACAGCACTCCCAACGTCTGCCAGGGTAGTGGTTAAGTGATGGAAGTAAATTTAGCAATATGTGAGTCTGTACTGACTATGACTAGAAGATCTTATTTAGCACGTTTTGCAAACATGTGTAATGCTAGAAACACAGTATTAAGAGGCCTTCAAGGATCCTACAAACATTATGGTAAATCCACCTCAAAATATTTCTTTGTAATAAGATATCTGTCCTCACACTTCATTGTTCTTCGTTGGCTATGTTATGGCACACAGCCTACATTACATTTCAATACAAAATTAGATTGCCTTACCTTGCTCCACACAGAACTGAGATTATGTTAAATCTATGAATTCATATTGGGAGGATGGGTCCCTCTACAGTATTAGATCTTGCACTTCGTATGCTTGCTGTGTATCTCCATACACCATAAAATTTAAACATCCATCTATGAACTGTATACAAGCCCCTATCAAAAGATGTTGAGCAGTTCTTCCTTTCTTATAAAAGATCTTATTTTTTTTTTTTTTAGGTACATGAATGTTTTGCTTGAATGTATGTGTATGTATTATGTCCATGCCTGGTGCCCACAGCAGCCAGAAAGGGGTGCTAGATCTCCTGAAACTGGAATTCAAAAACTTCCTATGGTTTGGGGGAACTGAATCTGGATCCTCTGCAAGAGCGGCAAGAGCTCCTCTCTCCTGTCTCATGGTATTTATGCTTAATTTCATTAGTGGTTCTGGATATTTTCATTAATACAGAACATATTTTTTAGGTTCCCCATTGTTTGTTGTTAATATATAATATTAAATGATGTAGTCTTGCTAAAGTTTTGAAACTAAAAATGTACCCATAAATATAATCAAAGGTTTTATTTTAAAAGCATATACAACATAGGTATATACAGGTCATTATTTGTTAATTTGTTTTTGGTTTTGTCCTTCTATGGTTGTTTTACTTCATTCTTATTTCTAAGATGAAAAAAATGGTGATCATGAAATTTTTGGATTTATCTCCAAATATGCTACTGATGTTCCCAATTTAGTCCCTTTTGTAGATACCCCAACTTGGAGAACATCTTTTTCTTGTTAGTTCTAAAGTTATGATTGTGAACTGACTGCTGACTGTTGAAAAGTGTTTTCTACATCTGTTGATGTGATTAAAAAGTCACAGAACTAGGGGAGGGGAATAGGGTGAAAGACGGAGGGAGGGAGGGAGGAATGGGAGGATATAAGTAAGGGGATAACAGTTGAGATGTAATCTGAATAAATTAATAATAAAGATGTAAAAAATTTCCATCCTCTAATATTTTAATATATAATACTATACGGATTGATTTTCTTCAATTTTTGGAGTTAAATAAATTTAAACACACACATACTCTCTCTCTGCTAGTGTTTTCTCTTTTCTTTTTTTATTATGATATTTATTTTTAATTTATTCACTTTACATCCCGATTGTAGCTTCCTCCCTCTTCTCCCAGTCCCACCCTCCCTCCCTCTTCTCCCCTTCCCTCCCTCTCCCTCTCCTAGTCCTCCTAGTCCTCACAAAGGGGGAGCCATTCTCCCCTACCATCTGACCCCAGCCTCCCCCTCTCTCTGCTACTTTTTTAAAAGGATGTTTTGTTTTGTTTTATCAAAGATTGGTTTATAAAATTATGTATATATCATTTTTGAATTAATGTGCTGTTATTTTAAAAATGTGTTTGTAAAAGGCTTTGTATACTGATACTTTTTAAAAAATGACTGAGAAAGTAGGTATAACATTAATTATTTCTTCCTTTATGATGGGGAAAACTTAGTGATAAAAGCATCGTGTTTTGGAACTTGAGTCGATAGGAGTTTCTTTTCTTGGTGATTTAAAAATAGTTGTGAAGAAGTTATTTAGGTTATGTTTTCTTGTGCCACTTTTGGCAAGGTATCGCAAACTTTTAATAGGACCAAGTTTGTTCTCGTAGGTCTACACGAGCGAAGTGAAAATTAACACCCCAATCATATACCATTTTGTATTAGTTGTTTTTGTCACTCTGCAGCAAAATATCGGACAAGGAGGAATTTAAGGAAGGAATTTCTTATTATGGCTTATAATCTGCAAAGATATAGCCCATCATGGCAACAAAATCAGGGTGGCAGGAATAGGAGGCAGCTGGTCAGGTTGTCTCTGAAGAGACCAGAAAAGAATGAGTGGTGATGCAGAGCTAGCATCCTATATTTTATACAGCCTGAGACTCCAGCCCATGGGATGTGTCACCAACCATTAAGTTCGGTCTTCTTTCCTCAGTTACCCTACTCTATATTCCCACCGACACACACAACAATGCCCAGGTGCTTACACCATAAGTGATTCTAGATCCTGTCAAGTTGACAATGAATATTAACTATCACACAGCACATAACTAATGGAATAGCTAACGAAAGAGAAAATGAGAGAAAACAAATAATCCTGAAGATGTGGCAAAAAAGGAAACTCTTGTGCAGAGGTGAAAATGTGGAGTATTCTTTACAAGAAACCACAAGGAAATCTCAGAGAAAGCTCATGACAAAATTACCAAATGATTTGGCAATCCCACCACTGGGTATATAGCAAAGGGTAATAATATTAACATGTAGAAGAGAGACATATGAACTTCTAAGTTAATGCAACTAAACAATAACCAAGACATAGAATTAGCTTATGCAGACCACTGGATGAATAAATGCAATCTTATTTGGTTTTGAAAATGACGGAAATCCTCTTGCTTATGACAACATAGATGGTCCTAAAGGGCAAGTGAAGTAAGCTAAGCACTAAGAGATAAATCCTACCTGTCTGAGTTACATAAAAGTTACAAATGTTCAACTCAAAAAGAACAGTAGAATGAAGGAGGGGGTTATTGTTCAAGTAATCAGTTTTACTATTGAAATTCACCAAGGGTGTTATTTAAATGTCCTTGACACATAAAGAATGAATTTGATAGTTAATAATGCACTAATTAATCTTATTTAATTATTGCACTATGAATGTATATTTCAAGAGCTCATATTATATATGAAAATAAATATATATTAAATATATCTTAAAATCTTCCAACAACATACTGATCTAGTAGCAAATTACATGTATATTTTCTTACAATTCAGTTTAAACTATTGTATAACCTATTTTCATATTTTCTTTGATGATGATTCTTAGCTTTGAAACATAGCATATTCCTTAGTTTTCTGGATTATTTTCAATTTCTAACATACTTGCTTTGTGATCAGAAAAATCATGGCCTATAATATTTAATCATTTAAATGTCTTGAGCTGTGCTTTATAACCAATACCAATATATAAGAATTTTATTTGAAGTATCAATACCTGCATGCATGAAAAGATTGAATCTTGCAGCCACTTTATTGAGTAAAAATGACTTGACTAAAAAACATATCCTAAGACACTGACAAGAAATTGGTGATAACCACTTGGCAGGAGACATGCTCTGAGTAAGAAGGTGGCTTTCTCATGGTAGGACTCTCCCATTGCATTCTAAATGTACTGACCCCTGTGATTTCCCCACATGCAAGAAATTCAACTGGATAATTTGTGGTAGTAGGGAACTGCATTCATGTTCTCACTTTTAAAAAAAGAAAAAAGAAGTTGAAATATTTTTAAAGTTCACACAGACATTAGATGATTGAAAATCCTATTGTGTTCACTGATCAGCAGACCTGATATAATGAAAATTGCCATACTGTCAACAGTGATCAAATGCTGTGCATTCTTCCTCCAAATCCTAGTGATATTCTTTATTCAGCCTGAAAAAAAATCTTTATAGAACTCATAAGGGAACACAAAGACCCCAAATAGCTAAAAGAGTACTGAACAAGAGAGAGAATAATGCTAGAATTATCTCAAATTATTATTTCAGGTTTTACTACAGAGCTATAGTAAGAAATCAGCGCATGGCTGGCACAGAGGTAGACGTGTACAGCAGGGTAATAGAACAGGAACCAAGAATTAAATTAAATTAAATTCACACTGCTTCATGACAAGGGTGCCCTACACATGCTAGCCTCAATCACAAGAGGTGCTGGGAAAACTAGTTATCCACAAGGAGAAGAATGAAGTTCCCACCTTGTACAAAGTTTAATTCAACTAGATAAAAGACTTTAATGCAAAATCTGAAATGCTAGGAGAAAACCAAGGTAAAGAGACTTCAAATATAGACATAGGAAAGGAAAGAACTATCTCAATAAGGCTCCAATAGTTTTGTCAACAACTGGCACTGCAGCAAAGCGAATTATCACCAGAGAAAAACAACATTCTACGGAATGGTAGATGATTTTCGTTAGCTATACGTCTGATCGGGATTAATATTTAGAATCTTTAAGAAGAATTTTTAAAAACCAAACATCAAAAAATAGAACTTATTGAATCAAGTGGAAAATGAATTGAAAAGCGTCCCCCCCCCCCAAAAAAAAAGGGCAAATTAAAATTGCTTTGAAATCCATTGCAAAGACTGGCTGTCATCAGGAAAACAAAATGAGGGCACGTTCTGGTGAGTCTGTAGAGAAAGGAAAAGTTAGACACGCAAACTGATGCAAGCACTATCGGAGTGACTATGGAGGTTCCCAAGAATATTAAACATAGAACTACTGCATGATGAATTTCTACCATTTCTGGGGATGAATGTATGCTCATTGCTTATACACATATGTTCACACACATGTGCATGCACACCCACACACATGCACACGCACAAACACACATACATGTGTATGGGGGGTCTAAGTCTATATGCCACAGGCTTACTTGTACGTTCATATTTATTGCTGCGTTATTCACAATAGTCAAGCTGAAGAACCAGCCTAGGTAGGCAACAAAATAATGATTAAAGAAAAGGCTGTACATATACATAAGTGGATGGAGCCTGGAAGAAGGAAGCCCAGGCATCTGCAGGAGAATGAGATTGTTAAGCAAACTGTGTCAGACCCAGGAAGAGAAAGGTCATGGTTTCTTTCATTTGTCAAATCTATATTTAAAAAATAAAAGGGACGAGAACGTAAGAGAGACTATTTGGCAAGAATAGATGGGGCTTAGGGAAGAAGAAAGGGGAATTATGGCAAATGTGATCAGAGCATGTGACAGTATGTACACAAGAAAATGGAAAATACCCACAGTGAAACCCATTATTTATCCAATCACTACATGCTAACAAAAAAGAAAATTACAGAAAAACAAATGTAGACTTACACCACGCCACACTATGGAAGCTGGAAACTCAGTTACTCAAACTATTGGATATCCCTCGCTTTTCTTATTGTCATTTAAAGGAGGTGCTGATGAAATGGAGAGAAAAGGAACCAATTGTGTCTGTTTTAGTTTTTTTTTCAACTGCACCCTGCAGAGAGGTTCAAACCCATGTAACTATGTCCATTTTTAAATATTTTCCCGGCCTGGAGAGATGGCTCAGAGGTTAAGAGCATTGACTGCTCTTGCAGAGGTCCTGAGTTCAATTCCCAGAAACCACATGGTGGCTCACAACCATCTATAATGTGATCTGATGCCCTCCTCTGGCCTGCAGGTATACACGCATGCAGAGCACTGTATACATAATAATAAATAAATAAAATCTTAAAAAAATATATTTCCCCATGGTTTAGGTTAGTATCTTGTTATAATTCCAAACATCAGTAAGTAAACAATGCCTCTAGGGAAGACATTTCTTCTTAGCATCACACACCGATTTAGCTATAGTGAATTACTATAACTTTGCTGTTGTTTTGCAGAAAGGCTTATATTCAAGATTACTTTTGGTTTTTGTCTTCTGGACAGTTACTTTCCCATTAACATTATTACAGACAGCACTGATTTTACTTGCCATATAATGTTTTCAGAGTCTTTTATAGGCAAGTCATTTCATTGTATATTAATAATATACCAAGAACACAGTGGTGTCAAAACAGAGGGAACACCACATCAAAGAAAATCCAAGAAAACTAGATAGCCCACACTGAACACTGAGTTCCCAAAGATATTTTAGAGCTCTGAGTGCATAAAACACAGACACTGATTGGTATCCAGGAAGCTCAGAATATGGTAACAGAATGAGTCATCTTTGATCTTGATTAAGTGGCTCACATACAGTATGGGATACCCAAAGGCTTACATTTTTATTAAGTTTTCTATTAGTTTGAATGAAAGGTCTTGAAGGATATCTAACAAGGGTTGAGGTTTTGATGGAGAGGTAGAAAAGAAAGGGGGTTTGGGAATGTATGTTTCCACTTCTTCCTTTAGTGTCTATGAGGCTTAGAACAAAGCATTGGACTCTTGTAAGCTCAGGTTAAGAAGTCTATGGACTTAGGGACCCCTCTCACATCTACCTTGCATGTTTGCTATTGAGTTACAGGTAAGGATTCCTATATGTGACTATTTAATGTGGTTGCTTTGTTGTATGCATATAAGACTCTGAAGACTTGGTGATTTTTATTATTATTAGACTTATACTGGATTCTGGAGCAAGGCAAACTTGTGACTTGTGGTGGGGGACTTATGTAAGCACTGGGAAACAAATGGGTCAAGGCTTTTAAACACAGACATCTCTCTTTATGACTGTTTCCCAAAAGCAATAATTTCCATCTCACTCTTTGGAAGTACAAGATGGAGAGATTTTTTTTTTTAAATGACAAGGTCCACTTCAAGACACTGGTGGCTTTTACACAGGGAGTAACTAGAAAATCAAAACACCATCCCCAATTTCCTGTCAGGTATTGTTCATGTCTCCCTGTGACCTACTCTGCTCTGATGCAGACAGAATGCTGTCACTGTGTAGTCTGGAACTTTTTAGATGTCCTTTTAGATTGGAAGGAAAATTATATTTTAAGTTTCTGTGATAGGAAAAGCACAATGCATCTAATTTATTTATGATTCTGCTCTGTCCAGTTCAGTAAGTATGTGTTCTAGGTGTCTACTGGAAAAATAAAACTATGGATTTTTTTACCAGGAGGACCTGTTGTGATTCTGAATCACAACAAGAAATTCACTGTGTCTCCTGAGAAAAGCTCTCTCTGTCTCTCTCTGTCTCTGTCTCTGTCTCTGTCTCTGTCTCTCTCTCTCTCTCTCTCTCTCTCTCTCTCTCTCTCTCTCTCTCTCTCTCTCTCTCTCTCTCTCCTCTCTCTCTCCTCTCTCTCCTCTCTAACATAGAAAAAGCGATAGCAGCAATCCAGTTGCCTTTGGAAGGTTGACAAAGACAAGGGCAATATAATAATAACTGTGGCTGATATTTATTTAGCAAGTTCCATTCTGTCACTTCAAACATAGTTAAGAGTGTTCAGTTCTTATAACAACCCTACATGAAATCTTTTAGAATTACTCATTTTCAGAGAAGAAATGGAGACCTAGCGTCTTTCATAACAGACCTGAGGTCATTGAGTGGAGAGAGAATTCATGCACCCTATACTCACAACCCACATCTCAACCTTGGTGCTCACCCAGCGATATGGCAGGTTCAAGTTCTCATTCACAACACGTTCCAGTGGGCCAGCAGACCTGGTGAGTTTTCAGTGCCTGACTCGTCCCCAAATTTTGCCCGCTTATATCCTCCTTGTCTTTGGCAAAGATAGATAGATGGCTAAATGCTGTGAGACACTTTTTCCATCCACCCCACATTAGGGAACTTATGGCAGACCATCACTGTGAAACAAAGGCTACTAGGTCACCGCGGGGTTATGGATGAGGGTTTACCTAGAGGATCGCGAATGTCTCAGAGGCAGTGGGGCTTATGAAAAAGGTCACCGCCTGTTGGGGTGAAGACCTGAAACGCTCAGCCCCACAGAGCTCTGCATGCAGCTGCAGGAAGCTTCACAGATACCAGAGCCCTCTTGTCCAGCAGGTGTTTACAGTTTTCATAACCTTTGGGGAGGGACCTTGTATATCTTGTTAACTTAAGGGACTTCACGGGTCCCATGAGGCTCCCTCCTCCCTCCTCAACTCAGAGGAGGTTGCTATGCAACAGCTCCGTCATCACATGACAAGAACACAAGATTCTTTATTGCTATCATGACCAAAAGGTACAATACTGTTTTCACAGTGTCCTTCGAGTCTAAGGTTGCATTTTCTATTCCTTGTAAATTTCACACACACACACACACACACACACACACACACACACACACACACACACACACACACCTGGCAACCAAGTCTTGATTCAATAGAATGGTGTACATCTCAGCATTCCTCCCTGACACAGGCTCTCCACTATGCTGGTTCCAGCTGTGGGTACTACTTTTTGTTTTTGTTTTTGAAAATTTCCCTTTCTCTTGGCCATATTTTATTCTTGAGGCTATTTTACTCAACTGTAGGCAAAAAAAAAAAAAAACCCACACACAAACATTGAAACAGAATCCTGCTCAGATAGAGAGGAATTGAAGTTGATGCTGCATCCCTTGATGTCCTTTCTGTTCCATAGCACATTGTGTGGCCAGAGCTACTTCTCTTGAGTACCAGCCAGCTTTATCGATTTCCATTTTTTTTTCTACCACAGGAGATGCCTCACTTCCCTTCTAGGCCTTCTTGATCTAGTCACCCTGACATCCGACCAGATCCATCTACTTCCAGTCGGACCTCATTCTCCTCTGCCATGGTTTTCAGCTTCCTGTTCAAATAGTCTACCTCTCTCAACCAACTTCTTTAACTACTCTTGAGTGTCCCCTAAATACAAAGGATGGAGGAAGAAGCTGGTCAAGTGTGACTTCTTAGTTCAATTCTTTTTTTTTTTTTTTTTTTTTTTTTTTTTTTTTTTTTGGTTTTTCGAGACAGGGTTTCTCTGTGTAGCCTTGGCCATCCTGGACTCACTTTGTAGACCAGGCTGGCCTCGAACTCATAGCGATCCGCCTGCCTCTGCCTTCCCGAGTGCTGGGATTAAAGGCGTGCGCCACCACGCCCGGCTTAGTTCAATTCTTACCTATATTTCAAACCCAGCACTCATTGCACTATTTCCATTGCTACTGACTGAACGTTTACAGGATTCAATCATTTGCTTAATTTTTGTCTCTTTCACGATGCTTAAAAATATTTTCAATCTCCTCAATGGGGTTATAGCCATACATAGGCTTTAAATCTAGGTGCCCTTTATTAATCTGAGTGGATTGTAAATGAACAACAACAGCAGCAACAACAACAAACCACAGAAGAACTCTAACAAATGCTTTGACTTAGCAAATCTCCAATGCAGCTAAAGTCTTCAGCTTCTACTTAGAAAGTGATGATGATTTATTGCTGCCAACTGTGCAGATGCACGTGAGGACACAGAGTTACTTCTACTCTTTGAAAGCGGATGGTGTTGATGCTTCTGGTCTGAGGACAGCGGGGGTGGGATGCAGCAAGAGGGAAAATGTACTCTCAGCTTACAGAAACCCTGTACAAATCCCTTGGTCTTCTACCTTGGTAGAACTTTTTGATGTTTTGTTCCATTTTAATTTTCTGCATTTCTAAGCACAAAATTTACGATTCTTCATATTAGGGATCGGTAACTAAGGGATCCCTGCCATATTTAAAGAAATGTATGTGCTTTCTGAAAGCCTTCCTTCATGCTAACTCCAACCTAAACTTCCACATGCAATAATTTCTTCATTTATTTTATGTTAGCCTAGTCATTGCCAACATACTTTTGTACTGTAAATACTCTGGCTTACTCATTTAATCAAAAGCCCACTTTGTTCATTTTACTTTGTAATTCAGTTTCAACACATCTTTTACAGCACAATTGTTATGAATTTTCAATTTATTTTTACATCTATTTTTATAGCTGCCACTTCTGCAGTATGCAAGTTTTTTTCCCTCTTAGCTTTAAAAACATCGTTTCTGAAAGAAAGCTGTTCTAAAATCTGGCTCTTTCAGCAAACTGAACACCCACACAAGGAAGACAGAATGACAGAAGTTAAAGGTGGAAATGATACACAAGGTCACCTTGCCAGATTTTTAAGCAAATACAAAGATGTATGTGCAGCAATAACTAAATAACATAATTTTCCGTGTTAATCTTAGAAAATATTATTGACCCTTATTTTATACTCTCAGTTATGGGTTTTTTCTCAAAATTATGAGCTCTGTTAATAGTTCACACTTTTGTTTAAAGTCAGCTTGTGTTGGTATGGTGGAATTGTGTGACTACTATATATTTTTTTTCTTTTAAAGAATGATATAACTTTTTGCTGTCTTCAGGAAAAAGGTCCTTGTTCCCTCTGGCTTCATATAACCTAACTCAAAGCCTGGGCTAACTGAAAATAACTCTGATCGCTTGCTTTCCTGCTGTTTGGCAAAGAAGCTAGGCTCACAGTGGAAATCTTGTTCTGGATTTCCTTGTAGCCTCCACAGATGGAGGTGACTGCTGAATCATCTTCAAGATTTTCTCAAACATGTGGCTCTTCAGGAGAACCTCAGCTAAGAATGCCAGACGGGATACCTGTATTTGGTTTCTCAAGGTGCCTTGGGCTTCCCCTGCATGTGGTGGCATTTCCCCAGGCACTGTGTCAAATTAACGATAGAATCGAAATTGTCCTCTATGACCTAACCTCAGAAATTCCATAGACTCATTTTCACCCCACAGACACAATAGACCACTCAGGTAAAATGAGAGAGTGGAAGAGCTGAGGATAAAAGGAAAGGAGGTAGAGATATAGCTCTTAACTCAAATAGGTTAATGTAAGATAGAGATGAGCAATTTTTTGCTGTCATTTTTTTGAAAATTTAACCTAACACAACTAGTTACGTAATTAACCACTTATTATTCAAACTGATTAAAGAACAACATTTTTAGTTTAGATACCACTTTCTAGCTCTTTTCATTCCAAACCACACATAGTGTCACCAAGGAGATCTAGCTAAATGCATAGCTTTTTATGTTACCTATTTTGTCTTAATGCTTCCTAAGCACTTCTTTTAAGATTGGTGCAGTCATTGAAAAGGAAGAGGAAGAAAGGACATTCTAATCCATAATTTGTGCACCCCATCTTTGATCAATGGGTCTAACTGCAGCCTGCAGTGAGTGTGCACTGTTTCGCTACTAGTTTTTTCAGCTTAAATGTCAGACGGTGCCCTTGTGCTTCAGAGCAGTAAAACTCTCGCCACATTCTCTTAAAAAGTATGTTCTGCGCTGGAGAGATGGCTTAGAGGTTAAGAGCGCTGACTGCTCTTCTAGAGTTCCTGAGTTCAATTCCCAGCAACCACATGGTGGCTCACAACCATCTATAATGTGATCTGATGCCCTCTTCTATGTCACAGGTATACATGCAGGCAGAGTACTATATACATAATAATATATAAATAAATCTTTTTTTAAAAGCTAATGTTCTTAGGCCAATGAGATGGCCCAACGGGTAGGAGCTCTTGCCATCGAATCTGATATCTATAATTCTATAGACTATACCAACTTGGAGGAAGGAGAGAATTTCCTTCTACAAGTTATCCTCTGACCTCCACATGCAGACAATGGCTTCTCTCTCTCTCTCTCTCTCTCTCTCTCTCTCTCTCTCTCTCTCACACACACACACACACACACACACACACACACACCAATAAATAAATGTAATGAAATGCTTTTAAAATAGATGATATTCTTGAATCATGATTCTTATATTTTCATGTCTGGAACTGTATCTCCATCTATTATTTAAATATCAATATCAGCACCCACAGATAATTACCCTGCAGAATATGTACATGTTTATTTTACTGTTATGAACTCCACAAAAGACCATAAACCAAATTCCTATCACATGCTTTCTTTAAAAAAAAAAAAGTCAAAAGGATCAATCACATTTCCATTTAAAATTGGCTTTATCCAAATGATACAGGTAATTTTTTCTCTCCACCAAACATAATTTGTACTAACACGATGCAGTGAAAAGGCTGGCTTCTATTAGAAGTATGAAACATACTTGGGAAAGGCATGGTTACTGTCTATGACACATTTGCAACATAACACAAACCTGGTGAATTTATAAATGAACCTAAGACTTGAGAACATCTACTGGAACTTTCTAAGACTATGTTCAGTAGAAGTTGATCAAGCAGTGGTTGACATTAGTCAGGAATATCACTCAGTAATAGTCTGTTACTCTATTCAGTCTCTGAGCCAAACACTCAGTGAAATAGCCAGAATTCTCTTCCCATTTCATTTATGATGCTGAATACATAAATCACATTTTCCTGCGTCTTCAAATATCTTTTGCCCTGTCCTTCAATTTAAATTATTTCCTCTGCCTCACCCTTTCCAATGCAATGGCTTTTGTACACTTCCACATTTCAATATGATCTTTGTAATTTCTGGCATTGAAATCTGTGTGAACTTTCTCCATCTTTTATGCAATAAAAAGTTATTTTTCTTCCTTCATTTCTATATCTCATCCCAAATTTTCATCCTAGGTAAAAATCCTCTGAGGATGTTTCTGCTTACATGTATGTCTCCAGGGACATGTATGTGTACTGACACATACAAAATAAATACTGGGGAAATATTGTGGAACTTCCCTATTGTCTTTTGGGAGATTCAGCATCAGCCCTGACTATGCATTCAAACTGTGTGTGGGAGCTAAGCCGGTAGTGGCTGAGAAGCTTTCCAGCCTGTGTTGGAGGACCTTGCTCTTTAAGATTGCAGTCCTCTAGCCCAGATAACCTTTCTGAGCCTGGTGCCTCCTCCTTTTGTCTATGGGATAGTTGGGTAATGTGCCCCTGCACAGGCAATAGGACCTTTCTGTCTAATGCAAATAAAGAACAACATGAACACCTATCAGAGTACCTGGCTGCTTCCCTTTTCCTATATATTCCCCTCACTCCTGGAATAAAGTTGATCTGCCTCCCCGCAGCTAGTTTCTTTGTGTTCACCACCTTCTGAATCCTGTACCCTGCCTCTGCTCCTCCTGCTTTCATGTGCTGGTGGCCAACAGCCTCCCCACCCCCACAGGGAAGAGGAGACCCATTAGTCTGGGTCTTCGAAAGCTACTGATCAAGGCCAAATTCACCACTGGACACTCAAAGACGACAACGAGAAAGCAGATGAGGAAGCTTCTCCCTTAAAACACAACACAGCAAGATCCTGGGAGGGAAAGGCTCTGCTGGCATCTTCTTTGATCGCTTATGTGTCACCATTCCTTGTAGGACAATGTTTTCAAAGACAGCTCGTGATTTAGGGGACAAAAAATGACCCACAATGAAAATGCCACTGTGCTCATCACAGCCTGTCATCCAGATAAGCATTTGGAAAGTGGATGGACCCTGTTGGTGTTCTCTAATCTTGTTTACAGAATGATATCATTCAGCAATATGTGGCCATGGATGGGATGCAGCTGCCTGATTCTTGCAATAGGCCTCAAACACCCTGGCAAAAGCTTAGCAGCCAGGCACTGAGTAGCATTCCTGCTGTATGCAGAAAGAAGTCAAGCCTTCTTATGCACTCCTGCCCTAATGAAGTTGATTCTTTTTGCTGGGAAAGAACAGTTATTGAACAGCCCACTAGGGAAAAGAATTTCTTAATGGCTCTGCCTTGAACACCAAACTACTACTTTAACTCTATAAAACAAAACCTGAAAAAGTATAAAAGTCAGCATTGCTATTTTTGTGTATTTTCTACTTACCCCTGATAGCTCTTCTTCTTTAATGTCCAATGAATACATAGACATAATTGGATTTAAAAATTACCCTTCAAAGTGACAGGACTAATGTGAGAATATTCTGTCAAAGAGAAAAGGAACATATGATTTGCCTAAGCACGGTTATGATAAAAATGGGAAAGAAAATTAGAAGGAGAGGCGTATCACAGCACACACTTACTCTAATTAAAACTCAAATCAAAGCATTCTGGAAAATGCTAATAGATCTGGCTGATAGGTTTTTTTAGCTTATCATTTGATGTCTAGTGGCAAGGAAGTAGGAATTTAAAAAAGCAATTAGGAGCCTTGAGAATTAGCGGCATTTCAGATGTCTCTTCTCATTTTAAACAATACGTTACATTGCCAACAGGTTTGCCTCAGTGGGAGGTGTTGGGGAGAGCTTTAAAATATTCAGAATTGAATTGCAATTTTAATGCATCTGATGGGACCAGTGCTTCAGAAAACAAATATGGAATTGAGTTACTGGCAACCTCTTGACAATGCGGCAGTGTTTCCATGCTTAAAAAGACCTGCTGTGCTGCCTACCTTGCCTGCGCAATGCTGTCCTCTAAATAGCTGGTTTGTCCCTCAGAGCTGTAGACCTGGACTTCAGGTAGCAGAGGAGGGTCTGCTTTACTGTTGGGTAAACACACAGTCACTCATGGTCTCAAGCATGCACACAGCCTTTCTATGTAAAGTGCTGTATGATAGAGTACAAATTCACATCTTGAGTAGAATAGTCATTACAACGCTTTTCTTCTTAGTATGGAGAACACTTTGGACAAACCTTACAATTAAGAAGGATATAATATTGACTTCTCAAATGTCAAAATTGCCCAAGTTTGTAAACCTGGATAGATTTCTGTGCTTCTGTTTCTAACCTTTAAAGAAAAAGGAAAGAATTCAGGCAAGACTTAAAAGTAATGGATGTCTCATTCGTCTGTCTTAGTGTGATAGAACTTACTTACATGAGGCAGCTACACTGACATAAGACTTTTGGTCACTCCTAATTAAATTTGGCAAATGATAGTGAGCTCTAGCCTGCATCTACAAGATGACTTTAGATCAGCTTTTACAGCCTAGTCTTTTCTTCCAAAACCAGCCTCTTCAGAATACCCAGTATTTATGTAGTGGTTAAGACCTGCAAATAGAAGCCAGGCATCAAACTGCCTTTGACACCACCCTTCTTCAAGACAGTCCTCTTTGGCTGTGAATCTCCATGGATTCATGAACATCTGTGACTGACCACTGTGAAAGCAGCATGGTTAACCATCACAAAATGGCATCTCTTTGCAGTTTCCAAATCAGCCAGTCTTCAGGATATTAGTGCACTCTGGGTTCTCTGAAAAGCTATGGACCCCCCGTTACCCCCCAGTCTAGCCTATCCTTTCCATCAGCTCCAACGCAGTTTCTTTGAAAACAGTTTCTCCCCAGTTGAATTATTCCCTCCAATAAAAACAGTTTTTGTCTTTCTTTTTCCTCAAAGTCAGAAAGGCATTACAATTTGCCTTTGAATTGTGAACTTTCCTAGCCAAATGGAAGCAATCCTATCCCCGACCCATGGCATAAAACTAGAGTAGATTTCCATCATTAATTTAGAGTGAAGCACTCCAAACAAAGGAGATTTCAAGACATGTCTTGGCATGAACTCACAATAGCAGTAGTTACCTGCAGAAGACTAAGGTAGTTAAAATTCTAGCACAGATAGGAGAGGGGCTACTGAGGGAACATGGCTAGTGGAAGAGCTTTTGACAGCTGATGGAAGGAGAGTCACTTTTCTTTGGGGGTATCCTCACTGATAAGTTGCTCCTGACCCAGGGATAGCTTCCCCACTCATGTGAATATATGCAGAACAAACTGTAATCAATGGTTTATTTTTAAAGAGGAAGAGGAAATGAAGTTGGGAAAGATGTATTGGAGCACAAAGAAGATGGAGGTGAGCTATGAAGGGATATGGTTAAGATACAGTGTATACATATATGAAATATCTAAAGAATTTATAAAAGCCTGAGGCTATGAGCATTTACTCATGAATGTGAAAGAGGTCTTGGGGTCTTACCAGTGCCTAGGGAAGTATTAAGAGTCAATAAATACTGGGGGCTTTATTGTCATTGTCCCGGTCCCGCGGGTTTAGTTATTCGGGTTCTCGAAGGGGGTCGCGGCCTGTAAATGAAGAATAGGCGGGAGAGAAGACATGACTCTAGAAAGGTTGTCTTATCAAGAGTCGTTTACTGAAAGCAGGTGTATGCTTTTTAAAGTGTGCTTCAGGAAGGGCGGGGGAAGGAGGGAGAGCAGTGGGAGAGTACAGAATCTTCTGGGGTAGGAACCCCTGGGACAATGTGTGGGGCGGGGGGAGGAGACAGGTGGCCCCGCGGTCCTCTCCCAGAGACCACAGCACATCAGGTGTTTATGTACCATGACTCCTGTGAAAGGCTACAAAGCCACGGTACACTGAGTGTTCCTTTTCTCAGGGCCAAGTTCCCTCTCCTGGGGCCAAGCACGACGTTTGCGGTTTGTCCGTTGCCAGGCAAAATGTTTGATAAGTTCTTTCTGTATAGGCTGGCTGGAAAGGGTCAGCTGGAGTTCAACGCAACCAGGGTCTCTCAGCTCAGCCAGGGTCTCTCGGCTCCCAACATCTCCCCCTTCCCTATTTAATAAGGGCGCAGCACACCACATGCCAAGGAAGGTCTCACACATTCCCAAGAGCACTCACCGTCGGGGTGGCGGAAGGTGAAAACTGGTGCCACATGTGGGCACAGTACTTCGCAGCCCTCCATAGGGTGTTATATGGGCAGTGAACTTAGGAAAAGGAAATGGTCCGATCAAGGCTGGAGCATGTCTCAGAGCCAACCGATAGAGGACCATCTTAGAGGTGCCACTCAGTGCCATCCCGCGTGCAATGGGCAAGCTTCCCTGCGGTGTGCAATGGCCACTGGGTGCACGCAGATATAGGGTGCCTTACAACGTGCAATGGCAACCAGGGCCAGCCGAGTGCAAAGGCCACGCAGAGAGAAGAGAGAGAGACTCACTGCAAGTTAGTTATGTAGGACTTACAGGCAGCCTGCCAGGCCTGGGGGAATGATCTGACCTCTAAGGCAAAAAGGCTCTGCGGTAAGAACTGAGGATGATGGGAAGGGGTTTGATGAGGTTACCAGAAATGCCTGGGGCAGAGTCGAGCCCTCCATTTGGCATCACGTAATGCCTGGAAATGTAGGGGTTGTCTATAGGGCTGCTGTGAAGGCCGTTGGACCTTTGAAGTCTCTGTTTCGGAGGCATTATTTTTAAGATCTTCTGAGGAGAGGCGGTGGTAATGGACCTGTATATTCTTGGTAGCAGAGTCAACCTGGCTTTTAACAAAGGTGGTTAAATGATAGAAGGCCCAAGGCCCAAAAGAAAGGAGGAGGAGGATCCCCAGAAAGGGGCCCAGGAGGCTGGGCAAGAGGGTAGAGAGCCAGGGGGAGGAGAAAACCCAATTTTGATACCAGTCTTCTTGTTTCTCTCTGGCTCGCCGACGTTCCTCCAGGGCCTTGGAAACTTTGTCAAGGCTCTTTTGTGCTAAGCCTGTTTTACTGACATAGAAGCAACATTCCTCTTTAAGAGCAGCACAGAGCCCCCCCTCCTTGAGGAAAAGGAGGTCAAGGCCTCTGCGGTTTTGAAGAACTACCTCTGCAAGGGAATCAAGGGAGTCCTTTACCTCCTGAATCCCATCTCTCATATTAGAAATATCTCTATCAATAATTGTCTGGAGTTCAGCAAAACCTTGTTTGAAGGTCACCAGGGAGGCAATTCCTGTACCTGCCCCCACTGCACCAAGGCCCAAAATAGTGGCTATGGTGAGGGTCGTAATGGGCTCTCTCTTAGATCGGGGGTGGATGGAGACGCCCTTATCTATAAAGTTCAGGAAATCTTCAGGGTTGTGGACAGAGAAGCGAGGGAATAAGAGGACCGTCACACACCAATCACGTTTGTGGATAAATAAAGAGGTAAAGAGAAAAGAGGCCAGGCCTGAAGAGCAGGCAAAATAAGTACCATTAGGGGCCAAGGCGAATTGGAAGGTGGTACTTAATACAAGAGTCTGATTGCAAACTTCCAATAGGTCTCTGGGGGGAAGCATATTTGGGCCCAGAAGGCAAGTGCCGAAACCAGAAATAGATTGAACTGTAATGGAGTTGTCAGGTTTGGACGTGGAAAGGGCGGGAGGTGTCTCATTGGTAAAGGAGGGGGTGGAAAAGAGTGCGATGCCCTCATAGTAAGGGGGGGTGGGGGAGAAACATATCCAACATTCTGGTAAGTGGAGGAGTTAGCACTTTTAAGGGTCTGGATAGAGGCATTAGCGAGATCAATAATGAGTTCTGCAGTACTAGGGGGACCAACAGGGATGGTGGGTTGGAACAGGGTAGGGAAAGAAGAGTGGAGGGTGGCAGAAGGATGAGGGGTTGGCTGTGGCTTAGGTGCAGGAGGCTTAGGGGCGGCTGCTACAGGCTTATGAAGCATATTATTGGGGCCCGCAGAGGCAGCATTTTTATTGGGGACTTCTTTTAAGAGCCTGATTTTAAAGGTTAATCCCATGTCATAACCTATTTTATAAAGGCGTAGGCCCCACTCAAAGCCTCTGTCAGTCCAAATTTGACATTTACCTGGGGTGGTGAAGGAGATGGATAGGGGATTGCACCAACCGAGGGTGGCGGAACGAGCACTATTGCAAAGGTTTTTTAAGTCATCAGGTGTATAGTAATTATTAACTTCAGGGTGTATCCAAGAACTAGTGACAGAGATATAATCCCAGGGGGAGGATGGCTTCCAATAAGTGGTTCCCGATGTCTCACATCCCCAAGAGGCACAAAAGAAATCATTAGAGCCTCCGCACTTGTAATTATTGGTCTGGGGACGATGAGAAGTGCCAGGGCAAACATATAGGCCTCCATTCAGTCCCCAGTACCCTTGTCTTCTTAAAGCCTTATGAAGCAGTATTCGTTCTAAATCATTGCGGCATCCGACATAGTCTCTTCCTCTTATGGGCTATTCGGGAGCCTTAGACTCATATGTGGGCCAAAAAATGTTCTCAGTACCCCAGTCGGGGTTAGCCCCGAGTGCCAGTGCACAGAGGTCTACTTGGAGGACCGGCCAATGGGGCTGAGCTCCCAGGTGGCTACTGGAATTAACGATGTCACCAGCCTGGTTTACAATGACCCATGTGTAATTGAATATCACATAGGGATTATGGTGGGGATGGGAGAGGGGAGTACTTACCACTGGGCTCAGGAGAACGAGGAAGAAGATGAGCAGGGACATTCTAGGAGAGAACGCATTTATTGATCTTTCTCAGGGACTTTCCCTGGAGAGGTCGTTGGGTTAGCCAGTTTGATTAGCCTTTCAGGAAGCCATCGAGCATTTTGTTGAGTCTGGTCATAGACACAGGCATGTCCTTTGCCCCAAATGAGCACAGGGTCTGGTCCATGCCATTGATGAGTCAATGGATCTTTCCATAGTACTTGGGCATAAGTATCGGCAGTTGAAGGATGCCAGAATCTATCAGCAGCCGACTTTCCCTGTCTATCAAGGGTTAAAAAATTAAGGACAAATAAGGCATGATTTAATAAATTTTTATGATTATTATTGATGGGGTATAATATCCCCCCAGAATTTTTGAGTTTTAAAATCATATTTTTTAAGGTTTGATGAGCTCTTTCTACTATGCCTTGTCCTTGGGGATTGTAGGGAATTCCAGTAACATGTTTAATTTGTAATTGGGCGCAAAAGTTTTTAAAGGAGGAGCTAGTATAGCCAGGCCAATTGTCTGTCTTAATAGTGGAGGGCTGGGGCATAACTGTGAGGCAGGAAAGAACATGGCTGATTACATTCTTTGTAGCCTCCCCGGACTGAAGGGTGGCATAAAGGAATCCACTAAAGGTGTCTATAGACACATGGATGTATTTTAGTTTTCCAAAAGGGGCAAAATGGGTAACGTCCATTTGCCACAACTCTCCTGGGGTGAGTCCCCGAGGGTTAACTCCCAGATGTGGCTCAGGGAGGAAGGTAATGTAGTGTTGACACTGACGTACAATCTGTCAGGCCTGTTCCCTGGTAATGGAGAACATTTGTCTCAGGGTTTGAGCATTTAGGTGGTGTAGTTGATGAGCCTGTTGGGCCATTTGAAGGGGGTGCCGTTCTTGGGATAACAGAATTAAGAAGGTGTCTCTGGTGGCTAGGTCGGCCAAATGATTGCCCCTGGCCAAAGGTCCAGGCAGACCGGTATGGGCACGAATATGTCCGACAAAGAAGGAGCATGTCCTTTGCTGGATACTTTTTTGGATTTTAGCAAAGAGGGGGGAAGCATTAGTATCTGGCCGAATAAAGGGCACAGTTTCTAACAAAGGAATGGAGCAAGCGACATAAGCGCTGTCTGTATATAAATCAAAGGGGTGGTCTTGTAGGGTTTGGAACACTTGGAAGACCACAGTCAGTTCCACCAGTTGAGCAGAAGATAGATTAGTCTGAAACCTGGTAGTTTGCCCATCAATAACATAGGCAGCTACACTGGAGGAGGAGCCATCAGTAAAAACTAAGGGGGCTTGTGGGATAGGGGTACTCTTGGTATGTTTAGGAAAAATTAGGGCTTGTTTACTGAGAAATTGGATAAGTTTGTCAGAGGGGAGATGGTTATCAATCTTTCCCTGGAAGGAAAAGCAATTGATGGCCCAGTCATCGGATGTTTGTAGTAGCCATTGGATTTGGGCGGGGCTATAGGGTTGGCTGACTATGTCTGGCTCTTTTCCAAATATTTTAAGGGAACTCTCTCTTCCCAACCTGAGTATTTTGGCCACTAGGAGGGGATATGGGGAAAGGACTTTTGAAGGGGTAGCGGGTAAATGTAACCAGTATAATGGTTTATTTTGCCATAGCAAACCTGTGGGCGAAAAAGTGGTGGGGAGGATCAACAGCCAGAGAGGGGAAGAAGGGGAGTAATATGAAATGGTCTGATTTGAAATAGCAGCCTCAACAACCTGTAAGGATTTTATAGCCTCAGGGGTCAGTTGTCGAGGGGAAGAGGGGTCAGGATCGCCCTGAAGAATAGAAAAAAGGGGCTTAAGATCTCCAGTGGTGAGTTTTAAATAGGGGCGCAACCAGTTAATGTCCCCCAGGAGCTTTTGGAAATTGTTTAGGGTGTGTAAAGAATCTCTTCTAAGTTCCATCTTTTGAGTGAGAATCTTATGAGAATGTAATTCATATCCTAAAAACAAATGAGGGGGCTGAAGCTGAACCTTTTCTGGTGCAATATGGAGCCCAAACTCTTGGAGTCTGGCTACTAGGGAGGACGCAACTCGCAGGAGCTCCTCACCATCCGCTCCTGCCAAAAGGATATCATCCATGTAGCGGATAAGGTAGAGATCAGGATGTTCAAGGCGAAACGGATCTATGGCCTGGGCCACATACTTTTGGCAAAGAGTAGGGCTATTAGCCATACCTTGGGGGAGTACCTTCCACTGGAAGCGAGGGGAGGGCCCTACCCAATTAACAATGGGTAGGCTAAAGGCAAAGTGCTTGCAATCCTCCGGATGTAAAGGGCAAAAGAAGCAGTCCTTAAGATCAATAACAATTTTTGAAAATCCCTTGGGAATGGCGACAGGGGAGGGGAGTCCTGGCTGAAGGGCTCCCATGGGAACCATAGTTTTATTTATTTCTCTAAGGTCTTGTAGTAGATGCCATTTACCCGCCTCTTTCTGGATGACAAAAATGGGGGTGTTCCAAGGAGACGTAGAGGGCTCAATATGGCCTGCGGACAGCTGTTCCTGCACTAACTGCATTGCCGCGGTGAGTTTTTTGGTGGGGAGGGGCCATTGGTCGATCCAGACAGGGGAGTCATTTCTCCAAGTAATCTTATCAGCCTGGAGTGCAGGGGGAGCAATGGCCCTTATAAAAAAGAAGTACGGTAACCCAATCCTGTTCGATCTAGTTTGGGAGTGGTCTGGACAGGGGTTGGGCATCCCTGACTATTTTTGCCCAAGCCCTGACCGGGGAGGAATCCCTGATCTAGCATTTGTTGTGTCACAGTAGGAGAGGGGCTGAAAAGGTAAACTCCCATCTGGGTTAATATATCTCGCCCCCAAAGGTTGACAGGCAGGCCAGGGACGATGAATGGCTGAACACAGCCCGTATTGCCATCAGGATCCTCCCATGTCAGAATCTGGGAGCTTTGGAGGGTGTTGGTGGATACGGCTATACCCTGGAGGTGGGTTAGGGAGGGATGGCACGGCCAAGAGGAAGGCCAGAAGGCCTGAGATAAAACAGTGGAATCTGCTCCTGAATCGAGAATGCCTTCAAAGTATTTGCCATTAAGTTTAAGTTTAAGGTGTGGGCGTTCTTTGGTAATCTTTTGGACCCAATAAATGTCAGAGGATCTGGGAGCAGAGGGCCCCCTGGGCGGCCCCAATGCAGGCATAGAGGTATCGAGAGGAAGGGGTAGGGCCTGAGCAATACGTTGGCCCTGACGGATGGTGAGGGGCCTTCTCGTGGAGGAGGCCAAGATTTTAATCTCCCCAGTGTAATCATTCTCTACAAGGGAGGGGAAAATGGTAATGCCCTGAAGAGCCACAGAGGCATGCCCTAGGATTAAATAATAGGTCTTAGGTGGCGGGGGTCCAAAGACTCCCGTGGAGATGACTTGAACGCCTGAGTCAGGATTTAATATTGTGTAGGCGGAGGCACAGAGGTCCAATCCTGCACTTCCGGGGGAGGTGCGGCAAAGGTTTGTGGCATTTGGGGCAGGGGCTGAGGGGGAGGCAACAGTGGGCTGGATTGTGGCTAGCTGACCCCCGAGGCTGGCAGGAATTGAATGGGTTCTGGGGCCTGGGGCTGGCCCCGCACCCCGTTTCCCGGGCGAGGGGAAAGAAGATTACCCAAGACATTGGTTTTGGAGTGGCAGGTGTTAGCCCAATGTCGGCCATGGCGGCAGACCGCCGTGGGGGATGGGCGGCCCATACCAGTAGCAGCGGGAGGAGTAGGTAAAGGTTTAGATTGGGGGCAATTTTTGGCAAAATGACCTAGCTGTCCGCAGCGGAAGCAGGGCTGATTGTTAGGCGGGGCCCCCGCTACAGCTCCCACAGCAAGGCCGACAGCCTGGGTGACTTTATGGGTAAAGGGATCTACTTCTTGGCAGAGCTGAACCATCTCATCAAGATCTTTACCCTTGTATTTTCCTCTGAGGGCAGCCTTGCAGGCAGAGTTAGAATTTTCATAGGCAAGTTGGTTTAGTAATTTATTTTCATTTTGGCCAGGGCCAAGAGACCTTTCAGTGGCTTCAAGGAGGTGAGCCACAAACTCGCTGTAACTCTCCTGAGCTCCCTGAACAATCTTAGTCAGAGGAGAGAGAACGGATCCCTGGGTGGGAATCGCCCTCCAAGCGGCCATGGCAGCGGAGGAGGACTGAACCAAAAGTCCCAGGGAAAAACCTTTCTGTTTATCATCAAGAGCATATCTGCCTTGTCCAAGAAGCTTATCCAATGTCCACCGTCTGGTGGAAGCACGGCTACTCTGGCTGTTAGACTGTGCTGTGGAGCGGCAGCGGTCTGACCAGTCTGCACGCCAAGAGAGAAATTGGACCCACGTCAATACGGACTGGGTGACAGTAGTCCACTCATTGGGTGTGAGATACCCGCTGCCGCTGAGGCTCTCAAGCAGGGAGAGGGTAAATGGAGCATTGGGACCGTAATTTCTGACGGCAGCATTTAACTTTTCCAATTTTTTGAAAGGGAGTTTGCGATAAACAGTAGGAGCGGGTGCCTGATCATCAGCGTTGCTTTCACTTTCACTGTTTACATTGTCGGAGTCAGATTGCTCCGCCTCGGAGTCAGAATGGAGATTAATGAGGGGAGGAGGGTCCCTGCGAGCGGACCGCTGCGAGGCAGAGGCGGGAGGGGGGAGTCAGGAAGGTGTGGAAGGGGGAGGAGGCAAAAGGCCCGCAGATCCGGAAGCAGAAGGTTGCGGCGGAAGAGTGGGAGGCGGGGCAGTCTCTCGGCCAGACTGGGGGCCGTCTGGGAGCGTGTGACAGGGAAGGCGAGACGGACGGAAGGCGGGTCTGAAAGGGGAGGCGAGTAGAGAACGGAGAGGCTAGAGAGGCGGTTTTGAAGTTGGAGGACTTCCGTAAGGCCTTGGATCGGCTGCGTCAGGCGGGATTTCATAGCGGTGAGTGGAGTGAAAGGCAAAGGGGGCGTGGCAGGCAAAGAGGCAGGTGCGCGGGCCAGCGGAACAGCCGACTCTGGCACAGCCGGAGCTGGAAGGAGAGGAGGAGGAGCGGCGGCGGGGAAGGAGGCACTGATGGGAGGGGGGAGGGTCGGGAGGGGCACGGGAGGCCACTCTTCGGAGTGGTAGCGGGCAGCTTTATCCTCAAGGGTCGCAGGGTCTCTGGGATCTAGGGGGTCGTCACCCTTCTGGGCAAGGAGCACGGCGGGCGGAGCAGAGGGAGAGTTTTTGGTCGCAGGAAAGACAGGGGCACAGAAAGGAGAGCTGCCGCGGTCTGCAGGAGAGAGAGGGTCATCATAGGCGGACGGGAAAGAAGGATAGGAAGGGGTCATAGAAGAAGGAGGCGGCGGCTGGGGAGGGTCCGAAGATGGGTCGACAGGGGAGTCCTGAGGGATATCTATGAAGGTGAAAGGAGAAGAAGCAGGGACAGAGGTGCGAGAGGAGGAACGAGAAGGTGACAGGGAAGACTTGAGACAGTACTCTGCAACAGAAAGGAGTTGTTTGTGTCCAGTCTCCGAATCGGAGGCTTGAATAATATCACGAATGAGACCCCAGTATGAAAAAATGTTGTGTCCTAGGGCCTCATTTCCATCCCTAGTTATGAGGACATTTAAATCACGACCGACTCGCTGCCATTTGTGTGAATCTATGGTCGGCCCATCAATAATGAACCAGGGACATTTCTCATCGACAAAAATGAAAAATTCAACCAAATGTTTCTTTTTAACCCTTATGCCTCTCTCTCTCTGAGTGCGTCTTTGAGGCCTTTGATGAATTCCACCTCTTTAGACAAAGTTTTACCCATTCTGAGAAATTGGACAGATGACTCACCTAATAGTTGAAGCGGCTGGGCGAGCGGCGACAACCATGAAGTCACAGGGGCGATCGCGATCTTAATCTGTCCGTGGGGCGACCCGTACTTCGACAACCACATCTGGGCGCCACTGTCCCCGTCCCGCGGGTTTAGTTATTCGGGTTCTCGAAGGGGGTCGCGGCCTGTAAATGAAGAATAGGCGGGAGAGAAGACACGACTCTAGAAAGGTTGTCTTATCAAGAGTCA
Organism: Acomys russatus; assembly: GCF_903995435.1. Taxonomy (NCBI): domain Eukaryota; kingdom Metazoa; phylum Chordata; class Mammalia; order Rodentia; family Muridae; genus Acomys; species Acomys russatus. The sequence continues at coordinate 20,204,738 of NC_067147.1, read as the reverse complement.
TTTACTGAAAGCAGGTGTATGATTTTTAAAGTGTGCTTCAGGAAGGGCGGGGGAAGGAGGGAGAGCAGTGGGAGAGTACAGAATCTTCTGGGGTAGGAACCCCTGGGACAATGTGTGGGGCGGGGGGAGGAGACAGGTGGCCCCGCGGTCCTCTCCCAGAGACCACAGCACATCAGGTGTTTATGTACCGTGACTCCTGTGAAAGGCTACAAAGCCACGGTACACTGAGTGTTCCTTTTCTCAGGGCCAAGTTCCCTCTCCTGGGGCCAAGCACGACGTTTGCAGTTTGTCCGTTGCCAGGCAAAATGTTTGATAAGTTCTTTCTGTATAGGCTGGCTGGAAAGGGTCAGCTGGAGTTCAACGCAACCAGGGTCTCTCAGCTCAGCCAGGGTCTCTCGGCTCCCAACAGTCATCATTGGTGTAACCATTAATGAATCTCTGTGCTCTCAAGTAGATACCTCTATATCCAGGTTTACACAGGCCCTTGTAAGTCAGAAAACAATTAGCCAAGAAATTGTGAGAGGGGTGTCGATGAGGATGGGAAGGGGATAGGAAGGGAGTATGGGAGTAAGTGTGATCAGAATGCATTCTATACATGTATGAAATCATCAAAAACATACTTAATAAAAAACTGTGAAAAAAAAGAAAAAAAGAAAAGAAAACAACAACAACAACAAAACCCTGAAAACTAAGTACAATTGTATATGTAATAAAAGAAAAGAAAATAGCTAGGGGATTGCCTCAGTTTCTACCACAAACCTTATAGACTTTGCTGGCTTAATTAAAAGGATTCTTAGACACTATGCACTACTTCCCTCGCTTAGGTCTCTGATAACACATGGCTTTAAGTGATGGCTTCAGTTCTTCACTGTTGCCAAGATTCTGAAATGATGGATCTTTGTACACTTTGGAAATCAAACTCCTTTAGATTAATGCTTGTGAAGCATTGTAATATGGAGACATCTATCCTGCATGAGCTTATACCATAGAAGACAGATTCACATATAAATAATTCAGCCCCATGGTACTCTGTATCCATGGTTATCTGAAGAAAGAAGAAAATAATGGTGTTCTTAAGGAGAATTCTTGGATAGGTTGAATTATTCTTAAGCTTTGATGATGAGTGTGTGAAAAGAATGACCAGCAGGCATCCCTGAGAGGTAATCTGGTGGGTCAAGTGCACGAGACAGTGGGCTGGATAGTAAATGAATGATTGAACAATATGAAGAGAAAGGAATAGCATGAAAACTAAAAGTTGTTTGCTGGGAAACTAAATTGCTGAGATACCAAGCAACTCAATAACATCTTTACATTTTGTCTTCACTTAAGTGACTGAATATTGAATTTTCAAGGCAGATATCAAACTTAGCTTATAAGAAAATCATCAAACCTACAAGCTTCAAGATAATAGGTCCACTTAAAGTATAGAGAAAGAAGGGGAAAATGTTTAACAGCTTGTCCAGTGCTAAAAGCAACTGACACATAGTCCAGTCACATAGCCCATCTGGTTTGCCTCACGTACCCAATATTGAAGGCACTTACTATAAAATGTGTCAACATCTTTGCTAAGCCCAAACTCAAATATCGATGACTTTGATTCTTTTCTTTTCTTTTTTTAAATCCACTTTACATCCTGTTCACTGTCGTGTCCCTCTTCACCTCCCAGCCCCATTCTCCCTCTCTCCCATCTCTTCCTCCCCTTCCCATCCATCCCAGCTGATCAGGTAACATCTGTCCTGAGCTCCTCCTCTTCCTCTGTGGCCTGGCAAGGCAGTCCTGCCATGGGGAAGTGATCAAAAGGCTGGAAACAGAGTCCATATCAGAGACAGCTCCTGTCCTCTTACTAGAGGACCCATTTGAAGCCTGAGTTGCTCATGGACTACATCTTTGTAGGGAGTCTAGGTCCAGTCCATGCAAGGTCCTTGGTTAGTGTTTCAGTCTCAGCAAGCCACTTTGGGCCATGGTTAGTTGGCTCTGCTGGTCTTCTGGTGAAGCTTACAAGAAGACTTTGTTTCTTGAGAATAGAGCAAAGATGAATATTGTGCTGTGTGAATTATATAATGTTAAATAAAGCCCATTTAAAGACAAACTGCCATATTTTAATGGAGTCTGTTTTCTTCATAGGGTCAGATTGTTGGTATAATAACAGCTGTGGGTTTGCTTGCATGAATCAGGGTGAACATGCTTTTGGACATATTTTTTTTACCACATTACAGCAGTCTAGGGATATTTTCAAAGATGTTTTCTTTTGAAATTTACTAATATACTACTTGACCATGAGCTATGAGGCCAGCTGAAAAATTACAAATAAAATGCATGGTATTTTAAAATGCATGGTATTATTCATAATAATAGCTATGATAAGCAGGCTGTAGTCAAGTGCCAACCTCATACAGAACTACATACTGTCCCAATGATGTTATTGTATAGCTAAGCCAAAACAAAATTGCCCTCAGTAAAATCAAGAATCCTTGCCCCAGAGATTTGAGAAATGGCTCAGTGGGTGAAATGCTTGATGTGCAGTCATGAAAATCTCAATTTGGATCCCAAAAGCCCTTCTAGAAAGCCAAGTGAAATAACAGCATCCATTTGTTACCTAAGCCTTGAAGAATAGTGACAGAAACTTGTTAGCCAGACAGCCTAGCTTATCAATGAGAGATAATGTTCAAATATTAAAGTGTAGAGTAATGGAGCAAGATACTCATGATTATCTTGGGACTCCACATGTGCATATATACACACTGTGCACACACATATGTGTGGGTATAGAAATATAAATACATATGTATATATGTATATATAGACATATATATCATACACACATTTGTACCGACACATATTTATACCACATATATGTATGTTCACAGCACACACACATGCAACAAATGCACTGGCATGCATCCATGCAAAACACACACAAACACACACACACACACACACACACACACACACACACACACACACACACTTTTTGATCCAATTTTCAAAGCAAATGTACTCATGAACTTATAGGTGGAACTAGAAGATTTACTCACAGAAATGTTTCTATCCTTACTGAATTGATAAAGTGGAATATAAGTCTCAAAATCTTAATCCCAGCTCACAAACCTCACCATCATTATAAAGTCAGGGGCTATAACACATAACTGTTTGAGGCCTGATGGATTATTCAAGTAAGGCACACCCAGTTTTTGAAAAACTCATGTATTTAAAAATGCCCAAAGCAGTTTCTTAACATCCTGCTGTTAGTCCTTAGAAATTCCCAGGCACTCTTGCAGCCCTCATGTATTGAACACATTCTCCATATAGTGACAGTATTACATTACTAGTGGCTTTCCATAGCACAGGCTTTGTTGAGTTGATGGTACTTAACCTCACAGCAGCATCAGAAATCTCCAAGCCCATGAACCAAATCTGGCCTGCCTCATATTCATGAAGGGATGAGGGGAAATAAAAATAGTTTTTAGACATTTTAATGGTAGGAAAAATATTAAAAGAAGAATGGAATTTTGTGATAAGTGAAAATAATATAAGAGTCACATGCTATATTAGGTCTATATTAAGCTATTATGGGAAAATAGCCAATCCTGCCCATGTATCTTAATTTTTTTTTTAGTTATAACAGTAGAGAGGAATAGTTGGAACAAAGACCCACATGGGCAAAAATATTTGCTCTGGATTTTTATTTGCTGAGCACTGATTTGTAATTCTGCATGAAACAAGCAATCAAGAGTCAATATTTTGAAGTCAAAAGATTTTAGAATTTATATTTGTCTAACTAATGGGAGCAAAAATCAAGTTTTCTTTAAAAAAGATTTTGGGGAGTACAACAGTAATACAAAAATTCTCACTTTGGTACTCAAAAATATGTGATTTTTGAACTGTGCAGAAAATATGGGTAAGCAAAATAATACATGAAAGGCCACAGTGTAGGCCTGAAATCTCTGCCAGGCTTGAGGAAATACCAAGTTACAGAATGCATGCCTGTCTCCCTTTCTTCCTGGCAGCCACATAAAACTGAACTATTTATAGTGGGTCAGGCAGTGGACAAACACTTGATAGCCAAAGAACCACATTGGAGCATATTGAGAACCGTTCTTGGTAGTGGTCAGGGTCATAAAAGGCCAGCATAAATGAAGGAGAATAGAAAACAATCCAATTAAAAGATCATGAAACAAATGTAAGAACATAGGAAAGCATGACATTGCCCTGAATTGCAAAAGTTTGGATTGAAGCTATTCCTGGGGCCTTCATGTTCCCTTTGGAGGACCGCTCCTGGATGTTTACTGTTTCAATCCCAAAGAAGTACCAATGCCTATGTGTATGCAAACAATGTTGTTTGGACCCAGTGGGTTACAACTTTAATAGGGGGACATGAAACTGTGAGGCGTGCTACTTTTCTATTGCTTTAGTTACTCTTCTATTGCTGTGACAAAAAACATGGCCATGGCAACTTATAAAAGAAAGGATTTCATTGGGCCACTGGTTTCCGAGGGTTAGCATCTGTGATAGCAGATCAAAGGCATGGGCACAGGACCATCTAAACGCTCTTTGTTGTACCACAAGCAGGAGGCCGGGAATACACTGGTAATAGTGAGAATTTTTGGAAAGACTGTCCCCAGAGGTACACCTTGTCCTAGTGGGTCACACTCCTAATGTCTCCCAAATAGTACCACCAACAGGGCATCAAGGATTCAAAGACATGAGACTACGGGCATCATTGCCCTTCAAAGTACCACATAGCTTGTGTGTGTGTGTGTGTGTGTGTGTTTGTGTGTGTGTGTGTGTTTGTGTGTGTGCAGTATAATCCAAATAAACAATATATATGTATGAAATTCACAAAGGATGGATTTTTAAAAATCTAATATTAAACAAAAAAAGTACCTTGAGCCTATTTTGACACAGGTAACTAGTTTTTCCAGTTTCTTTCTTGAGATATTTCTCTGACAGGTCTCAGACATTTTCATCAGATGACCAACTAACAATGTTAGACTACTTTATGGACCTGCCGTGGTGTAAAGAGAAGAAGAGAAAGAAGCAACCCTCCAGTGTCTGCTTTCACTCTCTGTTTCACACTGATCCAAAAAGCAAAGCCAGTCTAAATGACCTTGGGCTTCCTCGCAGTTGCTGTTGGCATCATAGTACAAATCAAATGAGCAAATAAAAACCACTGCTTCTCAGAGCTCAGGGAGAGACAGTCATTCACTGTCCTCCAGCGGAACATGCTTCACAAAGGCTTCTGGAGCCCTGTGCATATGCCAATTTTAGCATATTTTAAAATGAGCTTCTAAGATTTATCATTTCCTCTTGAGGTCAAAGGACTAGTTCTGTATAAGGACTTGGTCCTCTAGATGTCTGAATAACAACTCTACAGCAGCACATGAATGTGTGGCAGAGAGGGACGACTGCTTTCCTAGCCCAGCCATGGATGAATTAACTGTCACTGTCTTGTGGCTCCTCATGCTTTGGGTTTGATTGTCCTAACATATGATTCAGCTTACTGCATATGACCAACTTCACCAAGATGTACTTAGACATATTTTGGTATCCCCCATCCTTCTATATTGATTCTTATTTATTGAATTTTGAAAAATGAAAAAAAAACAACTTTGGATAAACACAATATTTTCCATTTTCTGTATTGGTTTATTTTGTTAACCGAAGGCTCACATCTGCTTCTGTCCTGAGTTGAGTCAGGCATCATTCTGAGGTCTTGTTCTAGTTTACACAGTAGTGCCTAGTAACTGAACAACGAGTATACTGTAATTTAGCAATTCACTTTGAGCTGTTGGTTAACTCTTCCTCAAGTGGAACCTTTCAAAAGCTCCATTTTCCACTCCTGTGCCCAGTTAGAGCCATCACTTAAAGCTCCTATTTCACTGTGTGAAGCACTGCTGTTCTGTTGAAATGCAGGGAACTTGACAATCACCACCTGAACTGTAATAAAGCTAAGAAGAGAGGCAATAACTGAGAGACAAAATAAGTGCGGGGAGTTAGCGATCAATGACGAGTGTTCAGATCATTACTTGTTTTCAACAATAATGCTCTGTTGTAAAAACTCATATGCAGAGAACAAACATTAACTTCCATTCTAGTACATGCCAAACTCTCAAATAACCATTTACCTAGAATCTGTTGTCCTAGCGAACTGCTCAACACTATGTTGACAGGTAAAAAAAAAATAATAATAAATGATGCCCGTGGAGAGGCAAAGTGCAAGCTACCAAAAGAAAGTTATTACATAATATCATTTAGTAATCTACTAAAATGTGACAGATAATACGAATGGTTGGCTGGTGACCATTATGCAGTATAAAGGAAAACATAGCACATAGCCATTTAACAACTGTTATAGCCAACTTGAAAGTCAACACAGTTAGAATTAAGAATGTGTCTCAATCAGGCTTGCAATTGCTGCTAGGATCACCAAAGCAATTTGGGGAGAAAAAGCATTAATTTGGCTTAGGTTTCCACATCACAGTTCATCCTCAGAGGAAATCAGGACAGAAACTCAAACAGGACATGAACCTGGGGTCAGGGGCTGATGAGGCGGCCATGGGAAGGTGCTTGTTACTCGGTTGTGCCCCGTGGCTCACTCAGCCTGCTTTCTTTTAGAATTCAGGACAAACCTGTTCAGGGATGGCACCACACACAATAACATAGGCCCTCCCAGATCAGAAAAGAAATGTCCTATCTGCCTGATCTATGGAAGTGTTTTCTTAACTGATGCCTTTCTCTTTGATGCCTCTCTCTGTCAAGTTGACATAAAACTAGCCAGGACAGAATGAGGAGGGGGTAGGTATGACTTTGGATAAGTCACTTAAATTTCCATAATCTTTTTTATCTTTAATCTTCAAAGCAGACATATAAAATGTTGGTCCTTGCAGAGTTGGAGGTAATTATATGCAAGCCTTCAAAACGAGATCAATATATAAACGAGAGATGACTGGGCAATGTGATTTCGGTTAGACATTGCAGGCAGTATGCACAGTCTTGAGCATCTGTTACATACCACGGGCCCTGATTAGGTCTCCTTGGATGTTCTCCCAAATTTATGTAATAACCCTGAGGCTCACATTGTTATACTATGCTTACAAGGCACTTTGCAAGGATATTTTAAAACATCATCATCAACAACAACAACAATAACAACAATAACAAAAGCAGAGCCAATTAAAAAAGCTCACCCAGGTTTGCTTACCATTCTAACTCTATGATGTGGTCCTTTCCTAAGACTCTGTGCTGGGTATCATTCTGCGTTATAACACAGGTAAACACACATCCAGCTCAACTTGTTTTGGAATATGCATGAGGAAGAATAGCACGAGGAAGAAAAACTCTATACCTTTTATGGATCTGTCTTGTTTATTTGTTTTAGATTGGGGTCTGAAGGAAAGAGGCTGGAAAATGGAATGTACAATCTTGGAGCTCAGCAGGCCTATCAGGGACAGGACCTGACTTGGGTCCTGAAAAGCATCTCAGCTCCTACCCAGCCACTGGGCTTTCTAATAGTTCCGGGAAGAGATGAGTGCTTTCCCTAGGGAGAGTACCAGAGTGTGCTGGTTTCAGTATCTTCCTTCTCTCCTGGCTGTTGGTAAGAGAGCCTTGTTTTTATTTAGTCCAGGGACATGAGCAGGTAGAAGGCAGCACTTTCCAGCTTAGCAGGCATTTGAATCTCGCCTAGGCTACTGAGATGGTGTCAGTACTTAGGTGAGACTTCAGGTAATAGACACTAAATAGCGAGGAGGACCAGCATATCACTCTTCCCCTCCCCCTCCTGATTTCCCTCCCCTCCTTCTACCCTCCCTCTCCCATGCCCTTCCATTACTATTGTTTATTTCTTTCTGGAGTTTGGACCTCTTCTTGAATCTTCTGACATAGAGGTTGGCAACAATGTTGAGAGTATGTTGGATTTGTCTTTCGATTTGGATGTTCTTCACTGTGTGCTCTGCAGAATGAATGCTGTGACTCCTGGGGAGAATGTGCATGCTAATGAAGAACAGGGGTACAATGCCAGTGAAGACAAGGACTGAGATGTGGGGAGCAGTCCCTGCCCTTGCTCTGGTGATGTTTGCTGATGTGATACAAACGCCTAGGTGCTCACCAAGTCTACGGACGTCCTCATGAAGCTAAGCAGTTGCATGCTGTAGCTGTGCCCTAGGCTGCCACACTGGGATTTTACCAAGCAGAAATGCAGTGTTAGAAGAAATGTGATGAAATGAGTAAGGAACACAAAATTTATGAGTGAAAACAGAAGAGTCCCTACACAGGGGTTCTTTTTCACAAAGACTAATTACAGAGACATAGCTCAGCCTTAGTTCTATTCTGACTAAATATTGCAGCAGCTGTTGAAAACTACCACTTATAAAAGTGGGATCAGTGGACCTGATATTCATTGGCTTTATCCATTCTTCCATTTTATATTATATATACATTATGTATATGTATGTATATACTGACTGAGTTGGTACAAAGATGAACATATTGAAGTTATGTATTGTAAAATTTCATTTGCATTAAATATTTATTCTCTTCTGATATTTTTGTGTATATGTTTATGTGTATATACTAGTGTCTGCAGGTGCACCAAAAATTAATATCATTCCACATACTCTGGTGCCTCATATTTTACCATGTCCCTTGAATGGGGAGACCTGGTAACACTCAGAGGAAGGATAGCAGGCTACCAAGAAGAGACTTGATACCCTATGAGCATATACAGGGGGAGGAAGTCCCCCTCAGTCACAGTCATAGGGGAGGGGAGGGGAGGGGAGTAAGGGGAAAATGGGAGGGAGGGAGGAATGGGAAGAGACAAGGGAGGGGATAACCATTGAGATGTAATATGAATAAATTAATAAAATAAAATTTTAAAAAAGGATCAATATGTGTTTTAAATTTTCTTTCTCTGATCATATTTTCTTTTTTTTAATTTTTTTATTAATTTATTCTTGTTACATCTCAATGTTTATCCCATCCCTTGTATTCTTCCATTCTTCCCTCCCCCCCCCCCATTTTCCCATTATTCCCCTCCCCTATGACTGTTCCTGAGGGGGATTACCTCCCCCTGTATATGCTCATAGGGTATCAAGTCTCTGATCATAGTTTCATATGAAGGATTTGCTTCCTTAATGAAAAAAAAAAATAGCCAACATCTCTACTGTTAAGCAACTACATTCTTTAAATTCTATGAGAATCATTTTTACTTAGGATTAAAATCAACTATAAAGTTTTTGTTGGAACACAATTGATGAAGAGAAATCACAACATTTCTACTCCTTTGCTGGTTACTAGCCTAGTACATGCTGACTCTTCTGTGAAAGCAAAGTTTCCTAGGAACATTTTTATGTTCTTAATATCTTTATTTTTATTAGCCAGAATTAACATATTCTGTGCTTCTAAATTTTCATCTGCATTTGATACAGTTGGTTGTTTAATATTTCACATTCTCAATATTCAGATGCTCTTTTTCCTTTTTCCCTTCATGTGCTATGCCAGAGACTGGCCATTTAATCACCCTTTCAAGTGAGAGCTTTGAGGTTTCTTGATAAGTTCTCTCATTATGCATCTTAAACATTTTCTATTTCTATTTTATCTTTTTAAAGGAATCCTTTCTTTCATCTTGGGTCAGATGCTCTGAGGATGGGGTAGAGATAAAGAGCCTTGAGACTATGTTGTAATCACACATCATTGATTCCTTTTAGCTAAACAGATGCATTTCTAATTTTTCTATTATATATATTTATCATAGTGCCTTACTTACAAATAACGAGCCAATACGTGTTAATACAGTAGGTGCATTCCACATGGTAGTCACATATGTCTTCCCTATCTCAAAGCCCCAGCACACAATTAATCCATTTTATCTTTCCCTCCAGATTCTCAAACCAGAATATCTGAACCTACTCCTTAAAGTGTGGCTAAAGACAGTAGCTTTCCTAGTAATTTCACTGCTCTACAAGTCTGTAGAGATTAAATTAGAAACAAAATACATGTAAGGCCATTTCAATACTAGTCACCTACTACTGTCTAGTAGCTAGTCTCATCTTTTTATGCATTCACTGAAGAGGTTAAATTATTCTGTTACAAATAGCAGTCTCTGTGAACATCTTTGATGATGTAATGTCCGCCAGGGACCTTGGAAGCTCCTGGAAGATGCACAGACAGGAGTCATACCCTAGGCAAAGACTGCATTTTTCTTATAACTTGTAGAGTGGCTCATGCCACTTACTTGGTTCATGGGCCCAATATGCCTTCCTTTAAGAAATAATCCGTTTCTTAGATGATTTCTACAACACACAATTTTTGGTATAGTGTGATTTCATGAATAATTAGCAAGATTTTTATCAATATAAATTTGGTTGTGTGATAATTATAATACTGATTTGTAATACTCAGAATTTTTATTATATATATATAGCATAATTATATAAAATTATGGAATTTATACAATCTGAACAATCTACTTTGATCATATATTCAATCCCCAAATTGCCATCTATTACTCTCGTCTGTCTTCCAAGCCAGATCACATTGTAATCCAAGCCATGCCTGCATTCCAACAGGATCATACAGACCTAGAAGAAGGCTTGCAACAGCAGCCATGTTGCTGGATTTAAATTCTTCTACAACACACATATAATATCCCAGGGACTTTTATCAATCTTTTTTTAATTTTCAAATAATCTACTTACACATATTGTGTAATGAAAAACTGAAGCTCATAAAAGGTAATGAGCTAATAAATGTAAGAGCAAGAATTGAATCTACATTTACCTGACTTTATTACACATGTCTTGTATGAAAAAATTCTAAGGCAAAATGTTTAAAAGACCCCATCCTTGAATTTAGAGGTTACTAGTTCATTAACTGTTTTATAGAATATTTAAAAACAAAGATCACTATGTGCAGAAAAACATCACATTCAACCTAGTTGTCTATTATATATATATATATATATATATATATATATATATATATATATATATATATATATATATATACGTGTGTGTGTGTGTGTGTGTGTGTGTGTGTGTGTGTGTGTGTAATTTCTTTAAAGGTAGGAATAAATGGAGGATGAGAAAATTAAGTTAGGAGGCCATGTTCTGATTGGTATTGACGTTGGATGTGACTTAACTGTGGTTTCAAGAACATCCAGTTTACTGGAGGGTTGGTATGAGGGTGATGGTGCTACAAGTTGTTACTGAGTTTGCAGGAAGTCAAGGAATGCATGAGAGAAGATTCCTGGAGTATACTCTGAAAGGCAGTTCTCCTTTTTATGGGCAAGAAAGTTGTCAGAGAAGAAACAGGCCTGGTATGATGTGCCCTCACTCTGCTCCTGGAATCAAGGTGCATTCAATCACCTTATACCTCCTTTGAATACCCTATTGTTACTATCAACACCATGGAGTGTTAGAGCTAAAAGGCAGTATTCATGAGCCTATATTATGCCATTTTGACATTCAGTCTCCAAAATGATGCACTAAATAAACCTCTTTTCTTCATAAGTAGTCTGGACCAGATATTTTGTTTTCATGACAAAATCTATGTAATATAGATAGACGTATCTTGTTTCCTAACTAGTAATAATTAACACTTATGCTAGGCCAGCCATTAGGAGATGCCCAACCTGCTGTGAGCTCTAAGTCAATGAATGTAAAATGATATATCAGGAACACTAAGGGGAAATATGTATTAATTTTGTCTCACATATGCTTCTCCCCTGTGCCTCATCTTTCCTCCTCCCTACCTTATCACTCCTTTTCTGTCTGTTCTAATTCAGTCACTAGCAGTTCAAAGAATAACTCTCCACTCATTCCCATTATAAAATACATGACAGTCATAATAAAAAGGGAAAGGATATGTATATTTTCTAGGGACCTGACAGCCTAAAGAATATGTTCTTAGAAATAAAAAAAAAAAAAGACAACATTGAGTTTACACTTATTTTTATGAATTTATACTGCCTTTTCTTTTAATTTCTTGATTGGATTAATTCTAAATGATATACAAGAGTATTGCATAAATATCTCATTTCAGTAAATGTCCCTTGTCTGTAGATAATTGTTCTTAGTGGGTTTTGAGTGCAACTTTTATTTGTAGACAAATAACAGCTTCACACTGCTTCTTACACAACCTAGAGGCATTGGCTTCAACATATGTGTTATCAATGTCGTGATGAGGAATATAAATGTTACTAATGCCATAGGTTAAACATAAGCAGCACCTTTATTATTTTTAATTGATGACGATGCAGACATCAATTATATCAAAGAAGGAGTCAGAGAGAAAATGTTTGATATTATAAGTGACTTTTGCTCTAAGGATATGGGCACCATGCTGGCATAACATGCATCTGCCCCTTTAACATACAGACAAATATATGAGGTAGAGCGACTGGCATATGTGACATAAGCATGTTGTAAGATATAGATATGTATGTAATTTATTAACATGAAATAAAGTCACATGTATGAATACATTTATATTTATAGATAATTCTTTCTACCGTAAGATGGATAAGCAGATACTAACATTTTTCTCTAGAGGTGTGCCTTCTAACTCTTTAAGAGGCAGTGTTTTGAATTATTAAACAGAATGCTTCTCATTCATATTTGAATATCTTATCTGCAAACAGATAAATTGGATGGCACCAATGTTCCACAGGATTTCTCACCTTGTAAACAGAATCTAAGGTTCCTCCTTGTGTCTTTGTTAGCATTACTTAATAAAACATTAGGTATGTAATAGGAAGAGGATCAAAAAACTTAGTTGAGTAAATATGAATAAGAAATTTAGATGGAACATAAAATTACTAGTGATAAACCTCTCTTCCTATTTTCAGTTCTCAAACAGTTAAAGTTGCTCTTCAAAAAATTAATAATTAAGTTTTATTACTCAAAACATGCATTCCTTTCTGTTCAAAAAAAGAATTAACAGTCCCTCTGGATATACATATGAGTGATCATGTGACTGTTATCTTCAATTGAACAAAATTTGATTAGAAGAGACTCATTAAAAAATATACACAACTCAATTTTAGAACCAAATTCTTCAAATTGAAATAAAAAATAAAAAATCCATTGCCTCACATCCACATTGCTAAGGATCAGCATAAGGTTTTCTCTCGCCCCTCTTAGAGAGCTGCTGTGAAAAATAGCTAAATGGGATCCTGACAGTACTTTCCTATTCAAAACAAAAATATAAATGACAGTATTTTCATTACTGCTAATATTGAAAATATTGGTGTCTAAATATTTATACTCTGGAGAAAGATGAAAGTTTGACTGAATTAGGAGGGGACAAAATATAAAACATGTGCTAATCACCAAAATAGATTTTTAGAATTTATGAATCAATCAACATTTAATGTCCTTTGTAGAGTTTCATTTTTTTTTCCTCACTGACATTTAGGGAGAAAGTTACATTGAAAAAAAAAAAACAGAGTGAAACAAATATACCAAGAAAAATGATAAATTTAATAAAAGTCTTAATGAGATGATTCATGAGGCCTCTACTTGCTCCCACCCATGGGTCAGTCAATAAATAATGTACTAGAGAGACCTTGTGTAAATAGTGTGTTGGCACCAGGGGAAGGTAAGATTAAAACTCACTCCTGGAATAAGTCTTGGCAGCTGCACGCCACTGAAGCTGTGAAGTGGTGTGAGTTGCTGCGAAACGGATTCTGTGCAGGACAGCTTGTCCTTTGAGAGTATCAGTGTTGCCACAAACACACGGAAGAACACCGCTTGAAAACAGTAAACGTTTTAAACTCTTAGAAGTATTCCTTGCTTTTGCCCTATGGTGGAAATTTTTACCCTATGGAAACAAAATTACTGCAAGGCAAGGACAGGCTGATGAGAATTAGTGTTTTTTTTTTCTTGGCTGTTTTGAGAATAAGCACAGCCCCAGTTGACATGTTTGGAGTTGTTGGTAAGCCCTGTCAGTTAATAAACACTGGACATCTACAAGGTCAGACTCCCTGTAGGACACAAGACTTAAATCTTAGTGATAATTATTCCAGAAGAATTTGTCTGCTTAGAAAGGCATAATTTCCTTCAGAGTAAGCCATTTCCAAAGCATTAGTCATTATTTCTCATTTTGAAAGGACCATTGAAATCTAACTTTTCCTTGGAACACTTTCATGGTGCTTCAATATTGCAAGCACACCCTATTAACTGCCAACACCTACACAGATAAACTAATTTTAGCACTTTATCTTCTAGATTAAGGAGGAAGATATAGGCCATTGCCTTCCAATTTATGTTTATTCTTGAAACACATATCATCAATTTACTAGTGTATTTGCCTACACATACTATAACACAGGACCAGTCATGTTTATACATATTTCTTTGAGTATATACAAGTAACAAACTATTTCTAATTCTCTGAAGCATTAAAGTTCCAAGGTTTTAGTTTTGATACTTTCAAACAACTGTGCGTATTCATGGCATTCTACTGTAGAATTGATTTGTGTTGCATCTTTCCACCTTCAGGGAACAACTTATTTTGTCCAGTTGAATGCACTTAGAGATTTCTTCTAGTGAACATTAACACATGTTGTATAGCCCCGTAATTCTGATGAAGTGGCTAAAAGATAAGTTCTTGGAAAAAATGGCCACCAAAGAATCTTCAGACTTCTGGAGGATTTCCAAGGAGAACATGGAAAGTAGAATATCAAATACTGGGTCTCCTTGAACTGAGCAATTTCTTGTCCAGATTTCACTCTTCTAGAGACTTATGAAAACATCTGTATTAGCATTATGAACTCAGGTTGTCAAAGGATCAACTCAAGTAACACTTTTCAAAAATAAGTAAATGAAAAATTACAGTGGTTCACATAACTGAAAGTAAAAGAAATGGTTTCCAAAGTAGCTTGGTACACACTGGGGATCACTAAGCCTCTTCTGGCTTCATGCTTTATGTGGGTGGGTTCTTTGATGAAACAACTTGTATATTACATCTCCTTATACTTCAAAACCATGACCATCTGAGAGCTTCATTGCATCTGAGCAGTTGTAATGGTACTGTTTATCAAACCTTCACTCCATCACTGAATACAAGAATCCAACACCCTCTTAGGTATAGATTTTAGTGATATAGTCCACCTTGAAAGCTCAAGATGCAAATTCACTCGTACTGAAGAAAAGGGGGGAAAAGTGAAACTGTAAGCTCAGTCTAAAGTCATTTTCCAGTATCTGGGAACAGAAACCATTCTACCTTCTTCGGGGTCTTACCACCAGCACATTATATCCAACCTCATCTTGTATAATCTCTTATATGTCAAAGATACTTAAAGGTCACATATGTAACTATACCTTTAGAGAGTGATAAGCCACATTCTGATAAAATAAACTTTAGTAAGATTGTTGACTCTACTGTGTTCATTATTAGGGTTTCCTAAACACATTTGTCCATATGGATGAGTACGAATACTTGTAACTTGAACTCAGGATTCAATCTTATTTTTTTCAATTTATGCAGATGTTTATATCAGGATAGTTTATAATTGCATTTGCATGAGCAGAGTCATGATGCTCTTTCCTCCATTCACCAAAAACATTATGCAATGCTACTTTTGATTTCATCAAAAGGAATTTGAAGGTAAAACAACTAGAATATACATTTCGAAATACAAGAAGAGGGAACAGAAGCATATTTCTAGATACAAGCATGTCAAGTAGTGCATAAAATATCGTGTAAAATAGGTAGTGAATTGTCATGGCTTTAAAGGTCCACAGAGCTCCTTTAATCATGAAATTATCAATACACTTACCAACATTTTCTCCATGAATTAAGGCAGCCAGGAAGGCACATTCACATTAGCTCTTTATGAAAGACATTAATTTAAGGACTTTCCACTCATCCAACACACACAACTGCACCTCACCCCAGGCAGATATTTCATGAGGCCTTTATTTATCCTAAGGACTGTTGAACTGCTCATGCTCCTAGTACTCTGCTAAGTGCTAGGATGCAATGATGAGTAAGATGGAAGCTACTGTGATTTCACAGTGCTTTCACTCCACCGAAGAACACAGGCCAATGCTTTGCTATAACACAATTATACTTATTGTACTAAAAATACTTCAGTACAGATGTAAATTAAGTTCATTGTATGTGGGGGTTATTTTTATTGTTTTATGTTCACTCAAACAAGTAAATGAAAATGTAAAAAAGATGCTATTAAGGCTAATTCTTCAAAGAATTCTTATATAGCACTGGTAAAAGTGAAAGTAAATTTGTTCTTCTTTTTATTAATTAATTAATTTATTTATTTTACATCTTGATTGCAGCTTTCCCTCCTTCCTCTCCTTTCAGTCCCTTCTCCTCCCCTTACCTCTATGCTAACCTCCAGTGCTCCCTTTCTCCTCAGAAGAGGCTGAGAAAAAAGTGAGGGTTCCCATGGACTTCAGCCCATGTTGGAATATCAAGTTGTAGTAGGACTAATCACATCTTCTATTATAGGTATGCAATGCAGCCCAGTTAGGGGAAAGAGATCCAGAGGAAGGAAACAGAGACAGAGACAGAGACAGCTCCTGCTCCTGCTGTTGAAGACCAAGCTGCAGAACTGTTATATATGTGCCGAGGGCCTTGGTCCATATTATGTATGCTCTCTGTTTAGTTTCTTGGTGTCTTTGGGCTGCTATATGTCCAGGTTAGTTGTTTCTGTAGGTTTTCTTGTGCCCTTGACCTTTCTGGATCCTTTATTCCTTTGTCCCCTTCTTCCATAGTGTCCCCATGCTCTGCCTAATGTTTGGCTGTGGGTCTCTGCATCTGTTTCCATCAATTGCTGGGTAAAGCCTCTCCTCAGATGACAGTTATGCTTGGCACCTGTATGGGATCATAGGAAAATATCACTAATAGTGTCAGGGATGGGCTCCCTCTCATGGCATGGATCTCAAGCTGAGCCAGTCATTGATTAGGCATACCCTCAGTTTCTGCTCCATCTTGACCTGTATATATCTTATTAGAAGGACAAATTGTGTGCCTAAGCTTTTATGGCTGGGTTGGTGTCCCAGTCCCTTCATTGGAAGTCTTTTCTGGTTACCGGATATCGCATTTCAGGCTCCATGTCCCTCTTTGCTAGGAGTCTTAGCAAGTGTCACTCCATAGATTCCTGGGAGATTCCATTGTCCTAGATTTTTAGTTCTTTCCAGAGATGTGCTCCCTATTCCAGTTCTCCTTTACAGTCTCCTACCATCCTCCCTTCACTTGATCCCTCCTGCTCCCCTCCCAGTCCCTTCCCCAGCCTGGTCCCCCCCCCACCAACGTCTATTCTATTTCCCATTCTCAGTGAGATTTATGTGTCCCTCACTGAGCCCCACTTGTTACTTAGTTTCCTTGGGTTTGTGGATTGTAGTATGACCTGAACTTTATGGTTGCCATCTACTTACAAGTGAGTACATACCATGTTTCTGGGTCTGGATTACTTTGCTCATGATGATTCTTTCTTGTTCCATCCATTTGCTTTCTAATTTCATGATGTCCTTGATTTTAATAACTAAGTGGTATAACTCATTTTCTTTATCCATTCTTCAGTTGAGGGACATCTAGCTTCTTTCCAGTTTCTGGAGATTAGAGATAAAGCAGCTATGAACATAGTTGAGCAAATGTCCCTGCAGTATGGTGGAGCATCTTTTGGGTATATATGTCCAGGAGTGGTTTATCAGGGTCTTGAGGTGGAAAACTTCCCAATTTTCTGAGAAACGTCCAAATTGATTTCCCAAGTGGTTATAAAAGTTTGCACATCCACCAGCAATGTAGAAGTGTTACTCTTGGTCCACATCCTAGCCAGCATGTGCTGTCAATTGAGTTTTTTATATTGGTTATTCTGACAGGTGTAACATGGAATCTCAGTGGTTTTTTGTTTTTGTTTTTGGGTTTTTGTTTTTTTATTTGATTTGCATTTCCTTAACAACTAAGGATGTTGAGCATTTCTTTAAGTGCTTCTTGGCCATTAGAGATTCTTATGTTGATAATTCCCTATTTACCTCTGTACCCCATTTTTTATTTTAATTTGTTATAATTTATTCAGATTACATTCCAATTGCTTTCCTCAACTTGTATCTTCCTGTTTACAGCCTCCCTCCCTTTCTTGCCCTATTCTCCTTCTCTAGACTTCCGACATAGGGGAATTTCCTCCCTCACCATATGACCACAGCCTATCAGGTCTCATCCAGATAGCCTGCTTCCCCTTCCTCTCTGTGCCCACTTGGCCTTCCCACCAAAGGGAAGTGATCAAATTGGAGGCACCAGTCCCTGCTCTCCCCACAACCATGGAGAATGAGCTGTCCATTGGCTATATCTGAACAGGAGTCTAGGTTTACTGCATGCACTGTCCTTGGTTGGTGCAATGGTTTGTGGTGCAGCCCTCTCCCTCCCCCATCCAGACCCAAGGGCCTTGATGGTCTTTCCTCAACTGAAGAATTGATAAACAAACTGTGGTACATTTTCTTTTCTTTTTTTTTTTCAAGTCCAAATCATTTTTTATTAATTTATTCATATTACATCTCAATTGTTAGCCCTTCCCCTGTTTCCTTCCATTCTTCCCTCCCTCCCATTTCTCCCCTTCTCCCCTCCCCTATGTCTGTGACTGAGGGAGACCTCCTCCCCCTATATATGCTCTCAGAATATCAAGTCTCTTCTTGGTAACTAGCTATCCTTCCTCTGAGTGCCACCAGGTCTCCCCATCCGGGGGACATGGTCAGAAAAGGGGCACCAGAGTTCGTGTGAGAGTCAGATCTCACTCTCCACTCAACGGTGGAGAGTGTCATGTTCGTCGGCTAGGTCTTGGTAGTACTACTCAACTACTGAAAACACTGAAAATTTGAAATTTGTAGGCAAGTGGATGGAACTAGTAACAATCATCCTGAGTGAGGTAACCCCCCAGATCCAGAAAGACATGCATGAGATATACTCACTTGACAGTGGATATTAGCCCAACATAGATGTCCTCTGAGAGACTCCCTCCAGTGATTTTGACAGACTCCAGGTGGAGCACTGAGAGCAGTATGGAAGAATGGGTGGAAGTAAGGACCCAGAGGGTTCAGAAACCCCACAAGGAAATCCCTACACCATTTTTAATTGTGTTATTTGGTTGTTCATATCTAGTTTCTTGAGTTATCTACATCTTTTGGATATCAGCCCTGTTGGCTGTAGGGTTGGTGAAGATCTTTTCCCATGCTGTAGGCTGCCATTCTGTCCTACTGATAGTGCCCTTTGCCTTACAGATGCTTTTCAGTTTCATGAGATCCCATTTATTAGTTGTTGATCTTGGTGCCTGTGCTGTTGGTGTTGTATTTAGGAAGATGTCTCTTGGGCCAATGTGTTCAAGGATATTTTCCACTATCTGTTCTTTAAGTTAGTTTATCCAGTTTTATTTTGATATCTTTAATCCATTTGGATTTTACTTTTCTTGCAATGTGGTAAATATGGATCTATTTCTGCTCTGCTACATGATATGCAGACATCCAGTTTGTCGAGCAACCTTTGTTGATGATACTTTCCTTTTTCCATTATATAGTTTTGGCTTCTTTGTCAAATTTCAAGTATCCATAGGTATGTGGGGTTAATTCTTGGTCTTTAATTTCATTCCATTGATCAACCTGTCTGTTTTTATGCCAATATACCATGTGGTTTTTTATTACTGTTGCTCTCTAGTGCAGCTTGAAATCAAGGATTTCTGGGAGTTCTTTTATTGTACCAGATAGTTTTAACTACTATGGGCTTTTAGTATTTTTTATATGAACTTGAGTATTGTTCTTTCAAGGTCTGTAAAAAAGTGTTTTGGAATTTTGATGGGAATTTCCTTGACTCTATATAGATTGCTTTTGATATGATGGTCATTTTTACTATGTTAATCCTACTGATCCATGAGCATGGAAGATCTGTCCATCTTCTGGCATCTTCTTCAACTTATCATATAGGTCTTTTACTTGTTTGGTTAGAGTTGCACCAAAATGCCTTATGTTATTTGTGGCTATTGTGAAGGGTGTTGTTTCCCCCAGTTACTTTCTCAGCTTGTTTATAAGTTGTACATAGGAGAGCTACCGATAATTGTTTTTTGAGTTAATTTTGAACCCAGCCACTTTGCTAAACATGTTTATCAGCATGAGGAGTTTCACAGTAGATTTTTTGGGGGCCACTTATATATATATATATATATTATCATATCATCTGCAAATAGAAATACTTTGACTTCTTCTTTTTCAATTTGTATCCCCTTCATCTCCCTCAGTTGCCTGGTTGTTCTAGTTAGAGTTTTACGTACTATATTCAATAGATATGGAGAGAGTTAACAGCTTCGTATTGTGCCTGATTTTAGTGGAATTGCTTTAAGTTTCTCTCCATTTTATTTGATATTGGCTATCTGCTTGCTGTATAATGCATTTATTATGTTTTGGTATGCACCTTGTATCTCTGATCTCTCCAATACTTTTAAGGTGTTATATTTTGTTAAAGGCTTTTTCAGCATCTAATGAGCTGATTATGTGGTTTTTTTTTCCTTCAGTTTGTTTATATGGTGGATTACATTAATGAATTTTCATATATTGAACAATCCCTGTATTCCTAGGATGAATTCTACTCGATCATGGTGGATGTAATTTGATCCACCACATCGATGGTGAACTATTGACTGTGACCTCATGAAATAAATTTGGCAATGTTCTTCTGTTTCTATTTTTTGGAATAATTTGAGTAGTTTTGGTATTAGCTCTTCTTTGAAAGTCTGCAGTAATCACCTAGGCCCTGGTTTTTTTGCTTATTACTTAACTTCTTTGGGTCTGTGATTTGTAGTATGGTTATCATGTAACATATGGCTAATATCTGTTTATAACATAGTACATACCATGTCTTTCTATGTCTTGATTACCTTGGTCAAGATGATCCTTTTTAGTTTGCCTACAAATTTCATAATTTCCTTGTTTTTAATAGCTGAGTATATTCTGTTGTGTAAATATATCACATTTTCTTTATCCACTCTTTGATTGAGGAACATCTAGGTTGTTTTCAGTTTCTGACTACTATAAATAAAGCTACTGTATATATAGCGGATCAGAATGCCTTTACGGTATGGTTGAGTATCTTTCGGTTATATGCCCAGAAGTGGTATAGTTGGGTCTTAAGGTAGTACTATTTCCAATTTTCTGAGGAAGTGACTAATTTCCAAAGTGTTTGCACAAGTTTTCACTCCTATTAGCAATGAAGAAGTGTTGCCCTTTCTCCACATCTTCACCAACATGCGCTGTCACTTGAATTTTTGATCTTAGCTATTCTGACAGCTATAACATGGAATCTCAGAGTTGTTTTGATTTGCATTTCCCTGATGACTAAGGATGTTTAGCATTTAAGTGCTTTTTTGCCATTCAAGATTCCTCTGTTTAGAATTCTCTGCTTAGCTCTGTACCCCATTTTTAAACTTTTTCCTTTTCTTATTATAATTTATATAGTTTACATTGCAATTGTTATCCCCTCATTTGTATCTTCCTGTTCATCCATCCTCCCTCTTTTGCCCTATTCCCTTCTCCTAGACCTCTAATAGAAGGGGACCTTCTCCCCCACCATATGACCACAGTCTATCAGGTCTCATCCAGATAGCCTGCTTCACCTTCTCTTATGTGC
The DNA here is from genome assembly GCF_903995435.1 of Acomys russatus. NCBI lineage: Eukaryota > Metazoa > Chordata > Mammalia > Rodentia > Muridae > Acomys > Acomys russatus. The sequence continues at coordinate 20,183,114 of NC_067147.1, read as the reverse complement.
TGCTGGGCCTCCCCACCAAAAGGACGTGATCAAATTGGGGGCACCAGAGTTCATGTCAGATATCAGTCCCCACTCTCACCGCAACTGTGGAGAATGACCTGTCCATTGGCTAGATCTGAACAGGGGGTCTAGGTTTATTGCCTGCATTGTCCGGTTGTTACAACAGTTTGTGCAGAGGCCCCTGGGTTCAGATCTGCCAATCTTGCTATTCCACTTCTGGGCATATACCTGAAAGATGTTCCACCATACAACAAGAACCTTTGCTCAACTATGTTCAAAGCAGCCTTATTCGTAATAGCCAGAATCTAGAAGCAACCTAGACATTCCTCAACTGAAGAATGGATAAAGAAAGTGTGGTACATTCATACAATGAAATACTACTCAGCTATTAAAAACAAGGAAATCTTGACATTTGCAGGCAAATGGATAAAACTAGAAATGATCATCCTGACTGAGGTAACCCAGACCCAGGAAGACATGTATGGTATACACTCACTTATAAGTGGATTTAAACAACATAGATGTCCTCTGCGGGTCTCCACTCAAAGGGACATTAGGACAGATGCTGGAGTGCTACTGGACTCCAGGTATGAGTGGTATGGAAGAATGGGGGTAATAGAAGGGTTCAGAGGGTTGAGGAGCCCTACAAGGAGACCATTAAGGCCAGTGGATCTGTACCTCATTTTTAATTGGATTATTTGGTTTTTTTATGTTTAATTTCTTGATTTCTTTAAATATTTTGGAAATTAGTGGTTTGTTAGATGTAGAGTTGGTAAAGATATTTCCTGTTCTGTAGGCTGCCATTTTGTTCTGCTGACGGTGTCATTTGCCTTACAAAAGCTTCTCAGTTCCATGAGGTCCCATTTATTCATTGTTGATCTGAGAGCCTGAGCTGCTGGTATCACTTAGGAAGTTGTCTCCTATGCCTATCAGTTCAAGGATCTTCCACACTTTCCCTTCTAAGAGATTTGGTGTTTCTGTTTTTATGTTAAGGTCTTTGATCCAGTTAGGTTTGAGTTTTGTGCAGGGTAATAAATATGGGTCGATTTGACTTTTTCTATATGTAGACAACCAGTTGGACCAGGACCATTTGTTGAAGATGCTTTCTGTTTTTCATTATATGGTTTTGGCTTCCTTGTCAAAAATCAAGTGTTGATAGGTGTGTGGGTTTATTTGTGTCTTTTAGTCTATACCATTGATCAACCAGTTGTTTTTACGCTAGTACCATGCAGTTTTTATTACTATTGATCTGTCCTACAGCTTGAAGTAAGGGATGGAGATACCTCCAAAAGTTCATTTATTGTATAGGATTTTTTTTTTTTTTTTTTTTTTAGCTATTCTGGGTTTTTTTTCCATGTGAAGTTGAGAATTGATCTTTCAAGGTCTGTGAAGAATTGTGTTGGCATTTTGATAGGATTTGCATTGAATCTTGGACTTGATTGCTTTTGGTAAGATGGCCAATTTTACTACGTTAATCCTACGGATTTATGAGTATGGGAGTCTTTCCATCTTCTGATATCTTCTTCAATTTATTTTTACAGAGACTTGAAGTTCTTGTAATACAAGTCTTTCACTGGCTTTGTTAGAGTTATACCAAGATACTTTATGTTATTTGTGGCTATTGTGAAGAAGGGTGTTGTTTACTTAATTTTTTTCTTAGGCCATTTATGGTTTGTATACAAGAGGTCTACTGATTTTTTTTTTTTAAATCAATTTTGTATCCAGACACTGTGCTGAAGGTGTTTATCAGCAATCAAAGTTCTCTGGTAGAATTTAGGGGGTCACTTTTATATACTATCATATCATCTGCAAATAGCAATACTTTGACTTTTTCCTTTCCAATTTGTATCCACTTGATCTCCTTTACTTGTCTTATTGCTCTAGTTAGAACTCCAAGTACTATATTAAAGAGATAGGGAAAGAATGGGCAGTCTTATCTCGTCCCTGATTCTGGTGCAATTTCTTTGGGTTTCTTTTGGATGTGGACAGGCTACTGGATCTTTGGAAGTAGCCCACAGTTTTACTCCAGTGGCTGTTTCCCAATTAGACTCACAGGCAGGGAACTAGAGTCGGAGGTGTCTTGCCTATATGACCCCGAATACAAGCAGGTCTCTTCAGGAACCTAGAGTCCTCCTTTTGTTGGGGGAACTCCCAGAGTCAACAGCTCCAGCACTTACTTGCTCTGCTCTGTGATCTCTGAGTTCGAGCTTCCCAGAGACTGATCATTTGGGCTGGGAGCCACTATTTTGGAGTGAGGTCCTGTATGTTCCTGAGATCTGGTCAGTCTCTTTAGGGGAAATGGGCAGAGCCATGGACCAGAAGCTGAGACCATTTCCCTGTTGTACGGTGGCCATAGCCTGGGACTCTGTGCCTCCTGGAACCTGGAACTCTCAGGATGGTTGGAATAGCTGAGAGGCCAGAGGTTGGACTTGCTGCTTCCCAATATCCATAGGCTTTCCTTTCACCTGGGAAACATAGACGCTGGTGTTTTGGCATCCGCAGCACATCTCTTGCTTGCTCTGCGGTCACTGAGATCCTGCTGCTCAGAAACCGTGCATGCTGGATGGCGCCATCTTGGATCTCCCTACAAGTGAGTTTTAAGTATTACAATTCACGGTATCTTTTGATACTTTTTCTACAACAATTTTATTTTTAAAGTGTTGGCTAGTTCTGGTCAGTTTTTGTCAACTTGACACCAACTAGAGTTACCTGGGAAGAGAAAACCTCAGCTGAGGGAATTATACCCATTACACTGACCTGTGGGTTGGCAATTTACGTGGAGGCGCAGTCCACTGTGGAAGGTGTCAGCTCTGAGCAAGTGGTCCTGATCTATGTAGCAAAGCAGGCTGAGCTGACCATATAGAACACGCCTGTGAGAAGATTTTTCTCCATAGTACCTGTTTCTGCTGCTGCTGCTGCTGGAGTCAGTTCCAGCCCTGATTCCCTCAGAAGTCAGTTGTGATCAGGATCTATAAGTTAAATGAACCATTTGTTTTCTTGTGTTGTTTTTGGTCAGTGTTTTTAATCATGCAATAGAAAAACCTAACTAGCACATGGCTGAGAGCCATTAACTGACCATTTGAAACACATAGCTTGCCTAAATATGTGATCCCCTCAGCCAACAGCACCGCTGTATCTTATCAACAGTAAGTTGTCTGTTATGATCCGCTCACACTGAAATCTCAGAAAGCAGCTGAGTAACCTGAAGCAGAAAAACACACCCCTTATGGATGATTCCCACTGCAGTCTTCCATGTTAGCTAAATGCTGAGCTTCCTGGTGTAAAGGAACCAGATATATGATGGTGCTTTGCATCTATCAGATGTAGTTTCTTTACTTTCCAATAAAATACAAAGTTCAATTAAGAGGATAACTTATTTCAAATAGTCTCTGTTTACAATTGTTTATTTACCCTGTCGACGTGTGTGTGTGTGTGTGTGTGTGTGTGTGTGTGTGTGTGTATGTGCATGAATATATGCTACAAAATTCATGTGAAGATGAGAGTACAACTTGAAGGATTTGGTTCTCTCTATTCACCACATAGGTCTTGGGGCTCAAACTCAGACCATCAGGCTTGGCAGTAAACACCCTTATCTTTTGAGCTATCTCACTGACCTGGGAATAATTTTCTTAAAATAAAAATAGTGATAAACATCAATTCAAAATACACACAGGAAACCATTCCAGAACATTAATCCTTTCTTCTCTACTTTTATAAAATTATATTATTGTTGCTAAATTGCAAATATCTATCCAACAGCCATGATGTCTAGGAAGTAAATTACCCAACATTACTAGCAAGAATAGTGAGCACATATCAACTTCTGTGTTCTTTCATGAAAAATAACATTATAATTCATGTGTCAAAATTACAGTGACCCATAAATGAAATATTGCCCCTTATTTTCCTAAATGAAAGGTGATTGTAAATATTAAAAATATTCAGAAACATGAAGCTATTTGTCACTGTTTTTTTCTAAAAACATTAGTTATTTTTTTAAAGCATGTTATAGGAACTACACCAAAATTGACACATTTATTATAGTATGTCTTCACAACTAAGGTTGCCAATACCTTAAATCATGACTTTTAAAAAAGCACACTTATGTAAATAAGTGTTTTGCACTTAAATTATTCATTTTTCAAAATAAAATTTAGCTGCATAGAGATATTTGTCAAAATTAAATTTCTATCTCTATCCTCCTGCTAAGTTTAGTGGCACAGCTGCCATGGAGCCTAAATTTGAACACACAACTTTTATAAGTGGGGCATAGAATGCCACTCCATAAGTAGAATATGGGGTCCTCTTGAAATGTTTCAAGGCCATAAATTCCCTTCCTACATTTCATAGTTCTACTGAAACTGAAAGTTGAGAGTGGTGTGATGAGGATTCCATAAGATATTCATATCCCTATAGATATCTTTCTAAAAGCATTTGATGAATTGGAGAATTACATAAATCAGGAAATTTATTTATTTCACCTTTTAAATATGGTTTGACAGACATGGAGATGCTTTTGCATTAAGAAGACCATCCTACATAAATGACATCAACATACAGGATTAATTGAGTATGCTCATAGGAAAAGCAGGGCAGCAATACTCAATGCTACTTCCAAACTTACGTGGGGGTACCAAAGGTTAGAGCACAAAGAAGATGGTGAGTACAGTGGGGATGTTGAGAGCTGTGCTGGAAGCCGAAGGGAGACTGGCCTCACAAGGCATGTCAGAGCAAGAGTAGCAAGAGAGGAGCATCAGTGAAGTGTGGCAGAGACATGCCCGGTTAGGAAGACAGGACCTGAAGAGATAAAAAGGTGAATTACCAGAGGTGGAAGGCAGGTTTTGTTTTGCTTTATCATCAGAGAAGGGGAGAGTAAGCAGGCAGAGAAGGACAGAAAACCACAGTGAGCCCTGTGATTATTCGGAGACAAGGGATAAGATTCTGAGCTATGAAGAAGGATGGAGACGTGTGCATATCAAAGCGCTCTCCACAGAAACGAAGCCAGTCAGGGTATAACAAGGTAATCCCATCAGCTGATGAGATTATGGAGAGATCTATAGTGTGGTTTCAGTATGAAGGCCAGAAGCTTGCACAAGCAAAGCACTACTACGTTTGGTTACAGTACGAAGACTGTAAAATGAAAAAAACAAAACAAAAACAGAAACAGCTTAAAGATCTAAACTTACAAACAAGCAGAAGGAGACCCCTCCGCTGTGTTTACAGGAGGACCAACATTTTTGTTCTATTGAAGTCTTCTGCTGACTGGCTGAAGTCCATTTACATTATGTACGGCATTATGCTTCCTTTAATCTCACCACCCATGTTTACACTCCGTAGGAGACACCGTCATGGGCTCCCTTAGTATAATACTTAAATAAATATCAGGGTATACATGTCTAAAACCCCTGATACCTAGATCTTGATCACTAAATACTATTTTCCTGAAAACAAGGCATCCTTGGAGAAATAGCTTAATTTAGGAAAGACTTCGAGGTGTCTGAAGAACTTAAAAGAGTTTATTGTGCCATCAAGGGTGGGGGGAGGTAGGACAGATGTAAAAAGGACGCAAAGCCAGATCAAAGAAGCTCCCACTAGCCAAAATCTAGCACAAATAATGGTAGGGACCGATTTTAATACAAAATAAGAACTCCTGAATCTATATTCATGAAAGAAAATCAATTCACTGACAGTTCAATAAAAGAATAGGCATTTACATGATCACAAAGTATGTGTTCACTGAACATGCAATAATTACAGAAGGGAAATGTGTAACTTCTAATGGCGAGTTCCGGCAGACCCTGTTGTGAACAAGTGGTAAGTGGTCACACAAATAAGACAAACAGAATCATAGACTGGCTGATAGAACACAGCAAGGCAAATGCAATATTTACCTCTACAGCATTCTGACAGGAAACAAATGTATAATAAATAAAAACGAAGTGTACTCATATTGAGGGACATTCTAAAAAATAGGTAGTTTCCCTCTTCAACCATGTCAGGACAACGATTTCAAGGAAAACTTGAAGACTTACTACTACACATCAGAGAGAAAAAAACAGATGTAGTGATTTAATGTAACATTTGATTTGGAATGGAATCCCGCTCCTATAAAGGAGACTGTTTGAGTACTTTATATACCAATGATCTGTATGATTATATAAAAACAATACATTTGCATTGATTTTCTGACATTGATGGTAATATAAGGTAATTGCTTTAAGAAATATTCATTTGTGTACTCAGAGTGATCATTTTATTTCCATATGCAGGAGGCAAAGACCTTTGTTCTGCTTTTACGACATTTTTTTCTATATTCAAAACTGCTTAAATACGCTCAATAGTTTAATGTTCTTGCAATTAGAAATATGAGTCTCGTGTCTATTCAGGGTGAAGTGTGTGTGAGTGGTCACTACAACACTTATAAAGTACTGTGTATGAAGTTTTAAATTTTTATTACTCAAAAAGCCTAATCAAGTAGTAGGATTTGAATATATGTAGTCACAGGGGGAGCAGTCCAATTTTTCATCCTGGGAAGAGTCTCTGTATTTTTAGGGACTGTCCCTATATGGTAAACACGCTTGCTCTACAGCAACCATAAAACTGCCTTAGTGATTGTTCACACCTATCTGTTTTATAGCTATTAACGTAAAGTACACTCAGTCCTTAGTTACTATCTCTGAAACTTATATACTCCTGGGCTCTGCTGCCTGGAAACTCGTATCTAACTTGACTACATACCAAGATTTCTTCACTCTCCTCCTACCTCTCCAGAACTTTCTGCTTAAGGCTTTTCTTAGACTCTTTCCTTTCCGACAGCTCTAAAACCCTGATGTCTCTCTGAGCTTCAATTTCAGACCCTGATCAAGTCCCCATTACACTTTTCCCATGACATCTTGTTAAAGTCTTGATCATTACCCTTGTATGGATGACTCTGCATCTGTGTTGCAGACAGTTGCCTTTCTCATGCTCAGACTTAAAAAGCCCACTGCTTAGTAAACACAAAACCAAGGCACATGATATATAACTTTCCTGGTTGCTGTGGTTTTGTTTTGTCAACTTGGCACAAGCTAGAATTATCTGGGAAGATGAACCCCAATTGAGAAAAGGCCTCCACCGCAGTGCCTAAAGCAAGTCTGTGGGGGCATTTTCTCAACTAAAGATTGAGGCTGGCAGGCCTATCCTGAGGGGGCAATGTCATACCTGAGCAGATGGTCCTGATTCATATAAGAAGGCAGTCTGAATAAGTGAGTAAGCAGAGGTCCTTTTTCCCTGGCTTCTCCTTTAATCCCTGATTCAATTTCCTGCCCTGACTTCCCTTAGTGATGTAGTTAGCATTACTTGAGAGATATAAGATGAAATAAACCCTTTCAGCATCAAGTTGCATTTGGTCATGGTGTTTTCTTACAGCAATAGAAATCTTGAGACAAAAATTGGTACTAAGTGCATGGGTTATTGCTTTGACAGATGTGACCATGTTTAGGCGGAGTGGATTTGAAAATCCATTGAGTATTCAGACGTTAATGGACTATTGTAAGAACTTGGAAGATAATGCTGATGATGGAGGTCTGGCGTGTGGAGTTTCAGATGGATGTTTGAGTCTCTTAAAATTCTACTGTGTCCATTCCATATTTTGTATTAAGAATCTGTAGTTCTGTGCACTAATTGACTGTACCACGAGAGCCTAGCATAGCTGTCTTCTGAAAGGCTACACCCAGCAGTGGATCAAAACAAATGCTGAGACCCACAACTGAACACTGGGAGAAGAGTAGGCAGTCTTGTGGTAAAGTGAGGGGATTGATAGAAGGACCTGGAGGGGACAGGAGTTTCACAAGGAGACCAACAGAGCCAACTAACCAGGGCGCAGAGGGGCTTGCAGAGAAGCACACACCAAGGACCATGTATAGACTAAACCTAAGCCCCCTGTACAGAAGCAGCCAATGAGCAGTTCAGACTTCAAGTGGGCCCCTAGTAAGAGGAGCAGCGGCTGTCTCTGACATGTACTAGGTTGAGGTTGCCTACTTTTGATCATCCCACCCTTTGGGGCTGCCTTGCCAGGCCACAGGGAAAGAGGACTTGCTCAGTCCTGATGTAACTTGACCCACTGAGGTGGGTGGGGGCTTCTCTTTTCTGAGGATTAGGGGAGGAGGGATGGATGAAGAGAAAGGGAAAATGGCTATGATCAGGTTGTAAAATTAATAAATCAGTATTTTTTAATCAGCAGTTCTAGTTAGCTGAACCCAAAGAACCAATTGAGAGTAACAAGAGAGCAGAACCACTAAAGGAAAATATTTGCTTTGCTTTGACAATGATACTGAAAAGCTGGGGGTGAAGAACTAGCTGTGATTAAGAAGAAATCAGAGTCATTGAGGTAAAATCTTCTGAGAAGTGTTTACTCAGGGTCAGAAGGGAAAAGCTGTGGTCCACAGGATTCCATGACTGTTTCTTGTAGTAGCACCCAAATTTGGTAATGTGTAAATCTCCTAGGTGGTGCTGGTTTTGAAAGCACGAAGAAGTCAAGGAGAGGAACTGAGGCTTAGCACTGTGAGAGGCCAAATCAGGTCATTGATGAGAGTACAGTCTTAGTTATAATAGAAGGCCCAGGATTATGGGAGTCATGGTGAGGTTTTGAGATGTGGTACTGTGTCAGGGTCAGTGTCCCAGGAGAGAGTGAAGGGGCCGAGAAATTGCCATGGAAACCTCAGCATGATGAAGATTACAGTACTATTGCAAAAACAACAAAATCTGTAAGTGTAAAAGTGGAACTGCAATGAGCCTAAGACACAAGCTATGTGTACTGTACTGTAAAGGACACATCAGGAAGAGAGAGCTACCTTGGCCCTTGGGAATCCTGAATACCATGAATGAATCCAGATGTCTGACACTGACATTTTCATACTGTTGCACTTTTGTTTTGCTTTGATCTAATTATAACTACGCCCAAGCTCTTTTGGAAATAAGAAGGATTTAAGTTATTTTTATTTTATAGGAGCCCATGGTTAAGACACTTTGAAATTTTAGGGAGACTTTCAAATTTTAGGGAGACTTTGAACATTGAAAGAGACTTTGCATGTTTTAAAGAGATTGAACTCTATAAGCATTTGAATTTTTAAACATTATGAGACTTTTAAAAGTCAGAATGTGTTTTATGTTGAGAGAATGATATTAATTTGAAAACTTTAGAGCAAACAAAACAGAGAAGCTTTCAGTCTGACAGGGAAGTGTTTGTGTGTGAACTTGACAAGTGGTAAATTTTTTGTCATTGAATGGTTAGCTTTGTGTCATTGATAAAAGCTACAGCCATTTCAAAAGAAGCGGTCTCAATTAAGAAAATAATTCCACAAGATCCATCTGTAGGCAAGCCCTTGGGGGCATTTTAAAATTTATAATAGGTATGGGGAGGCCCAGTCTTCTGTGGTTAGTGCCAACCTTGGGCAACTGGGCCTGAGCTGTCTAAAAAGCAGGATGAGTAAGCCAAGAGGAGCAAGTCAGGAAGTAGGACTCATTCGTGGCCTTTTTAATTCCTGACTCCAGATTCTTGCCACGAGTTCTGGCCCTGACTTCACTCAGTGATGAAGTTTGACCTAAGGGTTGTAAGATGAAATAAACCCTTTGCTACCCAAGTTGATTTCGGTTATGGTATTTCGTCACTGTAATAGACTACATTAAGAAAATAATTATCCCACCAGCACTCACCTCCTCTACATCTTGTCTCATCTTATTCACTCAGTAACGACATGCTGTTTAAAGGCCAGAAATATTTCTAGCCCCATTTCTTTTCTCTTTCTTCACTTAATGTTATCCTCTTTCAGAGTTTCGTAGATTCTTGTCACTTCCACTAGAGTGAGTTTTATGCTGTATTGTTTACGTCTCCATGGTCAACAGTTATGATTAAACTTAAAGTTCTTCAACAGTTTTGCCCAACGCTCATAATAAAGCTTATTTCCTAACTCTGACTCAAAAAAAGTCTAGGTCATCTTAACCTTCTCCAAATCGCCCATCTTGTCCAGCACCACTCTCCATCTCCAGGAGGTTCCCTCACTGTGTAGCAGCCTCCTTGGTCATCAGACTCACTCTCTTCAGCTCGTGGATCAGCTGTCACACCTGGCTATGTGGCCAGAGCATTCCCGTCACTCCTACCTAGTGCCCTTGCTAATATCACTAAGAGTTTGTTAGGGGTGGGTGTAAGCAGTGTTCTAAGCCACTTGTTTTAATTCTTCCAGCAAGCTCTATTCTTGATCCTTTCCCATTGTTCAGTTTGCCTGACAAAAACAAACAAACAAATAACAAACACCTTCCCATTTTCTAATAAATTAACCTGATTACAAGTAATTGGCCTGTGATGGAGATTTGAAGTTTGGAAGAAATTATACTTCAAAGCAGAAAATGTTACCAGCTTGTCCTGCAGTTTGATTTTTTTTTTTTTTTTTTTTTTTGCTTTCAAATATTATGTTTATTATTAGCATTCTATTTTTTATTTTATTTTTTATTTTTTTATTTTTATTAATTTATTCTTATTACATCTCATGGTTATTCCATCCCTTGTATCCTCCCGTTCCTCCCTCCCTTCCATTTTCCCTTTATTCCCCTCCCCTATGATTGTGACTGAGGGGGACTTCCTCCCCCTTTATATGCTCATAGGGTATCAAGTCTCTTTTTGGTAGCCTGCTATCCTTCCTCTGAGTGCCACCAGGTCTCCCCATCCAGGGGACGTGGTCAAATATGAGGCACCAAAGTACGTGTGGAACTCTCTACTCAACTGTGGAGAATGTTCTGACCATTGGCTAGATCTGGGTAGGGGTTTGAAGTTTACTGCCTGTATTGTCCTTGGCTGGTGCCATAGTTTGAGCAGGACCCCTGGGTCCAAATTTGCCTATCATAATGTTCTTCTTGTAGGATTTTAGGACCCTCTGGATCCTTCTTTACATCCCAATTGTAGCCAGCTCTGTGATCCCCTCCCTCCTCCCTTTTCCCTCCCTCCCCTTGTTCTTAGAAAGAGGAGCCCTCCTCCCCTAATGTCTGAACTCAGCTTACACAGTGTCCTCTGTGCTACCTCTTCCTCTGTGGCCAGGCAAGGCCACCCTGCCAGGGAGAAATTGAACAACATTAGGAGGCCCAAGTCCATGTTAGAAGTAGTCCCTACTCCCCATATTGTGGAACCCACGAGGAGACTGTGCTGTCTATCTACTACATCTGAGAAGAAGGTCTAGATCCACATCCTACATGGACCTTGGTTGGCTCATCATTCTCTGTATTGTAATGTGGTTAACCTGAATTAAGTGGCTAACATCTGCTTATGAGTGAGAGTTCGTCATGTGTGTCTTTATGGTTCTGAGTTACCTCAGGAAGATTGTCTCTAGTTTCATCCATTTGCCTGCAAATTTCAAGATTTCTTTGTTTTTAATAGCTGAATAGTATTCCGTTGTGTAAATGAGCCACAATTTCTTTCTCCATTCTTCATTGGAAGGACATCTAGGTTGTTTCCAGATTCTGGCTATTACGAACAAGGCTGCTATGAACATAGGTGGGCAAATGTCCTTCTTGTACTGTGGACTCTCTTTAGGGTATATGCCCAGGAGTGTTATGTCTGGGTCTTGAGGTAGACTTATTCTCAATTTCCTGAGATGGCACCAGATTGATTTCCAAAGTGGTTGTACAAGTTTGCACTCCCACGAGCAATGGAGGAGTATTCCCCTTTCTTCACATCCCCGCCAGCATGTCACTTGAATTTTTGATCTTAGCCATTCGTATAGGTGTAAGATGGAATCTCAGAGCCGTTTTGATTTGCATTTCCCTGATGACTAGGGATGTTGAGCATTTCTTTAAGTGTTTCTCAGCCACTGGATATTCCTCTGTTGAGTATTCTCTGTTTAGCTCTGCATCTTATTTTTTATTTGGGATATTTGGCTTGGTGGTGTTTAATTTCTTGAGTCCTTTATATATTTTGCATATTAGCCCTTTGTCAGATGTAGGCTTGCTAAAGATCTTTTCCCAGTCTGTAGGATGGCATTTTGTTCTGTTGACTGATTCTTTTGCCTTACAGAAACTTTTCAGTTTAATGAGGTCCCATTTATTAGTTATTGACCTTAGAGCCTGGGCTGTTGGTATTCTGTTCAGGGAGTTGTCTCCTATGTTAATGAGTTCAAGGCTCTTTCCCACCTTTTCTTCTCAGAGATTTAGGGTGTCGGGTTTTAAGTTGAGGTCTTTAATCAATTTGGACATTAGTTTTGTGCACAGTGGTAAATATGGATCTATTTGCATTTTTCTACATGTAGCCATCCAGTTAGATCAGCACCATTTATTGTAGAGACTGCTCTGAGACTGGCTGAGATAGGAATGTCTATGCACAGACAAGGCTTCATGTTGGTCACAGATTCTCTGTGACTTATTATGCAAGGCCATTGTTAGTATGGCATGAAGGAATATTTGCAGATGTCTTACTTCTGTTCGTACACTGAGCAGAGAACCAATCTTAATTGTTCTGTGCATCTCGCACACCTCATACAATTATAATGTGAGAACTGTATAATATTTGGGAAAAATTATGTTTTTAGAACAAAAGAAGAGGACACTGACACTGGATCAGACCTGACAGGATTCATTCCTTTCAGCATGCTGCATGTTGACATCCTGCATTCTCCGTGTTCCATCCCCAGGAGCCTCAGTTCCTGTTACCCATCAGAACAGGACAGCTTCCAGGACAGCATTGTAGAAAGCTTCTGATTCCAATTGGTCCAGCATTTCAGACTGTCCCATATAGAAATCCTATTATTCCTGGAATTCACAACATTTGGAAAATGGGCCACAAATGCTATCCCTGGCTTGCTTAAACATATTCCCCAATTTTTGTTTTTTTTGGCTCCTTCTAAGGTATTATTTGCCCTAAATAAGCCTGAGGAAACCTTAAGAGAATGATGTCTCATTTCCTCTATGGGTAATGGGGTGCGGTTGGGTAGGTTTCTGTTTGCTCTCTTGGTCTACAGATGCGTATTTTCATCAGGAGTAGGTTATAACTTATTATTGCTCTTACACAGAGATAAAACAAGTTTGAATTCAGGGACTCTTTTCCTTTATCTTTCTTTTGTAGGTAAGAAGATAGGAGCTGAAAAGAAAGAAAGGGAGATATAGAAATATAGAGGGAGGATAGAACAAGAGGTAGATTATTGAATCTACTCATTTCAAGGCCTTAATTGTTACTCACAAATAAGGTCATTTTTAGTTCATTCATATAGAATTTTGTATATTGATGCAAAATAAATGTAATTCTGATACATTGGTATAGAATTCAATCTAAGATTATTCTTCACAATATATATATATATATATATATTCCTACTCTAATATGAGTTATTATACCCATCCAACTCAATTATAATACAAGGTTTACTTCCAATACTTTGAAAGTGACGCTGCAGCCTATTTGGGATAATTAAGCAATACAAGACAATTATTGATTGAACAAATCATGGTCATGTCAAATACTGGTCTAATTTTATCACAAGAATATATATCTTAGGTCTAACAGATAGATATGGTTCTATAGATGTATACGGTACAAGAGTTAAATAAGGTCTTCAAAAGCCTGAGAGACATACAGAATATGGCATTTAAAGATGTTTTTATTATTCTAAAGATTCTTTGACAATGAGACAAATTAATTCCTAGCAACACCCAGCCTACCTGAAAGAAGATGATGAGCATTTAAGAACCTCCTTATGGAGTTGGCTTCAAATGTGGGAAAACAGCCACTAGGGAAAATGTCCTTGTTTCTGCCACAGACAGATTTCTGCCTAAAAATGGTCAAGCTTAGATGCAGGTAGAGTCGATGGCCAAACTCTGACAAGACAGGGTAAGCAAGTCCTCAATAGTTCCTGCCTCACAAATATGTCTGTCAGATATATTGGGCTAAAAGACTGAAGTTGATGCTCCAATGTTATAGACAGTGTTGGGTGACTGTTTGGGCAGTAAACTGTCTCAGGTGTTTTTTCATTTTGGAAGCTGCTAACCTGAACTTCAGGTTCATTCAGATTTTTAAGTTTTATTCCTTCTCAAGTCTCTGATGAAATTGAAGACCAGACAATTAAGATGTTTTTAGATCAGTATAGATGTTTTAAGTTAATAGAGATGAGATATGATAGATATTAATATCCATTCAGAAATTTAGACTCAAGAAGATAGGAAAGATGTTTACTTCAAGTTTGCCAAATACAAATAGCCAAATCACTATGAATGTAACATTTATATAAATCCTCATGGTCTCATGGTTCTTCCTGCTGTATGTAGTTTATTGTATTTATATGTAATGATATAAATGTATATGTTAAAAAGGAACATAATAGAAAAATTAAAAAAAAGCACAGACAAAAACCCAAAAATGATCTAATATAGCAAGTTCTCTCCATGTTCCCCACCAGACATTGATCTTCTCAACCAGAAAATATGTATTATATTACAGTCTAGTCTTCACCGATAAGTGTACCCATTTTACTCACTAGGGAAACCTTAGTATAATTTTCTTAAAAGAAGAAAAATTGTTAACCAGTAACCCTGTTTATGCAGAAGACCTTTGTCATGTCCCTCATTCACAAGATTGATTTCTGTCAACAAAGTCCAAAACTGTATTTAGCTATGTGAAATGCCTGGGCAGTTAACTTATTGAAGCCATTTAGACTGAAACATTTAAGCCTCCCACAAAAAAAAAAAAAAAAAAAAAAAAAAAAAAAATCACTTTCAACTGCATCCCAGAGTCTGATTTATTTGGTTGGAACTTTGTCCAAAGCACAGAGATTTATCACTGTTATGTTTCAACTTATTATATTTGGCCCATCATTTCAGCCTGTCAAGCTCTTTAAAATCATGGTGCTGGCATGTAGTCTATTCTTTATCTATGCCACCTTCATGTCATGTCATCTCACTTGACTATATTCTCCATCCTCACATAAGCCACTGAAAATGGCTAACTGGCATCTCCTGATTTCTACTGAATTCAATGAACAAAAAGGAAGATGAAACTACAAAGGGATTCATATAAACACTAGTTACTTTAAATTCTGAGCAAAGGTCTCATGTGCAGATATGCGTCTTCTCATCAGTTCCTACACTACTTATCTTGAGGGATGGGTTGATATGGTGAGAGAGTAAAGCCTCAAATAAGTGGGAGCCCTAAATGTATTTTAATGTACTGAGAGCTAAGATATGGAAAGTGAGAAGCCAAAGATAAAATACGTGAGGAAGGTACTTGGTCTCAAGATAGCATAGATGCATATGAAGACTTGGAATAAATGCCTTTAGGTTTTGTGCCTCAGATTTTTCACTTGCCTTTAAACTAGCACACAACACCTTATATTGAACCTATAGTTGCTTTCTTTGTTCAGATTTATCCTTCCAATCAGAGAGTAAGCTGTGATGTTAGAACTTTCCTCATTGTTCATAAGAACTCCAGTAATTACAACTAGTATAAGTAGTGCTTAAATTTACTCTAATCTCAGAGCATTTCTCTGGTGAACTGAGAACAAAACTACAGAGGGGAATTCCCAATAACAGAAATAATAATCAATAGGTATAGTCACATTTTATTCAGGGGCATTCATTTACTCCCCCTTTTTTAAACAATAAATACAATGTAATCTAAACACAGGTTTTTGTCCTTCTGCTCCTCCAATTTGTCCACCTCTTCTTCCATACAGATCCACTCCTTTTCTGTCTTTCATTAGAAAGAAGAAGCTTCTACCAGCAATGGAGGAGTGTCCCCCTTTCTCCACATCTTCTCCAGCATTTTCTGTCAGTTGAGTTTTTTATCTTAGCCATTCTGACAGGCGTAAGGTGGAACCTGAGAGTTGTTTGATTTGCATTTCCCTGATGAATAAGGACGTTGAACATTTCTTGGTTTTTCTTTTGTTTTTTTAACACATTTTTATTGAAAAATAAAATAATTCATATTACATCTTATTTTCTATCCCATCCCATGCATCCTCCCATTCCTCCATCCCTCCCACTTTCACCCCAATCCCCCTTCCCTATGACTGTGACTGAGGGGGACCTCCTCCCCATGAATATGTTGCTAGGGTATCAAGTCTCTTCTTGGTAGTCTGCTACCCTTCCTCCGAGTGCCCTTGGGCCTCCCCAACAAAGGGACATGGCCAAATATGGGGCACCAGAGATCGTGTGAAAGTCAGTCCCCAGTCTCCACTTAACTGTGGAAAATGTTCTGTCCCTTGGCTAGATCTGGGTAGAACATTGATAGATGAACATTTCTATAAGTGTTTCTAAGCCATTTGATATTCCTCTGTTGATAATTCTGTTTAGCTCTGTACCCCATTTTCAATTGGATTATTTGGTTTAGTGGTGTTTAATTTCTTGAGTTGTTGATCTTAGAGCTTAGCTTGTTGATGTTTTGTTCAGGAAGTTGCCTACTGTGCCAATGAGTTCAAGGCTATTCTCCGTTTTTCTTCTAACATATGTAGTGTGTCTGGTTTTTTGTTGAGGTCTTTAATGCACTTTGAGTTGAGTTTTGTGCAGCATGATAAATATGAATCTCTATATTTTTCTACATGTAGACATAAAGTTAGACCAACACCATTTGTTGAAGATGCTGATTTCTTTTTCAAAGATCAGGTATCTCTAGTTGTGTGGGTTTATTTCTGGGTCCTCAACTCAATTCCATGGATCCACCAATCTGCTTCTGTTCCACTACCAAGCAGTTTTTATTACTGTTGCTTTACAGTACAGTTTGAGAACAAGGATGGAGCTATCTCCATAAGAATTTTTATTGTACAGGATTGGATTAGCTATTTGAGTTTTTTTTTTTTAATATGAAATTGTGAATTGTCTTTCAAGATCTGTAAAGAATTATGTTGGCATTTGGGTGGGAATTGCATTGAGTCTGTAGATTGCTTTTGGTAAGGTGGCCATTTTTACTATGTTAATCCCACAGATCCATGAGCATGGGAGATCTTTCCATCTTCTGTTAGCACCTTCAATTTCTTTCTTCAGAGACTTAAAGTATTTTTCACACAAGTCTTTCATTTGCTTTATTAGAGTTATAGAAAGATATTTAATGTTTTTGTGGCTATTGTAATGGGTGTTGTTTCCCTAATTTAATTTTTAACCTGTTTGTCTTTTGTTTACAAGACAGTTACTTGATTTTTTTTTTTTTTTTAAGTCAAATTTGTATCTGGCCACTTTTCTGAAGATGTTTATCAGCTGTAGGAATTCCTTGGTAGAAATTTGGGGTCACTTATGTATACTACCATATCATCCATGAATGGTGATACTTTGAATTTTTCCTTTTCAATTTGTATCCCCTTTATCTCCATTAGTTTTCTTATAGCTCTAGTTAGGATTTCAAGTACTGTATTGGAGAAAGCAGATGACAGCCTTGTTTTGTCCCTGATTTTAGTGGAATTGATTTTTGTTTTTTCCATCTAGTTTCACATTGGCTAGAGGCTTGCTGTATATTACCTTTACTATGTTTGGGTATGTGCCTTGTTTCCCTGATCTCTGGGAATACACACTTGTACAACCACTTTAGAAATCAATCTGGCACTTTCTTAGAAAATTGGCAATAATGATACCTCAAATACCAGCTATACCACTCTTGGGCATATATCCAAAAGATGCTCTCCTACACAACAAAGACATTTACTCAATTATGTGCATTAGAAGCTTTATTTGTAATTGTCAGAATCGGGAAACAAGCTAGATGCCCCTCAACCAAAGAAACTGTGGTTTATTTTCACAAGTGAATACTAATCAGGTATTAAAAACAAAGAAACCATTAAATTTACAGGCAAATGGATGAAATTAGAAAAGATCATCCTGAATGAGGTAACCCAGACCCAGAAAACATACATGATATGTACTTATAAGCAGATATTAGCCACAAAATACAGTATAACCACACTATAATACACAGACCTAAAGGAGGACTCTAGGGAGGATGCTTAATGCTCATTCAAAAGGGCAACTAGAATAGACACTGGAAGTGATTGAAGAGAGGGAGCAGAATGGGGGCCTACCATAGAGATCCTCTGAAAGACTCCACCCAGAAGGGGATCAGAAGCAAATGCTGAGACTCACAGCCAAACTTTGGGGCAGAGTACAGCGTGACTTAGGGAAGAGTTGGGGGATAGAATGGTTTGAAGATGACAGGAGCTCCACAAATAGAACAACATAGCCATCAAATTTTGGCCCAGGGGGAACCTACAGAGACTGATGCACCAACCAAGGACCATGCATGGCGTGGACCGAGACCATTGTTCAGATGTGGTTAGTAAGCTGCACAGTCTCTATGTGAGCCACATAATACTGGGTGTGGGGGCTTCTGACATGGACCCTGTTGTCCACTCATTGATCATTTCCTCCTGGAGGGGCAGCCATGCCATCCCACAGAGGACGAGGATGCAAGCAGTTCTAATGAGACTTGATAGGCTAGGATCAAATGCTAGAGGAAGAGGGATCCTCCTCTCTAAGTACTAGGTTAAGGGGAGGTGGGGAAAGAGGGAGGAGAGTTGTGACCAGGAGGAGACAAGTGAGGGGATATAATTGGGATGTAAAGTATAAAATTAAATATAAAAAAAGTAATTAAAAAAGAAAGAGTAGGCTTCTAAGAGATAACAATAAAAGATAACAAAATATAAGGTTTTATAAAATAAGGTAAAGTATCATATTGAAATTAGACAAGACAAGCCAACAGAAAAATAAAGCAGAACAAGAACAGGCAGAAGAATAGGAAACCCTCTTGTCTACACTTTCAGGAGCCCCATGAAAATACTAAACTGAAACCTATAGTGTTGAGGCACACAAACATTGATACATGTCCAGGTATATCTAGGCCTACTGCCTAGCATAATCACAGCTGTTTTGTTTTTTAAGTCTCCAATTTGATCATATGATTTAAGTTCAGGTTTCAGGTTCTGCCTGCCTGGGAACTTGAATAGCCTTTTATTTATAATTCAATACTTGTTAAATATTCTGTTTCAATTAATGTTATCTGTTTTAAGTGAACAAAAATTATAATATCTTGCTATGGTCCCTTCTCCCAGAATGATTGGAAACTAGAAAGGCTCCAATCTTATACCCTAGCCAATCAGCTTAAAATGCTTTGGCTAGCTACCTAAATACAATGTACTCAGAACAAAATTGATTCTTCTTGTGTTTAGCTAGTCAAAATGATGGAATGTTGCCCTCCCCTTGCTTCCTTCTTGGTCACCTGTTTATTTATTTTTTTCTTATAAAAGCCTTGCATTAGAAACTGGCCAGCATCACAGTTTGGTTCCCAAGTCTACTGTGTCCCTGACCATCGTCAATCTTGGGGTGTTTCATTCAATAAACCATCCACATCTGACTGAGATTGGTATCTGAGTGTTCTATGTGGCTATTCATATATTACAACAATAGTATATATGTAGAGGACTTGGTTCAGACCCATGTAGGCCCTGTTCTTGCTCCTTCTGTCTCATGAGTTCATATATGTTTTGCTAGGTTGTTTAAGAGGGTCTCATTCTTCTAGAATGTGTTTATCTCCCCTACTAATTCTACCTCCCCTTTCTTGGATTTTTCCTGACCTCTGAGGGGAGGGATTTGATAGAGACAACTCCTTTAGTGTGTGTTCCAAGGTGTCTCTCCTTGCATAATATCTGGTTGTAGGTCTCTGCATTTGTTCCCAACTGCTGCAGGAGGAAGCCTCTCAGACAATGGCTCAACAAGGCATCAGTCTATGAGTATAATGGAATACCATCCGGAGGCATTTTATTGTTTCTTTCCACTCCTCCAGGTTTCCTTACTGCCCCTCAAATCTGTGGAGAGCCCCCAAGGACTGCACCCTAAGATGGCGCCTGGCCCATCTCCAGAGCTGCCTCTGTAGAATACAAACATGTCCTTATTTGGATATAGCCCACTGCCTGCGGTAGTTCCGCCTTCGTGGACCTATGAGGATACGAGACGTGGTGTGAATTGATTGGATGATAGTACGCTTAATTAGTGTGTGTCGGGTGTGGTTCGGGAGAGTTGCTTGCATGAAGAGCTTGAATAAACTGCTTGGAGAAGAACTGGTGGTCATGTCTTTCTTGCTGGCTGAGTGAGGCGCAACAAAATTCAGTTCTATCTCTCCTCTCATTCCCTCCTTTAATCCCATCTCCCTCTACTTCCCACGCAATCCTCCCATACTCATTATCCCTGACACTCCATTCCACTCATAAAATATATTTTATTTCCCCTTCCCAAGAGATTCATGTGCCCCCTACTCCCTTGCTCTGTCATTATCCTCTCTGTGCCTATGGTTTGTAGCTTGGTTTTCATTTATCTAACAGCTAATATCCACTTAGAAGTGAACACATATCATATTCATTTTTCTGGGTCTGTGCTACTTCACTCAGGATGAATTCTTTTAGTTCCATACATTTTCTTGAAAAACTCTTGATGTCATTGTTTTTAACAGTTGAATAACACTATATTGTGTGAATGTTCTACATTGTCTCCATCCATTATTCTGTTGAGATACATCCAATTTGTTTCTAATTTCTGGCTATTATGAATAGAGTGACAACGAACATGGTTGAACAAGTATGCTTTTGGTAGGACGAAGCATCCTTTGGGTGTGTGCCCAAGAATAGTATAGCTGGATCTCGAGGCAGATCAATTTCCATCTTTCTGATGAACTGTGGTACTGATTTCCATAGTTGTTCTACAAGTTTCCACTTCCATCAGCAGTAAAGACTTCCATCAGCTCTACTTCCTTGCAAGCATATGCTGCTACTTGTGCTATTGATCTTTCCCATACTGACAGGAGCAAAAATGGAATGTCAAAGCAGTTTTGATTTTCACTTCCCTGATAGCTAAGGATATTGAACCTCTTTTTGTCTCAGTCATTTGAATTTGCATTATAGAAAATCTCTATTTAGATCTGTACCCTATTTTTAATTAGATTATTTTTTGATATCAATATTCTTGAGATTTTTAAATATATATATATTGGATATTAGCCCTTTACCTGATATAGAGTTGGTAAAAAAATTTTTTTTTTCTTATTCTGTAGGCTTCTGCACTGTTCAAATGACAGTGTTCTTTGTCATGCAGAAGCTTTTTAGTTTTATAAGGTTTACTTAATAATTGTTAATCTTAGTGTCTGTGCTACTGATGTTCTGTTTAGAAAGCAGGCCTCATCAAATTCAAGAAAATTGAAATAACCCCTTGTATATTATCAGACCACCATGGATTAAAATTGGACTTTAAATATAACAGAAACAACAGTAATCCTGAAAACTCATGGAAACTGAACAACTCTCTACTCAATAACCACTGGGTTGGAAAAAAATTAAAGACTTTCTAGATCCAGTGACAATGAAATCACATTATACCCAAACTTATGGGGCACAATAAAATCAGTGCTAAGGGAAAAAAAGTCTTTTCTTGTGCCAATGTGTTCAATGCAATTCCCCACTTTCTCTTTTATCACTTTTAGCATACCTGGTCTTATGTTGAGAACTTTGACCTATCTGGAGTTAAGTTTTGTGTAGGGTGATGCGTATGGATTTATTTTCATCCTTCTACATGCAGCCATCCAGTTTGACTAGCACCATTTGTTAAAGATGGTATCTTTTATCCAGTGTGTATTTATGGCTTCTTTATAGAAGATCAGGTGTCCATAGGTCTATGAATTTATACATAGAACTTAAATTTGATTCCACTCATCAATATGTCTGTTTTTGTGCTGATACTATATTGCTTTTATTCTATAGCTTTGTAATAGGTCTTGAGATCAGGAAAGGTGAGACCTCCCACAGTACTTTTATTGCTCAAAATTGTTTTAGCCAAATTCAAGTATAATTCTTCCTTAGTTAAGAGTTTCACTGTTGTCCTGTGATGGTACTGTGGTGGTAGCTACAATTGATTCTGCTTTGGAGAACTACTAAGTTCTATTTTTAATTTTTATTTTAGTTCAAAGATTACAGTGTAATTAAACAATTTTCCACTTCCTTTTCTTCTTTCAGACTCCACTTATATAAACTTCCTTGTTCTCTTTCAAATTCATGGCTCCCTTCCAAATTCCTCTCCTGCCCAATGTGTGTAATGTATGTTTTCAGGGCTGATCATTTGATATTAGACAAGGAATTGGTGTGCTCATCTCCAGAGAAGACTAATTTCTTGGGGAGTCTAAATTGTAACTCTTTTTCCAATCTCTACTCCCAAGATAGAGTTCTAAGATTGGGTAGCCTAAAGCCAAGGCACGTCTCCTCTTAACCCTGTTATTCTAGCACTAGTGTGTCTGTGCATATGGTACTATTCATTATGAAATCACATGGTGCTTTGTTTCTGTGGGTTTTATGCAGCAGTTAGTTTATTAGGTTCAAATCCTACATCACTTGTTTTATAAATGTTAATGGTTTTGTACATATTTAATAAATGGATGAATGAACAAATGAGAATGAATAGTATGGACTAGATATACAGCATTCTAAAAGCCATAGTATAATTACTTGAATTGCTAATACACCTTGCCTTCCGTAAATACTAGGGGTCAGGCAGAGAGCAACAATGAAATCTAGGCAATCCCCAGATAACTACTTACCAACTTTAAGCATCAATTAGCTTATGTAATCTAGTTGGTAAAAATCACAAATAGTAATTTCAAAGCCTAGTATTTAGGTAAAATTAATGCAAATGGTATTTCTTTATAAAATTGCAGTGGTGTGTTATTATTGTTCATGGACATATGTACACATATAAGCAGTAAATAAATGCACAGCTAGTTCCACAGTGGACAGTTCTATTTGTCATCTTCTGTTACTTCTACATCATCTTTATGGTTATTGAAAAACAGTTAAGATCAATCACATTAAGTTCTATAAGACAGACTATATTTCTATTTAGTATTTTGAAGTTTAATCCAAATGGATTAACATTTATTGGTTTATATTTCTATTTTAATATTCCTGTGTCACTTTTTTCAGAAGGCCTTATTTCTCCTTCAGCAACTCTACCACAAGATACTACAGAAATATACTATAAGTGGAAATAGTCATAGTTCATACATTCATGAACTTGATAAACACAAGAGATGGAATTGTCTTATACTTGAAGAAAATTTGGTCAATAGTGCATTATAATATATCTTAAATCAAAAAGTTCCATTAAAATTATATAAGCTCACTATTTAGAAAAAAAGTCATGAACAAATGAGAGGTTTTAGTGAGCTTGCTATCTGCATTAAAGAGATGAAGAAATATCTGGTGAGTGACTGTAGAGTGAATCCAAACCTACAATGCACATGAAATCTTATGTCTAAACTCTTCTATGAATCTAGTATTCTAGTAAAAAAAAATGCTGCATTAAATTGAGGAACGTTAGACATGGGACCGAAAAAAAAAGAGGGAAGAAAGAATGTGTATATTTGCAATAGTTGACTGACCCTGTGCATGTGTATCTTTCTCCATCCAAGAGAAATATTCTAAAAGGAAACAAAACAAACCAAAACAAGTTCTATGTATGAGAAATGATGACATTTCTTTAAGAATGTTGAAAATTCCCAGAGTACATAACTTATTTAAAGTTTCTCCAGAGCAAGATTCTTGAAAGTAGAATGCTGTCTGCTCTCAGTTACTCAAAGTAAGTGCTTCCTGTCAGCATTGTCAGCGTACATTGAAATACTTGTCAGCTATTCTGGTCCCTGGTTGGTGCTTCAGTCTCCACAAGCCCCTCTGAGCCTTGGTTAGTTAGCTCTATTGATCTTTTGTGGACCTCCTGTCATCTCCAGTTCCTTAATCTATACTCCTACTTTTACTCAAGACTCCCTATGCTTTGCCCAGGGCTTAACTGTGAGTCTCTGAATCTGTTTTGAACCACTGCTGGGTGTACCCTCTCAGAAGACAGCTACGCTAGGCTCCTTTCTGCTAGCATAGCAGAATATCTTTAATAGT
Source organism: Acomys russatus (assembly GCF_903995435.1). Classification (NCBI taxonomy): domain Eukaryota; kingdom Metazoa; phylum Chordata; class Mammalia; order Rodentia; family Muridae; genus Acomys; species Acomys russatus. The sequence goes on along the minus strand of NC_067147.1, from coordinate 20,159,202 downwards.
GTCAGGGGTTGGCTCTCCCCCATGGGGTGAGTCTCTGGTTGGGCTATGTATTGGTTGGACATTCCCTCAATCTCTGCTCTATCTTTATCCTCATATGTCTTGTAGGCAGGGTAAATTTGACCTAGGCCTCCTACACAGATATAACAGATGGGCAGCTCAGGCTTCAAGTGGGTATGTGGGCATGTAGGTACCCTTTTAAGGGGAGCTGGTTCTGTCTCTGACATGTGCTCTGTTTCCTGCTTTTTGATCACACCCCCTGGTGTGGCTGCCTCACCAGGCCACAAGGGAAGAGGATATGCTGTGCCCAGTCCTGATGCAACTTGATGAGTGTGTGTGTGTATGTGTGTGTGTGTGTGTGTGTGTGTGTGTGTGTGTGTGTGTGTGTATGAATGCCCTTCTTTTCTAAGGAATAAGAGAGGAGAGAGGGTGGAAGATGGAGGGAGGTGGGACTTGTAGGGGATCAAGGGAGCGAAGATCAGGATGTAAAGTGAATAAATAGTAAATAAAATAAAAAAGAAAGAGAAATACTTGTCAGTATCTATAAGATTGTTTGTAGAGATTAATACATTCAAAAATAGAACGATCAAATTCTCCAAATTAAAAGAAGCTACTGATTATCAAGAACCCTTAGTACTGAAAGATATTTATCTGGATTCCTTAATTCAGAAAATATGATAATTTAAAGATATAGAAAAGGTTATGAAACCAGAGAGAGAGAATTGTGTACTAGGTGTGAACACTTTCCTTTTGAAATTTATTTTTACTGGCAACAAATATAATAGACAATGGAGGAGTGATGTCATAAGGAGCTATGAAAAGTATTGTTCAAATTATATATATCTTTGTGATAGATTTCTATGCTCTATAACATGACATAATAAGCCATTTTTTAAAAATTGAGGCATAGGAGGAAGGAGAAATAATCTTAAACCAGTAGCCAACAGAGAAAGAGAAGTCTCTAGATACATACCACGTTTAGAGAACAAAAGAGTACGAGAATCAGAAAGATGGAGTATATATACAACAGGGTAAATTTGTACAGTAAATCATAGCTCACCAATAGAGACTTATATATGCCATATGTTATCATTTGTGACAGTCATAGTACCCTAGGTAAAATATAAAACAAAACAAAACGACGATCGCAATATGATTTGCTAAAAACAATGATGACTCTATCTATTTATCTTTGCACTGTCATGCATAAAATTCTGAAAGATTAAACTCTAAAATTTAAATACCAATATTTTTCTAGGGACCAGTCCAGCAGCTCAGTGGCTGTGCCTAGTATATGTGAGGCCTCCAGTTTGAAACAAAAATTGAAAATATTTTTCACTGGTATTATAGGTGTTTTCTGCTCTAGTACTCATTTCCCAGGGAGCATCTTTCAATTTATGCTCAAGCTACAAATCAATATTTTATGGTTCTTTGGTTTGGTCCTCAAAAGCCTACAAATGTTCCTATAACCTTTTCTTTCTTCTCATGTATACTTAGGCCTCTGCAATGTTGTTTCAATCTGGAGTTCTTTCTCAAATATCTCTTTGGTAGCAAAAGGCAATAGGTGCCTTGTCAATATTTATTCTTCCCATGCCAATTGTATTATTAGTTATTCCTCCAGTCGTTAAATCCTCTCTCCCTTGACTTCTCAGATACTGCATTCTCCTTGATTCCTTCCTACCATTCTGTAGCTATCTTTGTTTCTAGCCTTCCTTCCTTTGATGGTGTTGTTAGTGTTGCCAACATTGCATTGAGCCAAAATTAACTTGCATTCATGTTACTCTCCACACTTCTTCTGGAAGATGCCATGCATTCCTATAAACTGAATGCTCATTTATATATGTTACTAAATGTGGTACCTATACTTTTGTTCAGCTTTCTCTTTTTGTCTCACATTCTTAATGCCAAATCCCCCCCAAAAAATAAGTCCACTTCATGAAAGTGGGTTGATTGCCTTCATCCTTGCCTCCACACAGACCTAACTCCATAGAATCTTCTGTCTCAATTTGGTGGATTTTCCCCCTCTTATTTATTATACATGGTGTTGATATAGCAAAATCATTCTTACTTCTCTGGGGTTGGTTCCACCTCAGCATTTCTATTCCAACTGCCTTTATACAAATCTTTCAACAACTTTTCAAGCCTCTCATAGTTACACAATGACTTTCAAATGACCTCCTATTTCTATCTCATGAACCTCCCATGATATCATAATCCTCATGAGTGATATAGTGACCTTCCTAAAATAAATACTTCCCTTTTCATACACATTTAACATGCCTTGTATTGGTTACTTTTCAGCTAGTGTGCTAAAATGTTGTGATCAAAAGCAACTTACAGAACAATGAGTTGATTTGGGGTTTTTGTTCCAGAGAGATAAGAGTCATGCTTCCATCATGGCTGGAAACATGGCAGCAAGCAGCAGCTATGATGGCTGTGGCAAGAAGCTGAGAGTTCACATCCTCAACTGCAAGTATAAAGCAGAGAAAATAACCAGGAAGTGGGTCAGAGCCCAGTGGCATACTCCTCCAGCAAGGCTATACCATCTAAACCTCCTCAAATGATGACACCAACTTGGAAGCAAATGTGAAAGTACTGGAGGCCATGGAGACCATTTTTCATTCAAATAATCACATCTCATGATAGCCCTTAGTAAAAATTCTGTTAAATACATTATGTCTTCTATCAAGTAAAGATTCACCTTTTCCCACTGACACCTAGATCTTCTATTCATTATGTGATTTCTTATAAATTCTGGAACAAATCAGCTTTCCAAAGTGCCTCCTATTTTTTTCACTGCCACTTAGCTCCTCTTACACATCTTTCTGATGCCAGCTTACTCATTTCTGAGATGGCTTCCATACTGTCTCTGACAACAGCAGACAAAAGCAAATTAAAGGAGGAAGAGTTTATTGGGGCTCAGATTTGCATTTCAGTCCACCATGGTGGGAAAAGTAGAACAGCAGGAGTGGCCCAACACTTATTTGCAAGAGCATAAAGTAACTGGTCATCCCACCTGGGAGCAGAGATAAGACTCTACTGGGTCATAGCCATCAAAATTCGACTCTTTCTAACTCATATCTTCCAATCAGGCACCATACCCCCAAGGTTTCACAAACTCTACGAGCAATTCTATTGTCCTGGGACCAAGTGTTCAAATACAAAAGCCTTGGAGAGACATGTCAGATTCAAACCATAGTACTTTGTGCAATCAAATTTATAGTTTTGTTTATTGGTAAGTTTCTTTTACCAAGTTGTGACAGCTTCATGGAAGAACCTACATTTCTCATTCCTGTTAGATAGAACAAGCATGTTGATTTAGGGGTAAATGAAATGCTGATATAATATGCAATATAATAAAATTTGATGTGTATTTTATTATTTAACATAATATTTAGCTGTATAATAATACAGTTAAGAGAATGGATAGATTTTTAGAAAAAATGAAAAGGAAAGTGTCTCTTGATATCTAAGTTTGAGACATATGAAAAAATATAAGAGTTAAAATTCAAGGCTTCGTGATAGGATTTTTAAAAATTAGCATTCTAATATTAGAAAGTCGAGTATTAAATTTTGTTTAATTAATCAAATTATTAATTACAGGATTCCTGACTATTAAAAGTTCAACCACAAGATAACTAATCCAAGGAGACAATGACTGTCTGGGACTGTGACATGTTAAGAATTAAATAAAAATGTATTATTGTTCTCAACACCTAAATTACATGGTACTTTGCATTAACATGATCTGCTTAGAGAACTTTTCATATGAGAGAGAGAAATTAACTTGCTATTGAGTCATCTGACTTCTGCTTCCCTGTAGTTAATTTTCACCTAACAGTATGTGGTAAAATCAAATGCAGTTTTTAGTTATTCTTGGCTGACATGGTTGCTTAAAAGAAGGCTACCTGCTGAATTGGGAATGAAAAAAGTATTGATTGTATGTAGCAAAATCGATCGGACCTTTTAATGGTTTACATCTGTTTGTTGCCTACAAAGTTTAAACCGGTTGACTGATTTTGATCAAATTTCCTGAACTTCAATTTTAAGCATAAAGATAAAGGCCAATTACAGGAGAAATTTTTTTCAGTATGCAAGGTTTGTCCTCAAGAAACTCTTAGTCTCTATATGAGATGAAAATATTTTTGAGCAAATTTATAAAATAGACTCAATATATATGTCCCCAATGACAGCATATATCTTTCTTTCCAATTTCCCCACTGCATGGTGTCTATTCTGTTCAGTCTCGTGATGAGATACATTTCGAGCCAGAAATTGAAGGTCTATCTTCTGCTGCCTTCAAAAGCATAAGCAACACCGAGAAGAGAAAGATGCATTCAAGGAGGGAGACAGGTTTCCTGCTATGCTGTGAAACACCTCAAGTGCCTTATTTTTGTGTGGGCTGTCATATTTACTTAAGACGTCATCTACTTTTCCATCACTAAATGAATTAATAAAATCTACCTATCTTGTTAACTTGAACATAATATAAGAGTTCTCAATTTCAGAGTAGGGTGCCTATCATATACTTTTTTTTTTTTGACTGTTGCTACTTATGGATATCACTGATTCCCAACAAATAGTGTTTCCATATTAATTGAAACAAAAAGCAAGTCTCTATACTTTTATTTTACTTAATTCCTCTAAAATTTCATTTTATATTACTACCATTACCGCCGCCGCCGCCGCTGCTGCTGCTGCCTTTATTAGTAATTTTGTGAGAACATATCAGATGACCAAACAGACATGGAGAAAATCTTTGGCAACTATACTTCAGTTAAAGGTGACATTAAATACAGAAACCCACATTCCACTCAATATATGGACCAATCAACTGGAAAGTTCTCAAAATAACAGATATAAATGACTAATAAATATTTTCTAAAGTGTCTAACATTTGTAGCCATTGGGGAAATGCAACCCAAAACTACTCTAGAAGCCCATCTGATCCCAGCCAGAATGGCTATCACCAAGAAAAGAAAGGGCAAGTGCTGGCAAGGAGAGATGAAAGGGAACATGTTGAATGTAGAGTATAAACTGGTTTGGCCACTTCAGAAACAAGTGAGGAAGTTTCTCAAAAACTGAATGTGAGTTAACACATAATCTTGCTGTACCACTCTCGGACATATACCCAAGAGACTCTATAGTATACCACAGAGACACTTGTACACCCATATTTACTTCTGTGTTTCACAATAGCAAAGACATAGAATTGGCCCAAATGTTTTTCAACAGCCTAATTAATAATAAAAACATGGCTTATATACACAGTGGACTTTTATTTACCCATAAAGAAAGATGAAATCAAGAAATGTGCAGGAAAATGGATGAAACTAGAAAATATTATACTAAATGAGATAAATAAGACTTCAATAGATGAACTCCACATTTTCTCTCTCATTTGCGGATCCTAACTTGCAGTGTTAATATGATACTGTAATAATGTGGAACTGAGTGTGATAAAGCATAGGAAATTTAAAAGGGGGTCCATGAGAGGCAAAAGAAGTTTCATGAGTTAGGTGTGGGGAGAGTTATGAGACAGAGAGTGACATGAAAGTGCAGAGAGGATACTGTAGGCAAAATGGTACCAGCAGAGAGAGAAGGAAGGAGATGGAGAGGAGCAAGTATCAGGGAAGGGTCAACCAAAATCAAGTACACATCAAACTGTCATAAGGAAATCTGTTACTTTAGATACTACTTCAACACTGAAATAAAATAGAATAAAATGGAAATCATGAAATCATTTCCTTTACCAATAAATAATATTACACAAATTGAATGAAATGTTATTTATATAATCTTTTCTTTTTAATTGAAAGTAGAGTCTTTTTCATAAAAATTATTCTCAGTATAGCTTCCCCTCCCCTAACTCCTCCTAGATCTTCCTCACCTTCCTACACACACAAATCCACAACCTTCCCTATTATTCTCTGAGAAAACAAACAGCCATTTAAAAAATAATAAAATTGATAAAAGAAAGACAAACAAACCCAAAGAGGATAAATCAAAAGAAAATCAACAACAACAACAACAACAAAAACTTAACAACAAAATGAATTGCCAAAGAAAAAGCACAAGAAACTCACATAGATATAGAGATACTTCGGAAAACAAAGAAACAAAAAACATAAAAACACAAAATCAGAAACCATAATATGTAACATCAAGGGTAAGAAAAAAATTGTCCAGTCAAAGCATTATGAGAAAGAAAAAAAAAAATCTTCAAAACCACCATTGAGTTTGTTTTCTTTAGCTAATCTTCTGGACACGGGGTCTGCCCTTAAGAGTTATTTATATACCACTCTTTGATTCATTGGAGAAATGTAGGTTTTTTGTTTGTTTGTTTTTTGTTTTTTTTTTGTTTGTTTGTTTTTGTTTTGTTTTTTACAAGTGGAGGGATAGCTTCTGGATTAGGGAAGAGAATTTGTGTCCACTTTTCTCAGTATTGGGGACTCATTTGGTTCAGACGTGTACAGGCCCTGTGCATGCTGCCACAGTCTCTGTAAGTTCATTAGCCGTGCCATGGATAGAAGTCTCATTTCCTTGGTGATCTCTATTCCCTCTGGTTCTTACGGTCTTCCTGCATCATATTCCACAGGGTTCTCTGAGTCATGCGGGGAATGAATTGATGGAGCAATCCCATTTATGACTGAATGCTCTGCAGCCTCTCACTGCAGATTGCTTGGCTGTGGTTGTCTGTATTTATTCCAATTTTCTGCAAGAGGAAGCTTCCTGGATGATGGATGAACAAGATATTGATGTGTATGTGAGCAGAACATCTTTAGGACTCATTTTCTTGTTACCTTTCGAGCAGAAGTATTTGGTTATTGGTATTTGGTGTTCCCCTAGTCTTGAGATCTTGGCTCCTGAGCCTTGTTGTGGCTGGGTTCCATCTCATAGATTAAGCCTGTGATCCAATCAGATATTGCTTTATTACTCTTACAAGATGTGTATCAGGACACTTTGCATGCAGGCTACCCACTTACATTGAAGTGTCTGCAGTTGAGTTGGTGTTTACCTTTTGTTGGCTATAGTAAGGCACCAGCTCAACTTCCCCATGTTATTGGAGTTGTGTCGGTGTTGCCTTCAGCATCAGGTCTTTACAATCAGTTTGTGGATAATAAGCTTGGCAATAATCTGGGTTGTTTAAGTCTTCCCATAGGGCCCATTTGGCCAGCATCTTGAATTCTATTTCTCCTTCCTAGGGTGATCCAATCTTACTCCTGTTTCTTTATTCTAAACTTAACCTCTGTGGTTATATAGACTGTAGCCTGCTTATTGAAGACCTAGCAGCTAACACACACATATAAATGAATACATACCATATTCGTCTTTTTAAGTCTTGGCTATGCCACTCTGGATGGTTGCTTTTTCTACAGCTCCATTCATTTACCTATGAATTTCATGATTTCATTTTTTTTACAATAGCTGAGTAATACTCCATTGTATAAATTTATTTTTATCTATTCATCCATTAACAGACATCTAATTTGTTTCTAATTTCTAGATATTATAAGTAAAGCATTGATGAATGTGGTTAAACAAGTGTTTCTGTAGTAGGATGTAGTTAGTGTTCTTTGCTTATATGCTGAAGAGTGATATAGCCGAGTCTTACGGTGCATCTATTCCCAGATTCCTAAAGAATCATCACACTGATTTACGTAGTGGCGTGCCAGTTTTTATTCCCACAAGCATTAGATGAGTGTTCCTATTAATCCCACACCAGCATGAGCTGCTGCTCATTTTATTGATCTTGGCCATTCCTACCACTATAAGATGGCATCTCAAAGTACTTTTTATTTGCATATCCCTGACGCTAGGGACTGAATGTTTCTTTAGTGTTTATTCACCTGTTTTTAAAAATAATTTATCCAGATTGTTATCCCCTCACATGTACCTTCCCATTCCCCCTCTTTTGCTCTGCTCCTCTAGACTTCTGACAGAAGAGGACCTCCTCCCCCACCACATGACCACAGCCTATCAGGTCTCATCTGGATAGCCTGCTTCTGAGTGCAGCCAGACCTCCCTATAAAGGGAAAATGGTCAAATAGAGGACACCAGAGTTTATGTCAGAGCCAGTTCCCACTCTCCCCACAACCATGGAGCATGAGCTGCCCACTATCTAGATCTGAATGGGGGGGTCTACATTTCCTGCATGCATTGTCTTTGGTTGGTACAGCAATTTGGGAAGGCACCCCTGAGTCAAGATCCACCAGCCTAGATGGTCCTCTTGTGGGCCTCATGGACCCTCTGGGTCTTTCTATCTCCCCATTCTTCCATCACACTATCACTTGCAGTACAATAGTGTCAGCATCTGTCCTGAACTCCAGTTGAATGAAGACTCTCAGAGGACAACCATGTTGGGCTAATATCCACTTCTAAGTGAGTATATACCATGTGTGTCTTTCTGGGTCTGAGCTACCTCACTCAGGAGGATCATTTCTAGTTCTATCCATTTGCCTGCAAATTTCAAGATTTCTTTGTTTTTAATAGCTGAGTAATATTCCAATGTGTACATTCCAATGGATACATGGAAATATCCATTCTTCAACTGGGGGACATCTAGCTTATTTCCAGACTCTGGCTATTACAAATAAAACTGTTATGAACATAGTTGAGCAAATCTCCTTGTTGTGTGGTGGAGCATCTTTCGGTTATATGCCAAGGAGTGAAATAGCTGGCTCGTGAGGTAGCCCTATTACCAATTTTTTGAGAAAGCACCAGATTGATTTCCAAAGAGGTTGTACAAGTTTGTACTCCCACCAGCAATGAAGGAGTGTTGCCCTTTCTCCACATCTTCACCAGCATGTGCTGTCACTTGAGTTATTGATCTTAGCCATTCTGATGGGTGTAAGATGGAATCTCAGAGTCCTTTTGATTTGCATTTCTCTGATGACTAAGGAAATTGAGCATTTCTTTAAGTGTTTCTCAGCCGTTTGATATTCCTCTGATGAGAATTCTCTGTTTAGCTCCGAACCCCATTTCTTAACTGGGTTATTTTTATTCCATTTTGAGAACACTGTGTAGATCTACACCCCATTTTTAATTGGGTTATTTTTTTTCATGGTGTCCAACTTTTTGAGTATTAATATATTTTAGATACTAGTGCTCTATGGGATGTTTAGTTGGTAAAAATATTTTCCCACTTGGTAGGCTGCCACGTTGTCTAAATACGGTGTCCTTTGCATTACAGAAGCTTTTCAGTTTTATGAGGTCCCATTTATGAATTGTTCTTACTGCCCATGCTGTTGGGTGCTTCTCTCAAAAGGAAGTATTTTCATAGGCCAATTTGTTCAGGGCTATGTCTCACCTTCTCCTCTATCAGTCTCAGTGTATCTGATCTTATGCTGAGATTCTTAATCCCTTTGGAGTTGAGTTTTGTGTAGGATAAGAAGTATGGATCTCTGTGCATTCTTCTACAGAGAGTCGTCCATTTTGACCAGCACCACTTTTTTTTTGAAGATCTTGTCTCTTTTTCTATGTATATTCATGCATTCAATATAAAAAAAAATCAGATGTCCATAGATATATCTGCTTTTATGCCAATACCATGCTGTTTTTATTACTATAGCTCTATAGACCAATTGGATGCTGTGAATCATGATACTTCCAGGAGGTCTTAGATTATTGTGGATTTTTTTTTTTTTAGCTACATGAGGTTTTATTTTTGCGTGTGTTTCTATATGAAGATGAAAATTGTCCTTTCAAGTTCTGTGAAGATTGTGTTGGAATTTTGATGGTGATTTCATTGAGTCTATAAATTGCTTTTGACAGGATATGTATTTTTACTATATTAATAATACTAATCCATGAACCTGAGAAATATTTACATCCTCCTATATCATCTTCAATATCTTACACATTTTATTATACAAGTCTTTTATTGTTTAATTATAATTATCCCACGGTATTTTGTTTGTTTTTTTTTTTATTGCATTTTGAGGCTAGTGTTGTAAGGAGTGTTTCTGTGATTTCTTTCTAGGCCCAATTTATCATTTGTATAGAAGAAAGATACTGATTTTGTGTTGTATCCTGCTACTTCACTGCAATTATTTGTCAGCTATAGGAGTTACCTGATAAAATTTTTAAGTCCAATATGCATATAATCATATCATCTGCAAATAAAGATTCGCTTCCTAATTGTATCTACTTGATCTCCTTCAGTTGTTTTATTGCTGTATCTGACTTCACGTATTATTTTGAGTACGTAGGAAGAGAATAAACAAACCTTGTCTTGTTCCTGATTTTAGAGGAATTTCTTTAAGTTTCTTTCCATTTAATTTAATATTGGCTGTGGACTTGCTCTTGTTTGCCTCTACTATGTTGAAGTACCCTTGTATCCAGGACTTTTATTATGAAGGGGTGCTGCAGTATGTCAACTGCCTTTTTTGCATCTAATGAGATGATTATCTAGATTTTGTCTATCAGTTTATTTATATGGCAGATTGCTTTTATAGATTTCGGTATGTTAAACCATCCCTGCTCCTCTGGGATGAAGCCCACTTGATCATAGTAGATGATATTTTTCATGTGTTCTTGAATACAGTTTTGCAAGTATTTTATTGAGAATTTTGCATTTTTGTTCATAAAGGAATTGGTCTGTAATTCTCTTTCTTTGTTCAGTTTTTGTGTGCCGTAGATATGAGGGTAACTGTGGTCTTATAGAAAGAATTTGGCAGTGTTCCCTCTGTTTCTATTTTCTGGAATAAAATTGTCACTAATTCTCTTTTGAAAGTCTGGTAGAATTCCCTGCAAACACCATCTAGCTCCGAGCTGGTTTTGGTTGGGAGACTATTTTAAAATTCTTTATTTAAATAATTTATTCATATTACATCTAAATTGCTATTCCCTCACTTGTAACTTCTCATTCCCCACTCCCTCCCTCTTCTACACTATTCCCCTCCCCTAGGTCTGTGACAGAAGGATACCTCCTCTCCCACCATATGATCACAGCCTATCCGGTCTCATCCTGGTGGCCTGCTTCCCCTTCCTCTGAGTGCCACCAGACCTCCCCACCAAGAGGAAGTGGTCAAGTAGAGGGAACCAGAGTTCATGTCAGAGTCAGTATCCACACTCCACACAACTGTGGAGAATGTGCTGTCCATTGGATAGATCTGAATAGGGGGGTCTAGGTTTACTTCATGCATTGTCCTAGATTGGGATAGTAGTTTGAGCAGACCCCGCTGGGTCGAGATCCACCAGCCTTGCTGGTCTTCTTGTAGGGTTCCCTCTGAGTCCTTCCATTTCCCCATTATCCCATACTTATCTCACCTGGAGTTCAAATAGGAGATCCCAGTATCTACCCCAATCTCCCACTAAATGAAGACTCTCAGAGGACATCTCTGTTGGGCTAGAGTTCAATTACAAGTGAGTATATTTCTGGGTCTGGGTTAACTCACTCAGGATGATAATTTCTAGTTTCATGCATTTGCCTGCAAATTTCAAGGTTTCCTTGTTTTTTATAGCCGAGTAGCATGCCATAGTGTAAATGTACCACAGTTACTACATCCATTCTTTCATTGAGGGACATCTAAGTTGTTTCCAGATTCTGGTTATTACAAATAAGGCTGCTATGAACATAGTTGAGCAAATCTCCTTGCTGTATAGTAGAGCATCTTTTGGGAATATTCCAAGAAGTGGAAAGCTGTGTCTTGAGGTAGCCCTATTCCCAGTTTTCTGAGAAAGCACCAGATTGGTTTCCAAAGTGATTTTACAAGTTTGTACTCCCACCAGCAATGAAGGAGTGTTGCCCTTTTCCACATCATCACCATCATGTGCTGTCACTTGAGTTTTTTATCTTAGCCATTGTAATAAGTGTAAGATGGAATCTCAGAGTCTTTTTGATTTGCATTTCACCAATGACTAAGGATATTGAGCATTTCTTTAAGTGTTTCTCAGCCATTTGATATTCCTCTGTTGATAATTCTCTGTTTATTTCTGTAAGCCATTTATTAATTGGGTTATTTGGTTTGGTGGTGTTTAATTTTTGAGATCTTTATATATTTTGGATATTAGACCTTTGTCAGATGTAGGCTTGTTGAAGATCTTTTCCCGGTTCGTAGGCTGGTGCTTTGTTCTGTTGACAGTGTTTTCTGCCTTACAGAAGCTTCTCAGCCTCATGAGGTCTCATTTATGAATTGTTGACCTTAAGGCCTGGGCTGTTGGTGTTCTGTTCAGGAAGTTGTCTCCTGCACCAATGAGTTCCAGGCTCTTCTCCACTTTTTTTTTTAAACATAATTGGTGTCTTTGGTTTTATGTTTAGGTCTTTTATCCACTTGGACTTGAGTTTTGTGCATGATGATAACTATGTATCTACTTTCATTTTTCTACATGTAGACATCCAGTTAGACCAACATTATTTGTTGAAGATGCTATCCTCTCTCCATTGAATAGATTTGGTTTCTTTGTCAAAAATCAAGTGTGCATAAATATATGGGTGGATTAATTTCTGTGTCTTCAATTTGATTCTGTTGATCAACCAGTGTATTGTTATGGTAGTACCATGCTGTTTTAATTACTGTTGCTCTATAGTACAGTGTGAGATCAAAGATAGAGACTCTTCTAGAGGATCTTTTATTATATAGGATTGCTTAGCTATTCTGGTTTTTTTTCCATATGAAGTTGATAATTGATCTTTCAATGTCTTTAAAATTTGTGTAGGTATTTTGATAGGGATTGCATTGAATCTGTGAATTGATTTAGGTAAGTTGGCCATTTTTACTATGTTAATTCTGTCAATCAAAGAACAAGGGAGATCTTTCCATCTTCTGATGTCATCTTCAATTTCCTTCTTCAGAGTTTTGAAGTTTTTTTTCAACCAAGTCCTTATCTTGCTTGGTTAGAATTATACCTAGTTACTTTATATTACTTATGGCTATCATGAAAGGTATAATTTCCTGAATTTCTTTCTCAGCATGATTGTCATTTTTATACAGGAGGGCTACTGATTTTTTTTAGTTATTTTTGTATTCAGCCACATTGCTGAAGGTGTTTATCAGATATTAGATTTCTCTCATGGAATTTAGGGGTTCACTTATATACACTATCATATCATCAGCAAATAGGGATAATTTGACTTCATCTTTTCCCATTTGGATGCCTTGATCTCTTTTTGTTGTCAAATTGCTCTAGCTAGAACTTCAAGAACTATATTGAAGAGATTTGGAGAAAGTGGGCAGCCTTGTCTAGTCCCTGACTTTAGTGGAATTTCCTCAAGTTTCTCTCCATTTACTTTGGTGTTGGCTATTGGATTGTTCTATATAGCCTTTATTATGTTTAGGTATTTGCCTTGCATCCCTGATCTCTACAAAACTTTAAACATGAATGGGCATTGGATTATGTCAAATGCTTTTTTGGCATCTAAGGAGATGATCATGCTGATTTTTTCTTTCAGTTTGTTTATATAGTGGACTAATTTCCTGGATTTCTGTATATTGCACCATCACTGCATGCCTGGAATGAAGCCTACTTGGTCCTGGTGAATGATACCTTTGATGTGCTCTTGAATTCAGTTTGTGAGTATTTTATTGAGTATTTTTGCATCAATGTTCATGGGAGAAATTGGTCTGAAAATCTCTTTCTTTGTTGGGCCTTTGTGAGGTTTAGGTATCAAAGTGACTGTGGCCTTATAGAATAAGTTTGGTAATGTTCCATCCATTTCTGTTTTGTAGAGTAGCTTGAAGAGTATTAGCCCTTTTTTGAAGGTCTGGTAGAATTCTGAGTTGAAACTATCTGGTTCTTGGATTTTTTTTTCGGGGGGGGGGGAGAATTTTAATGACTGCTTTTATTTCTATTTCTGTAGGAGAAATAGGAAATTTTAATTTGTTTATCTGATCTTGATTCAACTTTGACAAGTAGAATCGATAAAGAAAATTATCTATTTCCTTTAGATTTTCAAGTTTTGTGCCGCATAAGCCTTATAAGTAGGACCTAATGATTCTTTGTATTTCTTCAGTGTCTGTTGTTATGTCTCCCTTTTCATTTTTTATTTTGTTGATTTGAATAGTGTCTCTCTGCCTTTTAGTTAGTTTGGCTAACAGTTTATCTTGCTGATTTTCTCAAAGAACCAGCTTTTGGTTTTGTTGATTCTTTGTTTCTAATTTATTGATTTCAGCCCTGAGTTTGATTATTTCCAGCCATCTACTCCACTTTGGTGTTTCTATTTCTTTTTTTCTAGGGCTTCCAGATGTGTTGTAAAATTACATATATGAGATGTTTCCAATTTCTTTATGAATACACTCAGTGCTATGAATTTTTCTCTTAGCACTACTTTCAATGTGTCCCATAAATTTGGGTTTGTTGTATCTTCATTTTTATTGGATTTTAAAAATGCCTTCATTTCTTCCTTGACCCAGTTGTCATTGAGTAGAGAGTTGTTTAGTTTCCACGTATATGTAGGCTTTTTGTTATTTCTGTTTCTATCTCTTGTATCTGCTGAGGCTTGCTTTGTGACCTACTATATGATCAAATTTGCAGAATGTTCCATGAGATTTTGAGAAGAAGGTATAATATTTCGTGTTTGGGTGAAAAGTTCTGTATATAATTGTTAGATCCGTTTGTTTCATGACATCGGTCCGTGTCATTATTTCTCTGTTTAATTTCAATTTCATTGACCTATCCTTTAATGAAAGTGGGGTGTTGAAGTCTCCCACTATTAATGTGTGGGGATCGATGTGTGGTTTAAGCTTTGTAATATTTCTTTGATAAATGTAGGTGCCCTTTTATTGGGAACATAGATGTTCAGAATGTTTTTTGTCATCTTAGATGAAGTTCCCTTTGATGACTATAAAGTGTCCTTCCTCATCTCCTTTGATTAATTTTTGTTGAAAGTCTATTTTATTAGATATTAAAATCCTACACCAGCTTGCTTCTTGTGTCCATTTGTTTGGAATACCTTTTTCTAGCCTTTTTACCCTGAGATAATGTCTATCCTTATGGCTGAGATATGTTTCTTGAAAGCAGAAGAATGTTGGGTCTTGTTTATGTATCCATTAAATCTGTGACTTTTTACTGGAGAATGGAGACCATTGATATTGAGAGATATTGATGACCAGTTACCGTTAAATTCCTCCCCCCTCCATTTTTATGTTGTTTGCAGTAGAGTGTTTGTGTGGTTATGTTTTGCAATAGTGAAATTATCTATTTCCTGTGTTACCTTGGTTGTACTTTATCATTTTGGGTTGGAGTTTTCCTTCTGGTTACTTCTGTAAGGCTAGATTTGTGGATAGGTACTATTTGAATTTGTTTTTGTTGTGGAATATCTTGTTTTCTCCATCAATGGTTATTGAAAGTTTCAATGAGTATAGTAGTCTGGCCTGGCATTTGTGGTATTTTAGGATTTGCAGGACCTCTGTGCAGGTTCTTTTGGTTTTTATGTTCTCTGCTGAGAAGTTGGGTGTAATTCTGATAGGTTTGCCATTATAATTTACTTGGATTTTTCCCTTGCCACTTTTGATATATTGTCTTTATTCTATATTATGTGGTGGTAGGATTTTCTTTTCTGGTCTATTATATTCAGTGTTCTATAGTCATCTTGTAAGTTTATATGCATCTCTTTCTTTAAATTGGGGAATTTTTCTTCTATGATTTTGTTGAAAACATTTTCTCGGCCTCTTTCGTCCATTGCTATTATTCTTATGTTTCCTCTTTTCATGGTGTCCTTGATTTCTTGGGTATTTTGTGTAAGGAATTTCTCAGACTTAATATGATGGACAGATCTGGGCCCAGGGGGTCCTGCTCAAACTATGGCACCAGCCAAGGACAATATGTGTAGTAAACTTCTAACCCCTACCTAGATCTAGCCAATGGATGGGACAATTTCACAGTTGAGTGGAGAGTGGGGTCTGACTTTCACACGAACTCTGGTGCCCCATATTTGACCACGTCCCCTTGATGGGGAGACCTGGCGGAACTCAGAGAAAAGATAGCAGCATACCAAGAAGAGACTTGATACCCTATGAGCATATACAGGGGGAGGAGGTTCCCCTCAGTCACAGTCATAGGGAAGGGGAGTAAGGGGAAAATGGGAGGGAGGGAGGAATGGGAGGATACAAGGGATGAGATAACAGTTGAGATGTAATATGAATAAATTAATAAAATATATTTAAATTTTTAAAATTTATCTCATAATATCTGTTTTTATCCCCATTCCATTCAATACTGATTGGTTCAGTTTCCAAGTTTGTAAGCTTTCTGTTCTTGGTATCCAACTTTAATCCATGTTGGTCAGGTAGGATGTAGGGTGCTATTTCAATTTTCTTGTGTCTGTTGACACTTGCCTTATGTCCAATACAGTCTTCCTTCCTCACATCAACCTTTTTTTCTCATTGTCCAAAACCTGAGGCAGGATCTCCCTGGAAACCAATTTCATCTTTTCAAATCAACATGTCTTCAAATCATATGTGATGTTTTAGAATATATAAGGAAATCTAAAAACTGAACAGCAAAAAAGTAAAGAAACACCATGTCAAATGAGAAGTAAATCTAAACAGAGAGTTCTTAAATGAAGACATGCAAAAATTATGTAATGCACCATAAATGTTCAATGTCAAGGAAAGATAAGCTAAAACCACAATGAAATATCATCACATGCCATTATGAATGATTATTATAAAAGGATTTACTGTAGCAGCTGTCAGTGAAGAAGTGGAGAAAAGGAAATATGTCCACACAGTTGATGGAAATTTTGAATTAGGACTCCCTTTAGAAAATACAGTATGCAGTTTTCTTAAAAATAATTAAGAGTAGACGGATAGAGAGATGATTCAGTGGTTAAGAGTTGTTGGTATTATTTCATAGGGCCTTAGATTTGTTACCTGTACCTACAAATTAGCAACTCACAAGCATTTGCTTCTCCATCTTTGAGGGACTCTTGTCTCTCCAGATACCTGAACTCACATGCATATTGCCTACATTCACACACATGTTATTTAAAAATAATAAACATAAATATTAAAAATAATATTCTTCAACAAAAACAAATGATAAATATTTATTGAAAGAAAAAAATGATTACCCTAATTTTATATTAAAGTTTTAGTCAGGCTCACATGCACAGATATTCCATCTTGTATCTTGTACTGTGGAATTCTGCAGAGGCGAACAGGGACTTAAACCTAACTCATTCTTCTGTGTGTCTCCACTCCTTTTATCAACCAGATGAGCTCTGACTCTAAAAGCACATAAAGGCCTGTTTCACGATATGCATAATAATTCATTGCTATATTCCATTCTTATTTCATACTTTAAACTGTGATTACTTTTTCTTTCCATATATTGTATAAGAAATAAATCTAAAATATGTATCTTCTTTAATCCTTAGAGTTAAGTGTTGAGGGAAATCTTGTAAGTTACTTCAGTTTATCTAGATTTAATCTGGTATGATCTGAGGTACTATAAACCAATATCCTTCCTAATTTAATAAGCAACTGCTCATGAATGATTTAGAAAACAAACTCTTTTTTTGTTCATTTTAAACTTTTTTAAAGTTATACAAATGACTTTATGTATTTCATGTAAATGTTTATTGGAAACTATATTTTAATGGTTACTATTAATGTACTTGTAACTGATTTTTTAAAATTACCTTTCCTATTAAGGTTTTCCAGAGAACATTAACAGCATTTTACCCAGCTGGGAGCACTAACTAATTAGAATTTTAAGATACAAATTAATTCAGTGATTTTTCTCTTTTTAAGATATCCCACACATCTTGGCAGGACAAGGTGGGCTACCCTACTGCTTCAGTTTTCTTTTACATATTTTTAGCAATCTATTAAACTTTTATTAGTACTTGTCCAATCTATTTTTCATTATGTTTAACTCTAAAAATTTTCTCTTATCTAAGTTGTACCATAAGTGAGACATTTCTCAAAAAGCTGATGACCAGTTCCCACTTAGGAATGACACTGCTGTATGAAATGAGCCTAGTAAGGTGGAGTTCCTGAAAAGCAGGGGCTGCTGCCTTTTATGGATTAGGGTCTCTGGAGGGCAGGGTCTCTGAGCCACCTTAGGCAGAGCTCTCTGACAAAGCGAATATTTGAGCCCCCTCAAGGCAGATATCTTCGAATTGGCATGGAACAAACCTCAGAAGGTTGGTGAGGCAGTTCTTGGAAGGGTATGAAAATCTCTGAGTCCTTTCTGGGCAAGGATCTAAGAAAGGGGTAATGTCCTACAATTGTGCCCTTGCGTGCGTGCGTGCGTGTGTGTGTGTGTGTGTGTGTGTGTGTGTGTGTGTGTGTGTTTAACAGTTTATAGAGCTGTCATTCACAAATTAGCATTCTATTAATAGATTCAATTTCTTCTTTGCTGCTCTGACTAAACACCAAGAACATAAGCATCTTGGGGGAGGAAATGGTTTGTTTGCTTTACACAAACCTATTTAGTATAGTCCAATGCTGAGACAAGTCAATATAGGGACTCAAGGCAGGAACAGAGGCTGTGGAGGAGTGCTGTTCACTGACTTGTTCCCCATGGCCTGCCCAGTGTGCTTTCTTTTACCTCCCAGGACCACCTACCCATGTTTGGCATCACCCAGAGTTGACTGCCCCCTTCCACATCAATCATTAATAAATGATTTTAAAAATTGCCTCACCAACTTGCCTACTAGCTGGACATTTTCTTAATTGAGACTCTCTCCTTATAGATGACAATGGCTTGTACCAAACTGGAAAAACTAAGGACCAAAAGCAGAGACTATCATTTGTAAGATACCATAAACTTTTCTTTGTGGCGCCATTAAACATGTCACTGAAACAGTTGATCCTATAGATATTTAATTAGCTAATACATTTCACAGGTTGCCACTATAACCGGACCACTACTGTGTAGTCTATGATAGATTGTGGGTACTCACTCAACTATTGAATAATCTATAATTGAATAGGGCTCTTTTTAACTACTGAAATAATGAGTGAATATGTTAATGAATTATTAATACAGACTTCCTACTCATAAGTAGGTGGACCACTTTGGAAGAGTTTGATTACAGAATAATAAAACTTCCGGTTGCTGTCTTTAAAAGTAGAAAGAAACAGGTAATATTAGTTTATGTTACATTTTCACACATACTTTCGTCTCACAGTTGAAAGAACAAAGTGGTTCTCCTTTTTTCCCTCGCTTAAAGAGAATTTTCATGCTAGGCAATAGAGCAGGCAGCTGTTGGTCTGCTTAGGATCTGCACCCAGGTCAGTAGCCCCCTTTGCAGTCCAGTGTTGTCAGATGCTAGGGAGAAAAAGTATTAGTAGGATGATGACAGTGAGCAGTGTATGAATCCTATTCTTTTCCCTTGATTTCTATCTAGTAATACGTTTCCCTGAAAGGAAAAGAAATACATATGCTGTTGTTTGTGCATTACTTGTAGTTCTGGGTTCGCTTTTCCATCTGGACGTGAGACATTGCTGCAGAAAGTGCTCTCTATTTTGACATCCGCTTTATCATCCCGTAGTGACCCAGAAGGTGCAGAAAGTTACCAGCTACAGATCTGAATCTCAGGATGTCTGTGATTTACTAACAGGTGCTTCTTATGAGAACACACACACACACAAAAAGGGTTTTGTCAGAATCAAGTACCCTTGTGTTATTAGCCTCATAACTTTATGATGCTTCTCTGCTTGTGACTCCAGTATCCTTCCACATCCCAAAGATGGACAATAGGTCAAAATCTGTATGCAAGATTCTCAGGAAATGAGTTAGCCTTTGGCACCAAGATCAAATCTGTTCATTGGAAGGAGTATTTTAAAACATTTTGCTTCAAAACTTAATTTAGGACTGGGCTTGCTAGTATTTTATCAACATGACAAGCTACTGTCATCTGAGAGGAAGGAATCTCAATAGAGAAAATTCCTCCACAAGATCCACTGGCAGGCAGGCCTGTGGAAGCAGTTTCTTAATTAATAATTAATTTGATAGGACCTAGCTCATTGTGGGAGTGCTAACTCCAGGTAGCTGGTCCTGAGAGTATAAGAAAGCAGCACTGGCAAGCCATGGAGAGCAAACCAGTAAGGAGTGACCCTTTCTGGCTTCTGTTTCAACTCCTTCCTCCAGGTCCCTTTCCTGGCTTCCTTTGATGATGGACTATGTTATGGACCTGTAAGATGAAATCAACATTTTCCTCCCCAAACCCCTTTTTGTCATAGTGTTGTTATTACAGCAATAGAAACCCCAAGACAGTGGCGAAACAAATTTATTTGCTGGGTGTGTTTTTTATAGTTTAGATTACATTGTTTATGTGATTTTACCAAGAACTATAAAGCACAGAGATGTATGTTACAGTTTGTGTGGCTATTGCTTTCAGACCCTATTCTTTTTTTTTTTTTTTAACCCAAACAGAAAACAACCAATGGTTTATTATGTCAGGGATGCATCAGGATTCTTGGTTTCCACAGAATATTCTTATTCTGAGTCTTTTTGTTGTAGATTTTGCTGGTTATGCTCCTCAGCATCAGCTGAGGTTTCTGACCATGCATGCGTTATATTTTTTTCCTTTTTTATTATTAATTTATTCAAATTACATCTCAGTTGTTAGCCCATCCCTTGTATCCTCCCATTCCTCCCTCCCTCCCCTACCATTGAACCTCTTCAGACCCTATTCTTACTGTTATTTTTCCTTAATGAGGTTCACGGAAGAGGGTTCAGGAAGGTAACTCTTACACAGAGCCAAAAGAGAAGGATAATCTGATTAAGGTGGCTGTAAGTGCTGTTTAATATGTATCGACTTATTTAAAATAAGTCTTTGTTATGAATAAAAATAACAAAGGTATCTAATGTTATAATTCTGTCACCAAGAAGACAAAAATATTAATAAAATTATTCTGTCAAATGAAGGTAATGGGACCTATAAAATGTCTCATATTATGTAAGGGGAAACTAAAAGTGAATTGACTCCAGTGTTTTCCTTTTTGGAGAAAGTGAATGGAGAGACTGTTGAGTCAGGCAGCAAATAGAAGGGAAAAAAAAAGCAAAGTTCTCTTCCTATGCCTGTTTCCCAGGGCTCTGCAGGATACCTGCCAAGACTCTACCCATCAGCCAGGAAACAGGCTGATTCTTTGCATGAGCTAGACCACCCTGGAGGAAAAACACAGACCTGACAATTCCAGCTTTTACATGCATATTGCAAATGTTGCTGGCCTCTGATCCCAGCTACACACAGACCTTCCAAATGAGCACTTTTTCTTACTGCTAGAGTCTCCACGGTCATCAAAATTTCAAGGGAAGCTGTGGTTCCTTCTGTTAATAAATACACCCCCCTAACAAATGGATACACGTACACATCTCAAACAGGAGACTAACCCAACTCAAAGTACTATGGGTTCCCATAGTTCCATTCTCAATGTCACGTTTGCGTTATACATCAATTCAATTCAAACTTTTCAACCTTGAACCTAGATTTTTTCTGTGCTTTCCCCTGTAAAAATCACTTATTCCAATGCTTGTGCAGACACATGCCTTTAGTTCACCTGAGAAGTTGAGATGAGGACAACTTTTCCTTTGCCTGACATAAAATGCATCAATGAAGAGAGTGGAGAGTTCCTTTAGTCATCATGCCCCAGCTGAAGGTGGATGAAAATACTAAAATATAGTAGTCAAGAGTGTTAGGATAGAATTCAGTCACCAGAAGCATGCCCTACTCTCTCTATAAGCTCTCCTCAAGGATATCTGTTTGTGGTCCAGGTAAAAAATATCTATCTAGGTAAAAGTCTATCTGGACAGGGGAGTGCTGGGACAAATCTGAGTCTAACTCACCAAAATTAATATGGATCAAATGAAATAAATAATTAGGCCTGGGTATTTATATATTTATATCATCTCATATATTCTCTTTCCTACTGCCTTCCCCCAAAACCTCTAACCCACCACTAACACCTGATATCACAATGATACACTGTGTATAATCTTCAGTCCTGTAAATTAATAATGACACATCATTATGAACAATTTGTCATGGTTCACATTAGAAATCACTTTTAAGGCTATATTTCCTACATAGATTGATAAGTATGCATACAGTGCATCATTTTCATAGTTTGAATATTTTAAAAATTTTAAAAATCATTTCTTTTTACTTCTTGAGATTAAAATATAATCACAATATTTCTCCCTTGCCGTCCTCCCTTCTCACCCTTCCATAAGTTACTCCTTTCTCTTTGTTAAGTTCATGGTTTCTTTTCTCTTTAATTGTTGCTACATATGTCACATACATATATTTCCTAATATATAAGTACAACCTGTCCAGTCTCTATAATGTTACTTCTATGTGTGCTTTCAGGGCTGACCGTCTGGTATTGGATAACCAATCAGTGTGCTCTCTCTGGGGAAGATTATTTCTCCCGCTTTCAGAGCTCCTTAGTTACTTGTAGTTCCTTGTGTAAATTTGAGGCTTCCTGGGCCTTCCCAGCCCACAGTAGCATGTCTGTTGTGTCCTCCTTGTTCGGCTTACACATAAGCAGTCCTGTTAGTGAAAATTTTAGGTTCAGCTTCTGACATTCATAGGAGACACAATCTTACATAAAACTCCTTGTTCATTTTATTCTTGCAATCTTTGCAAACTTTTCCGACAAGGCTCCCTCAGGCTTAGGTGTAGGGGTTGTATTGTGGGTGTATCCTTTGGGACTGGGCTTCACAACTCAGCAGTCTGATTGTTCGTGTTTTTCTGTAATAATCTCCTTTTTTCCAAAGAAAACTTTCCTCGATGAGGTATAATGACTACGCTTATCTGTGGGCATAAGGACAAATATTTAGAATGCAGCTAGAGATTGTTGTTGGCTAGTAAAGTGGCCGTTACAGGTTCTCCTTCAAGATCCATGACTTCCCACTCTGGGAAGGTGTCTTGTAGTAGGCATGATTTCCCATTTGCTGAACTTGTTTTAAGCTCACTTGTAGAGCTGTGGCAACGTGGTGATAAAAACACCAGGAGAGTTTGTTTCACTTACACTTCCATATCACAGTTCATCATTAAAGGAAGTCAAGGTAGAAACTCGAGCAAAGCAGCAATCTGGAGGCAGGAACTAATGCAGCATCCATGGGCAGTGCTGCTTACAGGCTTGTTACCCACGACTTGCTCAGCCTGGTTTTTATAGCACCCAGAGCCACCAGCCCAGAGGTGTCACTGTCCACAGTGAGCTAGGCCCTAGAACATCAATCATCAATCAAGAAAATACACCTATAGGAATGCCCACAAGCAAATCTGGTAAGGGCATTTTCTCAGTTGAGCTTCTTTCTTCCAAAATGACTTTAGCTTGTGACAAATTGACATAAAACTATCCAGCATATGAAGATGAGGCAGTCTACACTGGCCGGGATTGTCCTATCTTGGACATTCATTGAAAAGTATAGAAGGACCCAGGGGTGGTGCTCAAAAGCCCAGGAACCTTGGCCGGTATTCTGAAAAAGCATGGGGTAAAAAAGAAGAGACCAAAGAATTTATAATTTCAAGCTTTTATAAAAGGATATATTAATTACTCCTTTGTTACATGTGAGTAGGGCAAAGGAAAAAGACTGCTCTCATTAGTCAATATTTTTCTTTTTTGAACACTGGTTTTCACTGCACACATGAAATACACGCAGAGTATGTGGCATGCTGGTACTCTCGCATGTTTTCATAAGTTCTAAAGCAATAGCTCAGTTGCCCTTCTGCTAAATTCAAAAGAAAGCCAGTATCTCTCCAGCTTAGGCAACTGGCTTCCATTCTCTGAACTGATCCCTAGACCCTAAAAGAAATCTTTCTAATCATCTCAAGAGGCTCAGAGGCCTGTGAGCTTTGTATATGGTAACAAGCCTGCAAAGCCAAAAGAATCCTTTGTTGTCTCTAAGGAAACATGCAGTTCTATCTTGGATAAGAAATACAGGCAGTAAACTTTAAACCCCTACCCAGATCTAGCAAATGGACAGAATATTCTCCACAGTTCAGTGGAGAGTGGGGTCTGACTTTCACACGAACTCTAGTGCCTCATATTTGACCATGTCCCCTGGAGGGGAAGACCTGGTGGCACTCAGAGGAGAGACAGCAGGTTACCAAGAAGAGACTTGATACCCTATGAGCATATACAGGAGGAGGAAATCCCCCTCAGGAACAGTCATAGGGGAGGGGAGTAAGGGGAAAATGGGAGGGAAGAATGGGAGGATACAAGGGATGGGATAACAATTGAGATGTAACAAGAATAAATTAATAAAAACTTTAAAAAAAAAAAAGAAAGAAATTGAGTTACCAGTTTAAGTCCAGCCCTGAGAGCCAGGGTAGGACAACGGAAAGCAAAACCAATGTTACTAGAAATTACTTTATTTGTCTGTGTTTACTGCTACGCTTATTTCCTTTGATGAAGTGAGTCAATGACTTTGTACTAAGGCAAAATGATGACTGTGAACACAATGACTCAAAAATAAGAGTTTATCATCCTAAGAGTCAGACACTGAAACTTCACTGTGGGTGTTGTCTGGCAAGAAATGAACTAGGTTTTTTTTTTTTTTCAGTAGATGATGTGACAGTGATTGATAATAGCAAGGAAATATTTATGAAGAAGAATCTCGAGTTCCCATATAACTTTCCCCTTGCATTTCCCCAGGCCTCTTGAGAAAGATATAGTGGTGATTATGAAGAGGAAGCTATTAGCAAGCAGGATATTTAAAGAGAACAGCCTGAAACATGACTTCTTAGGAGAATTGATTACTAATAGCCTTAAAGTTAGAGTGACATTTAGTGCGTTTCAGATGTTACTTTTAAAAGGGAAGTTTCTTTTCCATTTTACATAGAAGAGATCTTATGATCACTTTGTTCATGTAAGCAATCCTACTTCAAAAGAATCAGACAGGCTTAGGACTCAAAGTATTTTGCTCTTGCAAGGGGAACATGAAAGGTTACTCCTGGTCTAAGTGTTTTTCAAGTCTTGGAAAAATTTCTCATTATTTCATTTTGTTCTTTACCAAGTATTTCTCACTTACCAGCTTTCTTAATTCCCAAGGGGTGTTTTATTTTTTTCCTTCAGTTTCCACTTCTGCAGCCCTTGTCAGGGAGAAGTATCATTCTCACCATTGTTGCTTTTTTTTCTGCAGGAGCAGAGAATTCTAAAATCATTTCCGTATACCAGGTGGTGAAGTCTTTTTCAAACTCTAGTGAACTTCTGGTCATAAAAGTTAAGCCATGAAGGATGAGTCGAACCTCATTTGGTAGAGCACTTCCCACAATGCATGAGGCCCCTAGTTTTATCCTCATCACTACATAAACCACAAGTGGCGATGCTCACCTCTAATCCTTTCATTTAGGAGGCGAAGGAGGATCAGGAGTACAAGGCCAGCTTCAACTATCTCGCATGTTCAAGTCCAGCCTGGCTGCAAGAGACTTTATTAAAAAAAAAAGATAAGAAGAAAAACAATGAAGGCAGGATTAGAAGATGTATCCTATAATACTATATAGCTGTTTTTCACATGCCATGTTAATTTTATTCTTTTTCCATTTAGGTCAATGTAGTGTGTGGAGATATGGGGTTTGGGGATGGGGTGCTAGTACATGCTTGCACATGGGTGGACTCGTACATGAAAGTCCTAGTATAATTTCAGGAATCATTTGTGATCTTTCATCCTCCTATTCACGAAGTCAGGTCTCTTAATCAAATGCAGAGCTCATCAATAGGACAGGTCTTGAGAGCCAGCTTGCTCTGGGGAGCTCCACTTCCAAGGCTGGAATTACAGGTGCGGAGCCATGTCTACCAGTTATTCACATGTCTTTTTGGGGATCCAAAAGTGATTCTCACCTTTACAAGCAATCTCTCTACCCTGCAACTTTATTCCTGTAATACACTTTTCAAAAACTCAATTCCTAGTTCAGCTTGGTTACACAAAGTCAAATAATGCTTTAATAACAAATACTATTTCCCCCAATTACCCTATTCCTTGGGTTTCTGCCTTCCCTTTAATTATAACTGTGTAAAATATCCATGGCCCTCTTCCAGGATGCCTGTACACTTCCAGTAACCATTCCTCACAGTGAGTCGACTTAAACTCTGCAAGGGAAAACTAAACCACCTTCTGTAATGAAAACAGCTTACAGTCATGCCACTCACCACAACTCCCTCTCAGCCTTCTCTCTGTTACTTAAACACTCCATCCCAACCCCTCCCACCATACATACACACCATAGAGTAGGTTTTTTAGATCACTAATTATTTCAAACACTTTCTGCAAGGCTTTCCAGAATCCCTTTAAATACCATAAAATGAAAGATTCCTAGTGAATTTTAATCCACAGAAAATTCCACTCTACCACTTGGACTCTTTCTGTAAACCCAGGATAAGCCACAGCAGTTCTTCTGGCAAATGTATCTGCTCCTTACTCATTGAACTCATAATCAATGCAACCAAACAACTCTACCCAAGAGTGATACAGTTTAGCTCTTGAGGTCCAACATACATTCTTTGAATTCAGACCTCTTATATATTTTCATATCTTCATCCCAACATTCTGGGTTCTTTATGTTTTATTCAATTTTTGATCAATGTCTTATTATGTTTCCCTGGCTGATCTTGAATCCCTAGGCTCATGGACTTGCCTCCAGCCTTTCAATTCTCTGAGAGTATGTTTTTGTACCACAACACCCAGCTGTGCTTTCTGCTTTGTTACCCAACATATTAATAATAGTCTCTTGATTTAAAAGGAAATCATTGTGTTAGATTGATAGGCTACTGACATGTTCTACTTGCTGATGCTGTTGAGTAGGACAGTCATTTGCATGTATCTACATACATCCATCCACTTATCTTGACCTCAACCCAGTGGTCTTTCCACTGCTATAACCTGAACTTCATAAAGACCCACACTTGTCAGCTGTTTCCTTTAACTGAGGAAGAAAAGACAAAATTCTATCAATGTTTTAATAATGTTTAACAGACACATCATCACTTCCCCAGAGGAGTGAGGCAGATTAACACAATGTTGGTTTTGCACCAATGAGGTGGCTCAGAGGGTAAAGGCTTTGCCTGCCAACTTGAGCTTGATTCCTGGAAGCCAGGTGAAGCTTAAAAGAGAGAATCAACTCCACAAACATATTCTCTGACTTCCACACACAAGCAATAGAATATATATGTCCCCTACCCGTCACACACACACACACACACACACACACACACACACACACACACACACACACACTCATGATACTAAATAAATTTATCAAAAACAAAATTAATATTATTTTAGGCATGGGGGCATAGCTGCACTTGTGAATCATGTTTTAATGCAGGTTTTATTTTTGTTTGGCATATTTTGTATATATATAGACCTTCCTTGCTGTCCTGTAGTCTTATAAAGAGGAAAATAATGGTGTTTGATGATGAAGAATGTTCTGGGTGGTACATGGGAGTAAAGCCAGACTCAATAAGTTCAAGTTTTAAAGTAAGGGGAAAGTTGCTGGCTCATTGCGAGGAACAATACCAGATAACATGAGGGTAACATTCCAAGTGGACTCAAGATTTATAAAACACAGTCATAGGGGAGGTGAGTAAGGGGAAAACGGGAGGGAGAGAGGAATGGGAGGGTACAAGGGATGGGATAACAACTGAGATGTAATATGACTAAATTAATAAAAATATATATTTTTAAAAAGAATTATAAAACACATTAAAGGCATCTGGAAGCTAGAGATGTAGCTGGATCATAAAACACATGCCGAAGCCCTGGATTTGATGCTCATCAGCACCAAAATGAGTGAATGAATAAAGAAATAGATATATTGCTAATGTAGTAAGTCAAGCTGTTAGTGTGTGGTATTTATGCATAAAGGCCATGTACGTGTCAGAATGAACATGGCGGTACAAGCTTGTAATCCCAGGACCTGCACAGAAGGCTGGATTAGGATCATGAGTTTGAGGACAGTCTGGATTATAGACCAAGACACAATTTAAAAAGACGTCACCAATCTACATCTGTAAAGGAAGATGAAATGTAGACACAATACCACTGCTAAAATCTACTCTGTGTCTGAGAAAACGAAAGGGTATTCTCATCCTAGCCACTGTTTGTCTACTCCCATGACCAGTCTCACCCTCCTAACTCAGCATTGTCTCGTATGCCTCACTTTTATCAACTATAAATACCATCCACACCCTGAGCACATAGTACATGGTTGATAAGCTTACATGATGAACTTTTTAGCAGAGCATAGCGGCTCAGTCGAGAGACTTACTGGGAGGTTGACAGGAGGATCAACCTGATTGGGAAGCCAGCCTCGGCTATCCAGAAAACTTCAAACAAGTCTGGGTTCAGAGTGAGATCTCGTGTAACAATAGCAGCAGCAGCAATAACAATAATAATAACAACACTACAACATGCTCAAGTATCTTACTAAGTTACTTGCACATAGTACTTAGGATATTTGTGTTACTAACTAACGGCTAACCTACCACTTATAAACTTCATGTTAATGAAGGCTGTTCACTCCCTAAACCAAAGGAGTAAACACTGATGTTTACTATTTCAGTATCCTTTACATCTCTTCAAGGAAGGAGCCAAATACTTCTACCTACATGCACCACCAACACAGAAACCAAAGGCCCCTCAATGAGGCTGAAATCCTCCAGTATGAAATTAACTATTTTCCTTACTTATATCTATGTACTAACAATAAATGTTCTTAGTCTTTTCTAGTAAGAATTTTTAAATTTTTTTTATTAATTTATTCTTGTTACATCTCTCTAGTAAGAATTTTGAAAGTTAATTTTAGCTTAAAATCTGACTGTTTTAGTAAAGGAATTTTGATCACAAAGCTTGGCTTCCAGTTATACTTAAAACGTTCTAATTGAAAACTTAATGCCACAATGATTTCAAAAGCAAAATTCAGGATGCAATTATCTGCAGAAACAATAATAATAGCATCCTCAAACCAAGGCATTGTAACAACAAGCCCTGAATGTCAGCTTTCATCATAGCTCACTGCCACTGCCTGCATCTTGTCACCAAATTAAAATGTAATCAAATTTTTAAAAACTGTCATGGCAACATCTGTTCCCAAGTAATAATTTATCAGAGCTGGGGTGTTTAGGATACTAGTCACCCATTGTCTGAAATTAAACTATATATATATCTTACAAGAAATCTTTTTTTTAATTTTATTTTATTAATTTACTCTTCTTACATCTCAATGGTTATCCCATACCTTGTATCCTCCCATTCCTCCCTCCCTCCCATTTTCCCCTTACTCCCCTCCCCTATGACTGTGACTGAGGGGGACTTCCTCCCCCTTTATATGCTCATAGGGAATCAAGTCTCTTCTTGGTAACCTGCTATCTTTCCTCTGAGTGCCACCAGGTCTCCCCCTTCAGGGGACGTGGTCAAATATGAGGCACCAGAGTACATGTGAAAGTCATACCCCACTCTCCACTCAACTGTGGAGAATGTCCTGTCCATTGGCGAGATATGCTTTATTAATAATAGAACCTTAGGACAATCCTAAGCAAATCTAAAAATGAAAGGTCCTTGTTCAGGGGTTTGCATCAAACGATTTGTTTTAAAAAATTGATCATTCAAATGTATAGTGTCACAGTGTAGTAAGGATTCATCAAGGATTTTGAAAAGTCTTCTTAGACTCAACTTTATACACTGAAGACAGTGGTAAATTCAAAAAGAGGGGAAGTCATTCTTTGTTTATGGAGA
This sequence comes from Acomys russatus, assembly GCF_903995435.1. Classification (NCBI taxonomy): domain Eukaryota; kingdom Metazoa; phylum Chordata; class Mammalia; order Rodentia; family Muridae; genus Acomys; species Acomys russatus. The sequence continues at coordinate 20,129,571 of NC_067147.1, read as the reverse complement.
CTAAGAAAACACAAGAGCTTCCAAATGTACCACCATCCTAGCTTTTTAAAAATGTCTCTTATTGGTGCGAGAGAGATGGCTTAGCAGTCAAAAGCACTCACTGCTCTTTTGGAGGAACTGAGTTTGATTCTAAATACCCTGCCAGGCAGCTCACAGACAACTGACGCACCCTTCTGGCTCTGGTGCACAGCGCCACTCATCAGTACATACTCCCACGTAGACACACATACACATAATCAAAAAGAAAAAGGAATTTAAAAACTCCATACTGAATGAGCAGGAACTTTAGCTCTTACTCAATGAAGTTGTTGTTTTGGTGACCCTGGGACGTGCAGAAAGAAGAAAGGCATCCCTTTATCTAATACTCAGTGATGTCCTTGCAGGACCCCATTCGGCCTATCCTTTTCCTAAAGTCACTTTCAGTATGGAACCCAACACTGGATTTTCACAACTTTAAAAGAAATAGCATTTTTTTTTTATTAATTTATTCTTGTTACGTCTCAATGTTTATCCCATCCCTTGTATCCTCCCATTCCTCCCCCCCTATTTTCCCATTATTCCCCTCCCCTATGACTGTTCCTGAGGGGGATTACGTCCCCCTATATATTCTCATAGGGTATCAAGTCTCTTCTTGGCTACTTGCTCTCCTTCCTCTGAGTGCCACCAGGTCTCCCCCTCCAGGGGACATGGTCAAATGTAAGGCACCAGAGTACGTGAGAAAGTCGTATCACACTCTCCACTCAACTGTGGAGAATATTCTGACCATTGGCTAGATCTGGGAAGGGGTTTAAAGTTTACCTCCTGTATTGTCCTTGGCTGGTGCCTTAGTTTGAGCGGGACCCCTGGGCCCAAATCTGCCTATCATATTGTTCTACTTGTAGATTTCTAGGACCCTCTGTATCCTTTTATTTTGCTGTTCTCCCATGCGTCTCTCATTTAGAGTCCCAATAGGATGCCTTCCCCTCTGTCCCAGTTTCCTGGTAAGTGAAGGCTTTTGTGGGACATGCCCCTTGGGCTAGTATGCAGATATAAGTGAGTATATACCATTTGATTCTTTCTGCTTCTGGGTTAACTCACTCATTATGATCATTTCTAGCTCAATCCATTTATCCACAAATTTTGGGAATTCCTTGTTTTTAATAGCTGAGTAGTATTCCATAGTGTATATGTACCACAGTTTCTTTATCCACTCTTCTACTGAGGGACACTTAGGCTGTTTCCATGTTCTGGCTATTATGAATAAGGCTGCTATGAACATGGTTGAGCAAATTTTCTTGCTGTGTGCTGGAGCATCTTCTGGGTATATTCCAAGGAGTGGAATAGCTGGGTCTTGAGGAAGCCCTATTCCCATTTTTCTGAGATAGCACCAGATAGATTTCCAAAGTGGCTGTACTAGTTTGCATTCCCACCAGCAATGAAGGAGTGTTCCTCTCTCCCCACATCCTCACCAGCATGTGGTGTCGCTTGAGTTTTTGATCTTAGCCATTCTGATGGGTGTAAGATGGAATCTCAGAGTTGTTTTGATTTGTATTTCCCTGATGACTAAGGAGGTTGAGCATTTCTTTAAGTGTTTCTCAGCCATTTGATACTCCTCTGTTGAGAATTCTCTGTTTAGTTCCAAGCCCCATTTCTCAATTGGGTTATTCGGTTTGGTGGTGTTTAGTTTCTTGAGTTCTTTATATATTTTGGATATTAGACCTTTGTCAGATGTAGGGTTGGTGAAGATTTTTTCCCAGTCTGTAGGCTGTCGCTTTGTTCTCTTGACAGTGTCTCCTGCCTTACAGAAGCTTCTCAGTCTCATGAGGTCCCATTTATTAATGATTGACATTAAGGCCTGGGCCGTTGGTGTTCTGTTCAGGAAGTTGTCTCCTGTGCCAATATGTTCCAGGCTCTTTCCCACTTTTTCTTCTAAGTGGCTTAGTGTCTCTGGTTTTATGTTGAGGTCTTTAATCCACTTGGATTTGAGTTTTGTGCAAGGTGACAAATATGGGTCCAGTTTCATTTTTTTACACATCGACCTCCAGTTAGACCAGCACCATTTGTTGAAGATGCTATCCTTTTTCCATTGAATGGATTTGGCTTCTTTGTCAAAAATCCACACACATATGGTCACTTGATTTTTGGCATTTTCTTATATATGTGGAGTACGCATGCTGCAGCGCCTGAGCATAGGTCAAAGGACATCTTGCTGCCACAGCTTGCATGAGGTGGTCAGAGGACAACCTCTGGTGCATATGATATGAATTCAAACTAAATCAGCGTTGGTCAATGACGTTGTTTAACCTCGCAAGTCATTTAAATGTTTAGATTCCTGTCCCCTCGTTATCTAAACAGGTGATAATTATAAGGCTGGTGTGAAAAAGGTCATAGTATGAGGAATGAGAGTTAGCAAAATCTGAGTGTATATAAGTAAACATAAACATCATTTATCATTTAGTTAAATAATGTGGGTTGTTTTGTTTTGTTTTTGAGGTTTTCTTGTTTTTGTTTTTGTTGCTGTTCTAGGTCAAGGAGTATAGCTTCATGCCTTTCTATATAATGTGATCTTTCCACGATACACAAGATAGAAGTGAAGAAGAATGTGATATAAAATAAGTTAATCAGAACCCTTAAGGTAACAAGTACAACAGCATCAGGAGCCAGCATGGCCCTGTGAACTGGTTTTAGGGTTATGCTGCCAAGTTCATCAACCACAAGGGAGACAAACTGCCACATTCCATAGTGTGTACTCTTACTGTTCCTTACCATGTTGTGTGTCTTAGATAATCCTATGCACACTGTCCCCGAACATGGGTCTGAAAAGTGAATTGTCTACCCAGATCACTCAGGAAAGAAATACGAATCTGTGGTCTTCTGCTCAGCTCTCTGAGTACTGTGGCCAGTTTCAACTTTTGGAACCTCACTTCCAACTACAAATGATTTGCTTGGAAACTGGCTTTTGTTTCTACAGTCTTCAGCAGTGAGTCGATCTTGCTCAGTGAAATGGGCTTATTACATTTCTCCATTTTCATTGAATTTCAGGAATTCCTTGATTTCTTTCTTTATCTCTTCCCTGACCCAAGTGGCATTAATTAGAGAGTTATTTAGTTTCCATGTATGTGTAGGCTTTTTGTTATTTCTGTTGTGTTGTTGGAGTCCAGCTTTAGGCCATGGTGATCTGATAGGATACAAGGTATTATTTCAATCTTCTTGTATCTGTTGTGGCTTGCTTTGTGACCTACTATGTCATCAATTTTGGAGAAGGTTGCATGGGATGCTGAGAAGAATGTATAATCCTTTGTGTTTGGGTGAAAAGTTTTGTAGATACCTGTTAGATCCATCCGATTCATGACGTTGGTTAATGTCGTTATTTCTCGGCTTAATTTCTGTTTCAGTGACCCATCCTTCAGTGAAATTGGGGTATGTAATCTGGTATGCATGTAGAAAAGAATTTTATTTTTCAAACGACTATTACCAATTTATTTTAAAATTATTTTGTGCATGTGTATGTGTTTGTGTTATGAGTGTGCATGTGTTCACGTGTGTGCAAGGAGGTTTGTAGGGACACACTCAATTAACACATGACTGGAGGCCGGTCTGTGAGTCCAGGGGTCCTCTGATGTATGCCTCCGTAGCATGATTATAGCTATACACGGTCATGCCTACTGTTGTCATATGTGCTGTGAATCAGAGCTTCGGTCCTTAATACTTGCACAACAAACACATTGCCAACGAGACCATTTCCCTAAGCCATAAATTTGCATTTTAAAATTGATTTTCCTTGAAAATGTTTGATAGTTGGAAATCATTTCACTACCCTAAAAGAAGGAGGAGGCTTGATTTTTATGCTAGCCATGAGCTTTTAGCAGGTCCTAAATTGCTTCTAATAAAAATCTCCCTTACTGCTGATCACTTGGATAAGGCTGACAATTTACCAATTATACAGCCACAGCATTGCTTTAGTCAGCATCCTATACTACTATAATCTTGGCTTGGACTGTGAATTTCCTAAATAACCATTATTTGGCTGCATGCCTTTCAATTTACTTGGTTGAGTCCAAACCATGACAATCTTCCCCTCCCCTCCCCCACCCCATACCTTCAACAATCTATGTTCAGAGTGCTATGTCACCCTCGGAAGATTTTTAACTACAGAATACTTGCCTATACAAAGCCTCTGTATACCGAATGAGGATGGGTTTGTAAGAACGTCAGATTATCTTAGGGATATATGTAATGGCATTCACAAGTGCATTTATTAATACTTGATGCACTCATAAAATCGGAGTGAGGGGAAAGCATATGTGGTGAAATGAGCATATGTAACAACTTTGTTCATCACTCAATATGTGTGTGTGTGTGTGTGTTTGTGTGTTTGTGTGTTTGTGTGTGTGTGTGTGTGTGTGCGTGTGGTAATTACTCAACTTGTAAGTGTTAAATCTGAAGAATCTGCTTAGAGAAGAGAAACAATGAAGCAGAGTTAGTGTTCAGTAACAGACAGTAAAATCTATAAAGTTGGTCTTGTTCAATCATAGAAGAAACTACAAATATTTTGTTATCACTTAAGAAAGGAAGAAGGGATAAGGCGTACTATGCAGCCTGGGATGAAGCCCTCTGTTAAGTTCTGTTGCTGCTTCCCATGTACTGTCCACACTGTGAGCAGTTCTGCAAAATAGCAGTAAGTGGCATGAGGCTGTGTTAGTTTCAGAAGAGCAAGATGCAAACACAAATGTTTGTGAGCCATTTGGGCCTTGTGTTGGGACAGGGGAAGTGGACGAGTGTCTAATGAATATCATCTTTACTTCGCAGAACAGGACTGGCACGGGGAATGTGCCTATCTTAAAAGTCTGCATTCTGACTATAAGCTGCCCACAAGGTTAGTTTTCAAATCTGGGCCTAAATAGACACCATCAGCAAGTTTGTAGTTCATCTCCCAGATGTCTTACCATATTAAAATTTGCTTTATGTCCAGATATTTTTGGAAAACCTTCATTCCTTGGCAGCACCCTATGAGATGACTCTAGTTTGATTTTTAAGCCATATGTATTTCCCCAGAATGTTGGCCTTAAACAAATATATTGTAATTATTTTGATATGATATATGGCCACTTTTCAAGGTGCTATATTAAATGAATTAATCATTAAAACCCATTTTGAATCTTCCCTTTTCACAAGTAGGAGACAGCTAGAAATCTGTCATTACCAGATGGAGAGGGGGAGGATATATGTCCAGGGTTGTGAATGCCACCGTAATATCAATGGATGGAAGACTCCAGAAGATGGACTGAGGAGGTGGTCAGTGGTTAAACATTTGCCATGCAAGCATGGGGACCTGAAATGCTGGATGCGGGTGGCAGCTGGTCTCCAATTCCAGCCTCAGAAAATGGAGACAGAGTATCTTAGTGCAAGCTTGCTAGCAAGGTAAGAGACTAGCCACATTGATTTGCCTCAGGTCTGAGAGACCCTGCCTCATGAACAACATGGAAAAGCAAAGATAATTCTGGAACTGGCAGTCTTGGGCATCCATGCATGTACACCCACATGAACATGTTTTCATACACATGCAAACATGAACACACACACACACACACACACACACACACACACACATACACACACAGGGAAAAATAAAGACAAACAAACAAACAAAAACTAAAGAAGTTTCCAAAAGATTTAGTGAAGAAAAGTTGTCATTCTCCAATTTCTACCACTTGTCATTTGGATATAGATTAAAAACTGTTTCCCCGATTATCACCGTGAAACAAGGGGCGGCAATACAATAACAATAACCCGCCCCAATGTGTCATTTTTCTCTCAGGAGAGGAGTACATGTTGGCTTGTCATGTAACTCCACTGTGTTGTCAATCTCTTTACTCTGTAGCATCCTTTCTCTCTTCCAGGACCATCCCTGCCTTTCACACTTGCCAAGGTGTATCCCCAGACTGCCGGCCTTCTGTGGCTCTCCCCCTCCCATTTCCATAGGGTACATCACTGGCCTCTGTCTACATGAATGGCAGCCTTCCTTGGGCAAAAGTCAGTTTATTCTATGCTCACTGTCAAGACCACTAGCCTGAGGTAAAATCTGAACTTTGTCCCGAGAGCTACATCATTGAGGAGAGACTTCTTTGTATTGCTCCAAGTAGAATTTTTACACTTCAAAATTTACACCATTTTCTACTCACAGCTGTGAGTCTTCTCTATTAAGGGGAACTGGAGATAGAGGAGGCTCTTCAACACTGAATTCAGAGCCTGATATGTATGGCTTTCCTTTTCCTTCCCATCTTTTGACTTTTCCCCAGTACTTTGTGATCCCCTGCAGCTCACCGGCATCATGATTCTAAGTGTTCTTTGTGTCCTTTGAACATTTTTTCCCTTGAAATTCTCCATGAAGAACATGAAGGAAAGTGAAACTGATTCAGCTCTCCAGGGGTATCATATTAACACGTAAGCAGAACAGAGAGAAACAAGTAGGAGGTAATGTAGTAATGCCTTCCTTAAAGCTAACTATGAAAATCCACAGCCAAATATATCAGTGCTGATGCATGTCTGTCTGGGCTTCAGACTTCTTGTCTCTCCTATTCTTTCTCATAATTTCCCCAAAGCAGTATTTGCAGCACTTTGCTTTTTGGATCTTAATGTGGCACGCAACTGCTCCTTTCATAGTGCAAAAGGCTCCAAACAGCATCTGGGGAATTGGTCCTGGTTCATAAATATGTTTGCTTTGCTTTTATTGTGTTTAAAAGTTCAAACTTGAGGACTATCAGATAGACAAAATTATGCCAGAGTTAGCACTATTGTACCTTGCTTTTCAGATTTCGTTTATTGACATATTTTAGACCCCTCCCTGCAGATTGTATACACCCTTTGGAAAAAACAAAAAAACCAATTGTCTCTTTCTCTACAGAAATACTTGTATGTTAGGATAGTGAAAATAAGTATCAAACGAAATAAAACCATTGTTTGGAGGGGAAATTATGCATGAGCATAAAATTCAATATAGCATTGACTATAATAATGAAGAATGCTAACATCTGATTACAAAGTCATATGCACAACTAATGCATGATTATCATGCTATACTTGGTCTCAGTGCGTCCCAAGACCTCTATATCTGATGTTTAGATCCATCAAGCACATCACCATGTTCTCCAATGTGCCTCAGTCATGTTCTTTGTTCTCAGTCTTTCCAGTGTTTTAGTCTTAAGGCTTATAGCCTATTGTGCACAATACAACATTTCATTTATTTATCAGACTAGATCATGTCACTATGTATTCTTTATAGAGAGGGAGTCTATCATAATCATAGCTGAATATATAGTGTCCAAAAATATGACCTGCTATCTTTTTTCACAATTTTTTATTTTTATATTTTTACATATACATTTATATTACACACACACACACACACACACACACACACACATATATATATATATATATATATATGAAATAAATTAGATACAGCAAGAAGAACCACAAAACCATCCAGAATTATATAAATGTTACCTTTATAGTGTTTTGGCTATTTGGATTTGCAACCTTGGAGAAAACACCTTTCCTCCTATCTTGGTGAGTCTAAAATTCTGAATGTAAGTCAGTATCTATCATATCTCATCTCTATTAACCTGAAACATCTATCTAGACCTAAAAACACCTTAACCCCTAAACAACCAAGCCTAATTGTTAAACTAACCTACTGTCTTACAGTTTGTGTTTTCTCAATATCTGTCAAAAGATGACTGGGTGATTTGAAGCTTTTCAGCATCTCAGTCTTTTGATTTCTTGCTCTTTATATTTGGCAGCAAGGGAGAGTCATAATAATTACTTTTCAACAAAAATATTTGAGGATACATGTCTATCTTTCTTTTCTTATAGTTTAGAAATCTTACTATGACTTCTGGAACCCTGAGAAGTAAAGCTTAATATGTGTGTTTGCGTACGGAGAGACCAGAACTCCAGCTTGAGCTCTAGGTGCAGTTTCTCCCAAGACAGCTGCCGAGGCAAGCACAAAGAGTGCAGGGAATCAGCTAAAATTGTGCTCACCTCTCAGCTGTGGGTTCATTGGTATGCCAAGTGAAAATGGCCTGGACGTTAAGTTATAAAGCCAACTTGACCAAGGATAGAGTGACAAAAATGTAAATGAATGGAAGATTTTTCAACATTCTAAGTTGTAAAGAAAAAGGCTATTAATAAAAACAGAGGCTGTGGAAATAACAAAGAAAGAGAGAGAGGGAGGGAGGGAGGAAGAGAGAGGAGGGGAGGGAGGGAGGAGAGAGAGAGAGAGAGAGAGAGAGAGAGAGAGAGAGAGAGAGAGAGAGAGAGAGAGAGAGAGAGAGAGAGTAGAACAATATTGGGGTCACATCTAGATGATCTAGATGTGAGACTGTGAGAGTAAGTAACAGTGAGGGAGCCCTAGATCACTAACTGAATTCAAATCTAGGTCTGACTGAGGTCAGAGGATTCTCAGAATGGTGAGCAAAGATTTAGTTTGTACACAAGGTCCCTTTTCACTTGTGTGTGTGTGTGTGTGTGCATGTGAGCCATATGTGAGGCCATATGTTAACAGGAGAACATGAGCCACCTTTATGCTGAAACCAAACCCCACTTCTACATAAGATCAACAAGTGCTTTTAATTCCTGAGGCATCTCCCCAGCTCCTACTGAAGGTTTTGACTTATATTTTCTTATAACCAGAAAGAAGGTGGAAGCTGGCCTTCTTCCCTCACTCCTGGCTGCATTGTTTTACTGTCTGATTGCAAGTTCCCCGCATCCTGTCTCCCAGCCTTAACCTGGGCCTTAGCCTTTGCAGCCTTCTGCTTTTCTTTTTTTCCCCCTCCAGTTCTATCTTATCTTCCTTAATCTCGTTATGTTTTGAATATCATGATGTCAAAATGCTAATAAGATATCTTTAGGTCCTTCTTAGAGAAATCAGGAAGGGGAGTACATACTAGATAAATACGAACCTGTATTTGTAAGGAAAATAAAAAACCTAAGATAGATTGAGAATTCTCATCCCAACAGGACCCAATATCCCTGTCTTTGATATCTTTAAGATTTGTTGGTATAGGATGAGAAAGAGGCAAACTGATTCCTGTTTATCTAAGTGGATTGTGATTCTAATTAATCTAAGCAAGGCAGGAGCATCAATAGGACTCTTCTGGAACTGTGAACAAATCTTCTGGATCCTTTATTTTTGGCCTTTCATCTGAATTCTACCAGAACCCACTGCACTTTGTTTTTTCATCTGTGTATGATCTTGCATACTGTCCACAGCATTCTCATATTTCTCTCACTGGGATGACATAAATAGAGTCCTTTCATAGGGCTTTCAGTCTCAATATGCACCTTCCTGTAGCACTGGATTCCTAGTGGTTGGGGGTTCAGTTAGAGATCTGATGCATGATCTTGGGGTTTCTTCTCCCTTCTCTGTCTTGGCTTGAATTTGCATAGTAGACCAATTATCTACACAACTGAATGTGTGTCTATGCCACTTTAAGAGACTTGAAAACATTTGCCTCGAGGAACATCTTTGAATTGAACATTTCTCCTTTAAGACCTATACATCAATATGGAAGACAGTGCACTGTCCTTCAGTGTGGCAGATTTGATGCATCTTCCTCATTTCCAATGTCCAATTAAAATGCATACCATTTGAGAACATCTCTGCTTCTGAGATTAGGTTTTTCCAAAGGCTGCATAGAGATTGTCCTTGATAATGATATTTTATCACTACCAGTGTGTTTGTAAATAGGACATTGATTTCAATAATTTATAGTTTGAGAATTGGATTCCTTTCTGTGAGTAAGGCATCTTTGCTCAATGACATGATCTAAAATGTATGAAACCCATTTCAGACCTTGATATGCAAGGGGTTTGGGCATCATGCTCACTTCGAAGTTTAATCCTGTCATTTTTATCCAGATCTCTCATCTTTACTATTTACAAGTCTTGATGAACTTCTATTTGTGGTTTCTTTGTGACATATTTACCACAAATCAGAGTTTTAATATTCACAGGTTTCAGTGAAGACCAAACAACATTCCTAAAGGCTGTTCTCAAGAACCGCAAGGCTACAATAATACATACTACGTGCCAGGATGTTTGGGTTGCATACACTTATCGACTTATTGAACTCCCACATAATTCTAGATAATAAAAGCATGCGCTTACAGTACATGTTTTAGAAAACCCCACAGATTTACACGTTTGTAATTGGAGAAGCGAACCTGTTGTTTCCATGTCTTTCCGTCCTTCAACTTTCAATTCGTTTGTACATTTGATTTTGATGTACCTTAACATATTTATATCATATAGTTAAATCACATTTTGGGGGAGGAGGGCTGATGTTTGGACCTCAGGTTTTTTGAAAGCATATATTTTACCATTTGGTTACACCTCAACTCTGAGTTGTTATGAAACAATTAGGTGAGTTTCTTCCTTCTCATTAGAGTTTCTACATTTGATATGTTTCTTTGCTGCATCTTGTCTTTTTATTCTACTGATCCTTTGTAGAAGAAAAAGAGGAAGAAGAAGAAGAAGAAGAAGAAGAAGAAGAAGAAGAAGAAGAAGAAGAAGAAGAAGAAGAAGAAGTCATTCATTATTAGAGAACCGCTAATTAAAACAGCAGGAAGGCACTACTGCATTCTTCTTAGACCTGCTAAAACCCCAAAGCCCATCAACTACATTTGCTAGTGAGGATACTAAAAGGCAGAACTCTCCTGCATTGCTGGTGGTATTAAAAAAATGTAGAGGCACTTTATAAGAAAGTTCAGAGCTTTCTTATACAGCTAAACAGTCTAACAAAATAATACTGCAACCATGATTCCTAGTGCTCACCTAATTGTCTTAAAAAGACTTGTGCCACACAAAACCTGTCAGGTGAATACTTATTCAAGATTTAGTCACAAATACCAAACACGGGAAATGTCCAAGATCTCTTTTAATAGGTGAATAAAGTATGGTATAGCTGGTATTGGAATTTCTAAGGTGTGGATGCTGGAACTTCATTGTCAATGTGACAGTATTAGGAACTGTTAGACAGTATTAAACAGTATTAGGAGAAGAGGCCCTCATGACATGATTACGCTCTGCTAGCAGGAATGTAATTACATCATTATCCACCAAAATGGATGACATATGAGACTTTAGTGCTCTTTCTCCATCTTGTGCATCAGGCTTTCTCCCGTTCCATGCCATGATGCAGCATTAAGGGCCTCATCAGATCTGGTGTCACATTCTTTGACATCCCAGCTTCCAGAATAAAAAGCCAAGTGAACAAATAACTGTTTGTTATTTCCCAGATTTCTGATAGAGCAGCAGCAGCAGCAGCAGCAGCAGCAGCTGAACTAAAGGGCAACATTATTCACATTCTCTCTCTCTCTCTCTCTCTCTCTCTCTCTCTCTCTCTCTCTCTCTCTCTCTCTCTCTCTCTCTTTCTCTCTCTCTGTGTGTGTGCATGTGTGTGTGTTGTGATATGTGTGGATGTGTATGCCCATGAGTTCATAGAGCCCAGAGGAAGAGTTTGGGTGTCCTGGTCTACCACTGTCTACCTCTATTAGTCAGGGTTCTCTAAAGAAAAGAACTGATGTATCCAGTATGTTCATCAAGAGAGGCTTTATTAGCTTGGTTTATACAATCTGTTCTGGGTAGTTTAACAATGCCTATCCCACACTGGGTAAGCAGAGAATCTGGTAATCACTCAGTCCACAGTGCTGGATGTCTCAGATGCATTAATAAGGATCAGACCGCATGAAACATTCTTGGAGAGCTGCTGGTCTTCAGTCTAAATAGGAAACTCAAAGAATATGGTTCAAATATAAGCAAAGGAATGCCATAGTAACAAAATAGACGAACTTCCTGTAAAGAGTGAAGGCAAAACTCAAAGTTTCCTTTTTATCTGGGCCACCATCATTTAGAGTGAGCATGCCCACTTCAAATCATCTGACCAAGAAAGTTCCTCATGCAGTAGAGTGTGCAGTGGCTTATGCTTTACCTCAGATCCAGGCAAATTGACAGACAACATTTACCATAAAAAGGTCCACTCTTTGCCATCTTGATATCCAATCACATCTCCTATGTCATGCATACTTTCCAGATGAAAACAATAACAAGGTCACACTTATTCTTGATACAATGCCATGGTCTAGATGAGATATGCCCCCAGTAGCTCATGTATTGAAACACTTGGTTCCCTTTGGTAGTGCTATCTGAGGAGCCTTTAAGAAGTGGCACTTTCTAGAGAAAGTATGTCACTGGGGTGGGTTTTACAGGTTTATAATGTCTCCCTACTTCCTATTTGGTCATTCTGCTTCTTACATGGATGAAAATGTGAGCTCTTTGTTTCTTATTCTTCCTTCCATACCTTCCCTACAATTATGGATTCCATGTCTCTAGAGCCAAAAGTTAACATAAACCTTTTATTCTTTAAGTTGTTTTGGTCACATTATTTTGAAAAAGCAATGAAGAAGTAACTAATATATTCCCTTAAACACTTGAGACAATGAAGAAATAATTAATATATTCCCCTAAACACTTGAGACAATGAAGAAGTAACTAATATATTCCCTTAAACACTTGAGACAACGTCTTTCTCTGAACTTGGGCATAGGCTATAGTCCCAGTGAGCTTCCTGTCTCTACCAACCACACTTGTGTTACAGGCATTCACAAGACTATACCCATCCCTTTATGTAGGCCTGTAGGTTTGCTGTCTTGGGAGCTATCCTCTTCTGATGAGGAACAGCAACTGAAGCCTTTGGTCCTGGAACATGAAGGATGCAGGATGTCATTGTCTAGCATGCTGAGAGGAATGAATCCTGTCAGGTCTGATTTGATGTTGGTGTCCGATTCTTTTGTTCTGAAAACATATAGTTTCTCACAAGCATTATTCAGTCTTACATTTATGAATGCATAAGGTGTGTGCGATGCACAGAACAATTAAGGCTGGTTCTCTGTTCTCTGTATGCACAGAAAAAAGACATCTGTAAATCTTCATTCATTCCATACAAAGAATGGCATCTACTAACAATTCCCACGGATTCTGTAGCCAATGAGAAGCATTGTCTGTGCATAGACATTCATGTCTCAGCCAGTCTCAGAGTTATTCCCATGTAGTGGGATTAGCAATATAAGTTACCTGCTTATTCTGCAATTTGAAGTCTTCATATCCTGATTATATCCCCCTCCCTTATTCCCTCCCAATCCCCCTCCCTCCCTCATGCCCTTTCCCTCCCTTCTCTAGTTCTCAGAAAGGGGAGCCCCCCTCCTCTAACATCTGACCTCTACCTATCAAGTCTCATCTATACTACCCGTATCTTCTTCCTCTGTGGCCTGGAAAGGTCGCCCCACCAGGGGGTAGTGATCAACCTTGGGAGGCCAGAGTCCGTGTCAGACGTAGTCTCTACCCTCCATATTGTGAGACCCACAAGGAGACTGTGCTGCCTATCGACTACATCTGAGCAGAGGGTCTAGGTCCACATCATGTATGGTCCTTGGTTGGTATATTAGTCTCTGTGCTGCAGTGTAGTTAACCTGTAATATGTGGCTAATATCCACTTATAAGTGAGTATACACCATGTATGTCTTTCTGGGTCTGGGTTACCTCACTTAGGATGATCTTTTCCAGTTCAATCCATTTGCCTGAAATTTTCAAGATATCTTTACTTTTAATAGCTGAGTAGTATTCCATTGTATAAATAAATGTGTCATAGTTTCTTTATACATTCTTCAGTTGAGGGACATCTAGATTGTTTCCAGATTCTGGCTATTACAAATAAGGCTGCTATGAACATAGTAGAGCAAATGTCCATGTTGTATGGCAAAGCATCTAGCGTGGGTTGTGGCACACACAGGTCCGCTCAGCCTGTCTGCTCGGTGTCTTAGCTGGGTCAGGCCAGTAGACTTCAGAAGGGTGGAGAGAGATCCAAGCCGGGAGCTGGAAGCAGAATGGCATCTAATATGGATTGTGGCAGGTGCCTGGACCCAGCTCTGCATTTATGCTCTGCATCACAGATAGGCCAGGTTGGTAAGCAGTTGGTGGACTGAGAAAGAACAGAGCCCAAAGCTGCTCTGGTGGTCCACAGGTCTTTTCCAGATGGCAAGGCTCTGCCTACCTGTTCTATATCCCAGATGGAGTGTGGACAGTGCTGCCAGGACTCAGCTCTGCCTGTCTGTTCCAGATCCAGTAAGTAGCAGACGGTCAGAGAGATCTCAAACCTGCTCGGGTGTCCCACAGTCCTTCTCAAGATGGTGGTTAATGGGTGTTGTGCCCTGGACTTTTCTGTGGGTTAGCTGGGTGACCAGGGGTTGGACACACCCATACTGGCACAATGTGGATCCTTCTCACCTGGGAATCAGCAGCACTGTTTTTGGGTTTTTTGTTTGTTTGTTTGTTTTTGTTTTGTTTGTTTTTTGTTTGGGTTTTTTATTTGTTTTATGTTTTGTTTTGTTTTGTTTGTTTGTAGCTCTCAGTGTAGTCTTTAAGTTGCTATGTAGTCCTGCTTGTCATGCTGATCAGAAGTACTGTGTGATCGGCCCAGCCATCCTGGATCTCATGTCAATATATTTTTAATACTTTGCCATTTTTCTGTATTTTAACTTTATTTGTCAACTTTGAAGATGTTTTTTGTTAAGCATAAAAAGGGACCTTTCCACTTATGTTTGCTTTAAATTTAACCCTCATTTTTCTAGAAGAACTATGTAGTAAGCGTACTGACGTCTAATCCAACTGGGTATGCTTAATCCTCTATGTAGAGCAAAATCTGTGAAGGAAAATGTACACTATTTTCCCCATATGTGTGTTGCCTTGGGGGCGGTGGAGGGAGGATCTGGATTTTAGAACAGGGAGTCCAGAAAGCAAACCTTTTAGATAAAGACACTCTATATTGTGTCCTGTGTTATTCTTCTCCCATTTCTAGCTACCACTGTATGTGAAACTCGTTCTAAGAAATTACATAAAATTTCATAGTAGTCCTGATTTTAGTGACTGTTTACTTCACTGCTGTTTTAAGGTTATAAAAGGTTCCTTCTGCTGAGATGAAACACCATGACCAAACCAGCTTGATGAGAAAAGGGTTTATTTGACATATATATTCTGAACCACAGTCTATTAAGGGGACCATAGACGGGATCTCAAACCAGGCAGGAACCTAAAGGCAGGATCTAATGCAGAGGCCAAGCCGAGCTGTGACTTATTGGCTTGTGTCTTTCTCAGCCAGCTTTCTTATAAAACCCAGAACCACCAGTTCATTCCTATCCCCTCCTACAATGGGTTTGGATCTCCCAGATCAATAACTAACTATGAAAATACCCTACAGGCTTGTCTGCCTACAGCCTGATGTAATGGAACTATTTCTTTTTTAATTTAATTTTATTAATTTATTCATATTACATCTCAATGGTTATCCCTTCCCTTGTATCCTCCCATTCCTCCCTCCCTCCCATTTTCCCCTTACTCCCCTCCCCTATGACTGTGAGTGAGGGGGACCTCCTCCCCCTGTATATGCTCATAGGGTGTCAAGTCTCTTCTTGGTAGCCTGCCGTCCTTCCTCTGAGTGCCACCAGGCCTCCCCATCCAGGGGACGTGGTCAAATATGGGGCACCAGAGTACTTCAAGTTGGGTTCCCTCCTCTCTTATGACTCTAGCTTGTGTCATGTTGATATAAAACTAACCAGGACAACTACACCTCTTCTTTACAATCTTTAAAGAATTTTTCTTATGTCCCAGCTAATACAGCTGATTGCTTAGGAAGTTATATTTTCAGCCAGAGCTTTAAGTGTTTAATAGGAAAAATCCCATTGGGTGCTAATGTATAGTGTCGTTACAAAGAGCACTCCTGTGAGTTTTAGGAACTATTATTTTTGACTTCTGTATTTATATTTACAAATAATTTAAGTGTTAACTAAGTCATAGGGCAGAAAAATTTATTGTACTAGGGCAAAAGGATCTTGGGTTTTCATAAGTCTACTGACATGTATATTTTGTACGACAGAGGGTCCACAATATTGGGAATCTGTTTTCACTGTTTCTCAGGCCACGCCTGGATTTCACATTCTTGTGTGAGGTGATCAAATGTATTGATTATTTATGACAGTATTACCAATTTCCATGAAACAAATATGATGGTACCACATAGGTATAAAAATAGCTCAAATTAAGTAAGGCTGTTAAAGAATAAAATTGTATCTGTTTCAGGAAGGAACACTTGTATTTCTGGGAATTTGTGGATTCAGGGAGTTAAGACTAGAATAAAATGATACAAGCACTTCACAAAAATGAAAAAGGACTCAAGTACCCATCAAATCCAGTCACTTATCTCAAATGAAATAACTCCCCAAATCACTTTCATACAAGAGAATGTGATCAATATAAAATTTCCGAAGAGAACTGTGCTCTAAAATATATGGCTGTAAAACCGGTCACCTCTGGTGATTTTCTGAGCTAGTCCACCTGACATCCTTATTTATTGTCTCTTTGTCACCTCATCTATGATCTCAGCCACCTAAGGAGAAACACCACAGAGAGTCTGTAAGCATATTTTTGACAGTGACAAAAATTCTATCCATGGCCAATAAGAAAATATCACTACTCTAAGAGATAAGATGGCATAATTCTTTTTGCTTTTTCTTGCAGTTGCCGTGGCAAACTATCACACCACCATACTTGGACTTCCCTTTTTAAAGTAGTTTGCTAAACTGTGACTAAGGAAAAAAAAAAAGTTAAGATATCAATAAGAATCCAGCATTTTCTTTGTCTTCCTAGACATGTAAGCTTTCTTTTCCTTCCTTAGGTTATTGTATATAGTGCAATACTTGATGCCAGATGTTAAATCATTCTGCACTTTATTCTCTAACAGGCAGCCTAAATCCTTATTTTGTTCACCTCTTGTCATAACTTTTTTTGTGGGGATCCTAATTTTTTATTGATCAATAATTTCATGCATGCATATAATGTGCTTGATCAAGTCTACCCACATTCTCTCCCCCTCTGACTCCTCCCCCCACGACAATTTGCTCCCAAAGCCACGTGAGTGCTGCCAGTGTGTGCATGTTGTAGGGCTGTCTACTTAGCTACTGAATCATGGGTAACTTCTGAAGGGGGGAGCATTCCTGAGAAGAACTGACTGTCTTCCCTGAAGCCATCAACTCCCAATAGTTCCTCAGTCCAATTTTCTTATCCTTCAGTTTCAGTGGTATTTCTTTGAAAACTCCTTCAGTCTATGCTCCTCTCATGATGAGTCATTGTGAACATCCTATTGCGCCTCAGCATATATATTTATATTTAGCAGTTTGAAGGTCAGTGGTATACTAGTATACACAGATGTTTCTGTAGCATTTTTTTTCTCTTGGCTTCTTTATAGACTTACAAACCTTATTAAATATTGACAACTAAAATTTCTTTTTCATTTCTTTTTTTTTTATTAATTTATTCTTGTTACATCTCAATGGTTATCCCATCCCTTGTATCCTCCCATTCTTCCCTCCCTCCCATTTTCCCCTTACTCCCCTCCCCTATGACTGTGCCTGAGGGGGACTTCCTCCCCCTGTATATGCTCATAGGGTATCAAGTCTCTTCTTGGTAGCCTGCTGTCCTTCCTCTGAGTGCCACCAGGTCTCCCCCTCCAGGGGACATGGTCAAATATGAGGCACCAGAGTACGTGAGAAAGTCATACCCCACTCTCCACTCAACTGTGGAAAATGTCCTGTCCATTGGCTAGATCTGGGTAGGGGTTTTAAAGTTTACGGCCTGTATTGTCCTTGGCTGGTGCTATAGTTTGAGCGGGACCCCTGGGCCCAAATCTACATAAAAGTGGGGAAGAGCCTGGAACATATTGGCACAGGAGACAACTTCCTCAACAGAACACCAACAGCCCAGGCCTTAATGTCAACAATTAATAAATGGGACCTCATGAGACTGAGAAGCTTCTGTAAGGCAGGAGACACTGTCAACAGAACAAAGCGACAGCCTACAGACTGGGAAAAGATCTTCACCAACCCTACATCTGACAAAGGTCTAATATCCAAAATATATAAAGAACTCAAGAAATAAAACACCATCAAACCAAATAACCCAATTGACAAATGGGGCTTGGAACTAAACAGAGAATTCTCAACAGAGGAATATCAAATGGCTGAGAAACACTTAAAGAAATGCTCAACCTCCTTAGTCATCAGGGAAATGCAAATCAAAACAACTCTGAGATTCCATCTTACACCCATCAGAATGGCTAAGATAAAAAAATTCAAGCAACACCACATGCTGGCGAGGATGTGGAGAGAGAGGAACACTTCTTCATTGCTGGTGGGAATGCAAACTAGTACAGCCACTTTGGAAATCTATCTAGTGCTATCTCATTTCATCTTTTAATTTTACTTTTAATTAAAATGTATTCACATTATATCCTGATTGTTATCTCCTTACTCTTATCTTCCCATTCTCACCTTCCATCGTTTTTGTGTCCTATTCTACACCCCTAGACCTCTGGTGGGGGGTGCTCCTTCCCCGTTGTCTGGCCACAGACTGTCAGGTCTCATCAGGATAGTCTGCATCCCCTTTCTAATATAATCTCAGAGTCAAGAGCAATAATGAAGTAGAAATGGAGTCAGAGGTTAGGGTGTAGAACCTAAGAGTTAATAGGGATCCACCTATGCAATGTTTCTAAATCATATCAACTTCCTCTTTTTGTAGTTCAGCACACAAACACACACATGCACACACACACACACACACACACACACACACACACACACACACACTTCAGTATTTTAGCCATTCTAAGGGTAGAATGCACTGGCCTTTACTCTGTTGTGTGGCCATCAGCACTGTACAGTTCCACAGCAATTTTTAGTGATTTTTGTCTCTCTGTGCATGATGTAAGTGAGTACGGTGTATGTGCAAGCATGTGTCCATCCATGTGCTTGAGCAGAAGCCAGAGGAGCGTCTTGGGAACCCTTCTCTATCAGTCTCTATCTTGTTCACTTGAGACATGCTCTCTCACTGAACCTGGATCTAGGCTAGCAGCCAACAAACCCCACTGACTGTCCTGTGTGTGCCCATGACAATTCTGGGCTTGTGCTTTGTGCAGCCACAGCAGGCTTTTATGCAGGTGCTGGGACTCAAGTCCTCATGCATGAGCAGAAGTGCCATTGCCCAGTGGGGCATCTCTCCAGTACTGCAGGGTGTCTCCTATCACGCTGAACTAAAACTGGGTAAGCAGTCTTTCTGCTCCCTCCTCTCCATTTCCTGGCTATCATTTATTTGTTTGATCTCTCTATTAATACATTTCTCTGAGTACGTCTTATGAATATTGTCATCAAATTTTGCATCTTTTATGTCTGATATTTTTAGCATATGTCTTCAAGGTCCATCCCAATTTAAGTATATATCAGAACTTCATTTCTTCTGTGACTTATTAATATTCCATGGTAGGGATATATCATATTTTTATCCGTTCATTAGCTAATGGAGATTTAGACTCTATCCATTTTAAGTTATCATGCATAAATATTATTTTACACATATTTTTGCTTGCCTGCATGACTACATATTTTTATTTTTATTTTGGATATAACCCAGGAGTGAAATTACGGGGGGCATATAGAGATTGTCATTTAACATAACTTTGTGAGGAATTACCAATCTTTTTCATAGCAGTTATACCATGTACAAGGTCAGTGGCAATCCACAAAGTGTCTGATGTCTTTTTGTGCTCATCAACAGTTATTTCCCATAAAAATGTAGTCATCTTGGAGGCTATAAAGTGACATAGAATTGCGGATTATGTTTTTATTCCTCTAATGACATATATCACTCACTGAACATATTTTTTTGTGCTTATTGGCTACCTGTATGCGTTCCTTTCGGTGTTTAAGATGTAATGAGGTGAGGTTGTTGTTTGTTTTCATTGTTTTTATAATGTGTCAATGTTTGCAAGTTTTTATGTGGACACCAAGCTTTTAACAGATACATGACTTGCAAATATTTTCTTACTAATTGTAACTTGCCTTTTGGTACTCTCCCATAATGCACAAAATATTTACATTGTAACAAAGTTGAACTTATCCTCCCCCTGCCCCCAAACTTTTGCATTATAATAAGAAAATTCAAATTCAACGTCACTGTGAAGACTTGCCAGTTGTTTTCGTCTATGGATTTTTGTAGTTTTAGATTCATTTGTCTGCTGTCCTTCCAGACTTTTCCCAGAGATTTCTGTTAATGGGCCCTGTGTTAGCAGCATCATGGAGGTTATTTCTTTTGGATATTTCATCCATGGTTATAGGAGTAGTTGCACTACTGCATTTCTACCCTGAAAGACTTCCATATTAGATAAATAATGAGTCCCTTGTGATAGGTTTCAGGGACTCAACAAGCAGGTCAAAACACATACCCACAATCATCTGTACTGCTTTTCCAATGCACACACTCACACAGGGCATGTGAGCTGTCACCTTCAAGGATACTGATCCAGAAGAAGTGGAGGTAGGCCAGTGGGGATTAAATGTGAGAGACGCAGTTTACAGTTGCCCTTTTGATAACTTATATTGAAATCTAATTAAAATCCACACTCCAAGAATGTTGGTTTATATAGACTTTTCCATGATTTCCAGAATTTTTATGACATAATGGGCTTTTCATGTTTCCTCCTCTGTCGTTTTGGGAGTGTGTAATCTATCATTGCTGAAAATTTTATAACCTTTCCTTGTGTATTAAATTTGTATGATTAAAAATAGAATACATTTTGGGTGCTTTAATCTGTACATTCAGGAAGCAGAGGCGGGTGGGTCTCTGAGAGTTTGATGCCAGCCTGGTCTACATAGTGACTTCCAACACAGACAATGCTGCATAGAGGTCATGTCTTGAAGATCGAGAGAGAGAGAGAGAGAGAGGGGGGGGGGGGAAGGGGAGAGAGAAATAGAGATACAGAGACAGATACAGAGATACAGAGAGATAAAAACATTATTCATTATACTTTAATTGTGTACTTGCTATATTAGAAAAACTGTTCTAAAGATGAATAAAATCCAGGAATAAGATAGTGTTCCAAACCTGTCCTCAGTTTATAATGCTTTTGAAAATGTGTCAAATACCTAGGGACTGGGTTAGCCAATAAGGGCCTAGGAATCAATGTCTGGCTTTGCTAACATAGATGTATTGTTACACATCCACACCATTCCTTTAAGTATCGTCAGTGTCTGCCTTTGAGTTACCACAACTGAACTAAGTAATTCTAACAAAATTTAAAATCTTTATTATCTTGGAACTTTTAGAAAATGTCTTCAGACTCCCACAGTAAGGTATTGCTGCTGAGTTTTCCA
The DNA here is from genome assembly GCF_903995435.1 of Acomys russatus. Lineage (NCBI taxonomy): Eukaryota > Metazoa > Chordata > Mammalia > Rodentia > Muridae > Acomys > Acomys russatus. The sequence continues at coordinate 20,108,281 of NC_067147.1, read as the reverse complement.
AAGAGGGAAAATTGACTCCCTGTTACATATAGAAACAATATACATCATTTTCAGCATCTTATACTTAAAAGAACAAAAGTATTAGGAGTTCTTATTTGGGAACAAGATCTCTTAATACCATGAGAGAAATATTGATAAGTTCCTTTTCCAATTGGCTCTGTCTGAAATTCAATCTCTATCTCTGTGTGTGATTCTGAGATTTTTTTTTTTTTTTTATTCGAGACATGTTATGTCCTGGACTCACTTTGTAAACAAGGCTGTCCTTGAACCCACAGCAATCTGCTTGGCTCTGCCTCCCTGAGTGCTTGGCTGAGATTCTTAATATAGTTTGTACCACACATTATTGTATTTTACATGTGATTCTGTACTGAAAAAAAATCATCTGACTATTGACAAAAGAGTGACCCTTAAGTAATATAGCCTCAGAGGAGATATATTCAAATTTTACAAGGTAGATTTTAACCTAAGTGCCTTAGCATTTCTCTTGCTGCAGTGAAAGACCATGACCAAAAAGAAATCTGCCAAAAAAAAAAAAAAAAAAAAAAAAAAAAAATCAGCCTACACTTCTATATTGTAGTTCATTAAGGAAGCCAGAACAGGAACTCAAATAGGGCTGAAACCCGGGACAGGAGCTGATGCAGAAGCCATGGAAGATTGCTGCTTACTGACTTGCCCAGCCTGCTTTTCTTATAGAACTCAGGGCCACCAGCCCAGGGATGGCACCAATCAAAGGGTGGGCCCTTCCTCATTGATTGCTAGTTGAGGAAAATATCTTACAGCTGGATCTCATGGAGGCATTTCCTCAACTGAGCCTTCTTCCTTTCTCATGACTCTAGCTTGTGTCAAGTTCACACACAAAACCACCAAACCGGCCAGTATGTTTAGGTGAAGAGAATTGTGAAGCAAAATTATTATACTGTTTCTTGAAGATTATTGGGAGAGTAGACTGATGTACCTAAGATTGAAAGATCCAAAAGCGTGTACTTGTGTGTTTTGGGAGCCTTGGGGGGCCTCCCTGAAGGACAACTCAGAAGGCAGCACTTCATACCTAGCTCTGGACTTTTTCCTTGAGCAAGCCTGAGCAGCATCCAGACATGCAGGATACTTCCTTTCTAACTTCCTCTTGCTCTTATGCACGTGTATTTTAATTAACTTACAAAGCACTAAGAATCCACATGGCCTGCTCATGCCTCCTTAGTTTTGGTTAATCGTCCCTCCTGCCTCATATCCCACCATCCTCATCCACATCCCTGGTTACATTGCTCATAAGCCAAATTTCCCATCTGCTCTCTTCCTATGGTCTGCTCTCTCGCCTCTCTTAAGGAAGCCTTTACCCCAATGGCCCTTTTCTATTCTTAGTTATATGGGTACTCTAAGATGAACAGATAAATCTAAATGTTTTAAGCTAAGATGTATGCATTGAGAAGAACACATGGTATACATTTTTTTGAGTTTGGGTTACCTTGCTTGGTACATATTTTTTCTATTTTCATACATTTACCTTGCAAATTTCACAATTTTGTTTTTTTTTAAAGCTACAGAAAACATTGTATATATGTAGCACATTTGTATTATCTATTCAGTTGATGGACACCTAGGCTGGTTACATTTCCAAGCTAATGTAACAAGAGCAGTAAAGAACATGGTTGATCCGGAATCTTTGCAGTAGGTCCTTTGGGTATATGCCCATGAACAATATAGCTGGGTCAAATGGTAGCTCTTTTTTTCTATACAATACTTTTATTTTATTAAAACATAGCTTATTATATATAGGAGGAGGAGGTCTCCCTCAATCACAGACATAGGGGAGGGGAGAAGAGGGAAAGTGGGAGGGAGAGAAGAATGGGAAGAAACAGGGGAAGGGCTAATAATCGAGATGTAATATTAATAAATTAATTTTAAAAAAAGAATGTAAACCCATAAAATTATAATTGAACATTTCAGATTTCTGCTTCAAAATGCCAACATTAGGAGTTTTGCTTTATGTTTCCATCTTTTTATTATTTTTCATTTAAAAAACTTAATGTAGCATATTTTAATCATGTCCTCACTCCTCCCCCGTTTGTCCCAGCCCTCCCTCTGTACCTACCCATCCAACTTTATATTCTTTTTCTCTATTTCTTTAAAACTAACAAAAAAAAAACCCACAAACACAGAAATCAAAATAAATAAACCACCAAAAAATGACTAAACGAACAAAGAAAATGACCTCAAAAAGCAAAATGAGACAAAAACTCTATAAAAATGGCATTGAGCTTGCAAAAAAAAAAAGACATAGCTTATTAAAAATTACAGGAACACAATTTTAGATTTTAGGCAGGCTTGGAAGTGAGTTGTGCCTTAATTCCTTACAGCCAAAATCCCAACACCCCTCGGTCTAGTTTAAATTTTATAAAACGTAATACAATTTTTAAATATTATTTTTAAAGGAGACCTCAACTTTTCTACAAAATTTAAAGTTAGAACTGGATTTGGATATTGAATTAACAAATTATGATCCTGGACACCCAGCTTTTCGAGCATTGTGGAGAAGAGGGCAAAGAAAATGTAAGAGCAGAAAGTAAGGAGAAGGACTGTGAAATGCAATCTTGCAGGCATAGTGCAGCCAAAGCAGGCAGGACTTCACAGCAGCTATGGCTGCCTGCAATAAGCCTGCATAGACTGGCCTTAAAATATCAACAATGAATCTGGGAGGGGCTTACAATATTCCCACCCCTCTCTGCTGAATGATTGGCTGCTGTAGATTGTCTCTCAGAGTAATGTGGTCATGTCTTTGCAGACTGTGTGTTTTGGCAGTGTCAGAGGGCCTTCTTGAAAGACAGCTTATAGGGAGGTATCTCACGGCTGGCACTGGAGTCTTTCTTTAGCAGCCGGTTTTTCAGGAATAGCAGCACCCAGACATGCAGGATACCTACCTCCCTTACAACTTCCTCTTTCTCAAGATACCAGTGAATAGTCCCAAAGCCCAGGTCACACAGATGATCTTGGTTACACTCAAAGGGTTTCCAAAAAAAAAAAAGAAAAAAAAAAGAAAAAAAGAAAAGAAAAGAAAGGAAGGAAGGAAAAGAAAAGGAAAAAGAACTTGTAGGAAGGAGGAGATGGAAATAAGTATAGGGAGGGAGATCAGAGAGAACCGTGGGTTTCAGGTACCAGAATGCACTTTATGCATGCACAAAACTGTCAATAAAGAATTAAATGCAAGTTGCAAAACAAATTATTCTGCTTATCTGTTACTAATGACACGTGCTTCAGGAAATATACATCTTTATTTATGGACAAGAAAATAATATGAAAGCGTTACTGGTGAAAACATAGTAAGTAAGAGATAGTTGTACAAGAAAAGTCATTGTAGCAGCAATTCTCTTCGACATTCTTTTAAGTCATGGAATTTTTCACCTATAAGCATAGAGATTATAGATAAGCATTGAATTCTTATCACCCTAGACAACTAAGATCAACTAGATTTTCTAGGTAGTGCTCTAGAAAATGCTTGAGCTCACCCAACTAAAATCTGAAAAGCAATTATCATACAAATAACTGAGCTATATATTGTCACAAAGCTCTGGGGCATCACTGGTTCATAAAATGGTGGAAACTAATAATCTGCATATTGTTTTCCTTAATCTTAAAGGAACTGTGATTTTATAAAAACAAAATTAAACAGACCTTTACAGTAAGTCTCAAATATTGCCTTCGTATAAAGTAGTGTGCTTTTACAGCTCCTGAGGCTACCACATTGAAGTCATCCTTTAGCACACCCTAAGAACCATACAATATCAAACTAAATCTAAGATGGATGTGCTAAATTCCTGTTGACTTGGAACGTTGTATTCAATGTCTTTAAGCATGCCCCTTCTAGAGGTGCCCCTGGTAATTATTAAAGATGCTGTGTCCCTGAAGGTGGGTCTGTATTGCTTTCCAATCATCTCAGGTGTTAAAATTTTAACTGAAAATTATAGGTGGTGATACTTGTGGAAAAGGAAAGATGGCAAAGCAAATATTATGCAAGCACATGAAAAATTAGCAGGAGACATTAAACAAGGGGCAACAGTCAGTGGCAACATGCGGATGTTATTTTTATGGTGGATCATTGTTTGGCTGTATTTTGAAAACCTCTGGTTAACTGGCAATTCATCTGCTCAAAACCACAAATAATTACAGAAGGACATAATTTAGAAAATATTACTTCTATAATACCTGGCCTCAGGGATTATAAATGCGTTTTTTTTTTCCATAAAGTTTACTTTTGCTTGCTTCACATCTATGCTACACACTTGAAAACACGAGTCATGCCTCTGTGTTCTACTCGGTCAGTGTTTGCTCTGGCTTATTCCTTGTTTTCACCTGGCCTTCCCTGACATGGAAAGTAGCAGTAATTCTAGATGAGGAGGGAGATTTAGAGGCAACAAGACAATTTCAGCAACAATAGATATCTAATGCCGTTGGTGTGGGGTCAGGCTGGAGAGCTAAGACATCTATGGTTTGTTCGTAGATAACATGATCATCTACTCCACAGAGAAGTAAAACTGACTGACTAAAACTCACCTTAACATAAAGCCAAAACCACAGTTCCTTAAAGATTTAAAAACAGAAGCTACTGAGTGACTGGTTATAAGGGGCAGTGACCTTGGGACACACAGAGAAAGCTATGTTAGAGAAAATAGAAGCTAATTTTAATCTGAGGTATATCCTAGATAAACAAATGAAATATTCAGTTAAAAATCAGTGTTTTAGTTGAAGTACAAGTCAACGCACACATCTGTACATGTCCTTTTGCACTTCTAAAGTATGATCAAATGTTTAAAGACGAAGAGAATGATATAATCCTCTTCTAAACCTTTCGGTATTAGGTTAAGAAGTAGCCAGGTACATTTAGTGATTAATAGGTGTAGAAATAAAGTTTTAACACCACAACTTCATGCATAATTATTTCCCTGTGTTATCACTATGCGAAGACCACAGAAACAGAATTTCTTTCTATGGCATCTACTACAAAAGCAGGCATCCTATAGTGTTACAATTATTATCCATTAAATTCTCTGAAAGATTTATAAATCACTAGAAAACTAAAATCTTTGTGATGAAACAAATGCACTGTCAGACACACAAATATTTCTCAAGTATGCTAGAAGTAGATAAAATATAGAATATTAATCCAGTGTTCCATTTAATTTAATTGGATCTGTGTAAATTTGACAGGACCCAGCATTAACTTATGATGTTGTGTGCTATAGTTAACAAATTGGGTATAATTTTATATCTGATAATTTCAATATTGCTACTACATAACACTGAAAGAAGAATAAGAACAGAATGTTTCCTTATATAATTCTTTCATTATATTCTTTAGCAGGATGCATTTAATTCCCTTGGGTCCTAGACCTCACAAGCCAATTTAAAATGCATACGCATGTCAAAGGCATGGTATTCCAGAAACAAAAAGGATATGTTGAATATCTAATTTTGTTTTCTTTAGATGAAATTATAACAATCATAGCATGAATTTATTGACTTCAAGCCATCACACACACACACACACACACACACACACACACACACACACACACACACAAACCCCACAGAGGCATGTATCCTTATTGCAGTCAAAATAAAACAGTAAAAATGCATGTTAAGAGAAGTAGGCATCCAGTGCTTCATGAAATATTTAAGACCTAAACAAGAGTCTGTGTGTAATATAGAAATGCTATTGTTTATCTCCTCTGCTTGCAAAACCTTGCTTTCTCTTAACCACCAGCATCACCCAGTACTTTCTAATTACAATTAAATTCTTAATGCTGTTCTTTGTAGATAGGGCAATATTACCACTAATGTTTTTTTGTTTTTTTCTTTTTTTGTTTTGGCCAGTTCCCCCATCATTCATTTATAAACTTCCTATTTTCTGCCCTCCTCCTGTGACTAAATCAAACCTGTAAAGTCCTGCTGTGCAGTTCTCCTTCATCTTGTATTGAGAAGTGCTCTTCCCTCTGCAGCCCAACATGCAATTAAAAATCCAAACTGCTAATAAGCAGCATGGATTCCTAGGCTGGAGCGCAGGCCATCTGTGCAGCAAGCACCTGAGTGTGAAGAGTGAAGCCTTGTGTGATTGATTCAGAAGCTGAATGTGAACAGAAAGCGTGTGGAATATTATCACACCCCGTACACTCCGAGATGCCAATAAACTCCAGCCCCGCTCAGTACCTTACAGACGGTGCTTCCATCTCTCTTCAGCTTTTTCTCTCCTTTGTTCCTTGTAAGATTGGGCTTCCACGTTCTTGTAGCTCTTACCTGCAAGTTTAGCTTGAATTAAGGGATTTGGGGGGCACCATTGAACTTAATTATGCTGGTTTTGGAATGTCTGGTAAGAGTAGGGTCAGCACCAAAGCAGTATGGAAGGCTAGGAGATGGGGTCACACCTACCCGTGTTCCTATGGAAACTTTGAATATTTGTTTTATGTGGATTGTTATTCACTTTTCAGACATGATACTAAAGGGTACCCCCTCAGATGCTGGGCAAGCATTTGTAGCTTGCACATTGGCAGAACGGGCCAAAAGCTTATGCTGTGACCTGTTTTGAAAATAAAGTATCTTGAAAAAAAAAGACTGGGCATCCAGAGTTGGCAAACAAAAGTACAGGATGTCCCACGTGACAGACATGCTTAAGTTAAACATTCTTTGTTGTCTTCATGAATTTCAGGCAGGCATCTTACCTTTTTATATGCCAGACCTACTTATACAGAAATGCCTATAAGCCCTTTCTAAAAATAATATGGTCTTTCCTATTAGTTAATATGAAAATTTCACACAATTTAAGAGGAGAGATGACCAATGACTGAAAATCCTGTAAACATTACCTCAAGAACTGATATGGAAATTTGCTGGATTTAGTGTATTGGGTAAGCCCACCAGTAAGCCAACATTTTAGACAGGTCTGCTAGCAAATACTTTATACACATGTGTACACATACAGCTCCCAACAAACTCTTCTACTCTTCTTTTGTAGCATGAAATGGGTGTAGCTATGTTGCAATAAAGTTTTAGGCTAGATTTGGTCCATGGGTAACCATCTCTGACCAGTGCTACAGTTGAATTGTATCTATATCATGGTCCTATAACATTTAATGTACCTTGCTGGAAAATCAAACCCACTCATAGGATATATACTTAAAATCTCATACTTTATCAAAATAACAAGATTGTTATAGGGCAGTGGTTCTCTCAACCTGTAGGTCACGACCCTTTGGGGGTCAAGTAACCCTTTCACGGGGGTCACATCTAATATTCTGCATATGAGATATTTACATTACGGTTCATAACAGTGGCAAAATAACATTTATTAAGTAGCAACAAGAATAATTTTATGGTTGGGGGTCACCACAACATGAACTATATTACAGTGTTAGGAAGGCTGAGAACCGCTCTTATAGGGAATGGAGAGCAAATTTTTCAACACTGCTATTGAAGGGTGGTGAAATTTACCCTACAGTCATTATGTGTGTGAAACAACTTGAACTAATTAAATTTAGCATACAATACTGTTACATAGTTCATTCTACAGAGATATGCTCTCGTTTCATCAAATTATAACTTTAAATAAACTACAGACACATTTAAAAAAAAGAGAAGGGAAATAGGGGTCTGGAAATTCAGAGATGGAAATTTTAAACAAGAAAAACAACATTGAAGGAGGCAAGGGCAAAGGCATCTTGTTACCCAAGGGCAGCTGAAAGGCAGATGAATAACAGGATATGGCTAGAAGGATAAATAGTGAAAAGGCAAGGCAAGTCCTTTCCGTGACTCACGCTGAGCGGCCGTGGGGGATCAGAGCTGTTTGAAAATGGACACAGGGAAGGTGAATATGGCACACAAGAAGGGGGGGGTGGAGTGCACGGGGGGGGGGGGGGGGGAGGGAGGTGGAGGCGGCGGCAAACAGAGCCAAGCACCGAGAAAGAAATAAATGGAGTGGTGTCTAGATCTTTGGCAAGATGGGTGGAAAATAGAAGTGAAGATTACTTTTGTTTACGATCCCTCGCCAGCAACCACCCGTTTACAAAAAGAGGGTTAAGGCCAAGATGATGGGTGTACCTGATGATGACAGGCAAGGCATTTTTACTGTAAGTGTGGTTTGCTGTCCCTGGGATTTGGTTTGGTAGGAGAGACGTAGGCATACATATAAAATCAATCATGCATGTGACAGCCAATGATGTTTTTCTATCACTGAAGCAAAGGCTAAATTTGAGACAGATAAAGAAAGGCAAAAGCAAATTGAGTGGAAAAATTACTTTATTAAGTAAATTCTTTCCCCCTTTTCATCAGTTTGATACAATAGTAACTATGGAACTGACTGAAATTAAGTAAAGCAGTTACTGTCATTAGATATCCCCATGGCAAAAGAAATAGACTGCTTAGACTGGAAAGAAAGAACCAATAGTGAATTATAGCAAAATGTGTCCTGGGAGATCAGTGAGGATCTGTTGGAACAGAAATAGAAAAGTCAGACTTTGGAAATGACCAATAATCGCCTTTAGGTAGAATTGGAATATCTGTGAGATAAAATTCTCCCCAAGTTAGGATACAAATTTAGAGGCTGTGGTTGTTTGAATGAGGATGTGTCCCACAGGCTAATAAGCTTAAACATTTGGTAATTACTTGGTGGAAGTATTTGGGAAAGGTTTAAGAAGTGTAGCCTTGTGGTGGGCTTTGAGATTTTGCCATTTCTAGCGCGTACTCTCTCTCTCTCTCTGTCTGTGTCTGTCTCTCTCTGTCTCTCTCTCTCTCTCTCTCTCTCTCTCTCTCTCTCTCTCTCTCTCTCTCTCTGTCTCTCTCTCTCTCTCTCTCTCCAACTTACAAATGAAGATGTGAGCTCTCAGATGCTCCTGCAGCCATGCCTTTCTTTTAAAATTATGGGCACTAATGCTAACACTCTACAGCTATAAGCCCTAAATTAAATGATTTCTTTTTTTATTTTTTAAAGATTTATTATTTATTTTATTTTTTAATTTTAATTTTATTAATTTATTCAGAATACAACTCAGTTGTTATCCCATCACTTGTATCTTCCCATTCTTCTCTCCCTCCTGCTTTGACCCTATTCCCCTCCCTGGGTCTATGACCGAGGGGGACCTCCTCCCCCACTATATGGTCGTAGGCTATCAAATCTCATATTGGTAGCCTGCTTGTTCTTTCTTTGACTACTATCAGGCCTCCCCATCAAGAGGAGGTGGTCAAAAATGGAGTGCCAGAGTTCATGTCAGAGTCAGTCCCTGCTCTCCACATAACTGTGGAGAATGTCCTGTCCATTGGGTAGATCAGAGTAGGGGTTCGATGTTTACTACTTGTATTGTCCTTGGTTAGTGCAATAGTTTGAGCAGACACCCCTGGGCCCTGATCCACCCATCAAGATTTTCTTTTTGTAGGTTTCTAGGACCCTCTGGGTCCTTCTATTTATAAGTTGCCGTGGTCATGGTGTTTGACTACAGCAATAGAAAAGCAATTAAGACAGGAGCAAAACTCCAAGATAGGTTTAGCTACTGCCTGGTTATCATCATGAAAATGGTAACTGAACTCTCTCCCAGAAGAATTAATACACTGTGATCAAAATAACTTAAAAACATCTCTGGCTCCCAGGTAATTTATTTTGGCATTTGTCACACTGAAATATATTAGAAAGTCTCTATTCTAATGAAATTACTGTGTATTCTCAAAGGGAAAAAAATATCTTCGGAGGCATAATCACTAACCTTTGCTGAGCACTTTTCAAGTGTGAGACACTGTGTTGAGTGTTTTGGTATCAGCTTTACAACAATGTGGGGGAAACACTACTATTAATATCTTTGATTTTATATGGAAGCACACAGGTCCTGGAAAGGTTAAGTAATGGTAATGAACAGACTGAAGAAGAAGTACAGATGTTCTACTGAAAGCTGCCTCACGAAGAAGCCAGAGTCTTGTTCACATAGATATGCTAAAGAATTGTCTATGCTCTAACTTTGACACTGTCCCCTAACAACACAAGACAGTAAGGCAGCCATCTTTAACTCATATTTGCACCTGGATCCTGTAGATGAACTGTCCTATTCTGTGTGGCAAGTATATCCTCTCTCTCTCTCTCTCTCTCTCTCTCTCTCTCCCGCCCCCCTCTCTCCCTACTTCTTTTCCCTTCTCTCATTCTTTCTATCTCTCTCATGGGAAGACCTCCAGAAGCTCTTCTTTAGTTATGGTCCTCAAAACTATTAGGCTGTCATATCTGGGAGCTTGGGAGAAAGACAAGCCCTCACTCTTAAATTTAGATTTACTATCTCAGGTTCTTTGGAGTCCATAGAATATACATCTTAACAAGATCCCAGGGTGGATATTAACACAGAAAGGTGTAAAAAACACTAAGTAACATTTCTATGGTGATCATCAATTTTCCTCACCCTGGCAGATCCTTAGGCCTGCTTCCGCACAGTCTCCTGATACCGACAAGCATTTCTCTAGGAAGCCCCATCTAGGCAGTCACTGACAAACTCATCTTGCTAGAGAAAACACATGTTAGCTGTAACTACATTTTGAAAATATTTCCTCTTTATGAAATTATCAATTCCCTGGAAGCCTCACCTCTTCTCATATCCCTGAAGAAGTTGGTGGCATGGAAAATTTCACCTGAAACCAGACATGTTGGAGCACCCAGAAACTGCTGTGCTTGCAGTATACTTTACTGCACGGCAAAAATCATAGCTGAGTCAAAACCAAAACAAATAAAAAAGTCAGCCTAGAACTCAGCTCACTGTAAGATGCTGAGAGCCATGGAAAAAGAAAGTGATAAATCTAATAGAATTATTCTTTTACTTAGCTCTGGACTGTCTCAAAAAATCACCTTCCATGAAAGCTTACTGAATATCCAAAGGATTAAATTTATTATTGACCTGTGCTATAGTCCTAGCCTGCCAAATATCTTTTTAAATTAAAACATAATTATATCACTTCCTTCTCTCCCCATCCTTCTTACTCCTTCTCATGACCTTCCCCTCAACCCTGATCAGGGATGACCACTTGTTATTGGATAATCAATTAAGGGTTTCATCCTTAGGAGAGACTAATCCCCCCTAGTGTGTGTGTGTGTGTGTGTGTGTGTGTGTGTGTGTGTGTGTGTGTGTGTTCAATTGGCAGTAGTTCTTTGTCTAAGCAAGGAGCCTGGTGAGAATTTCCCCATCTTCGTTATCATATTTACTGCTACTGTCATTGATCAGATCCTTTCTAAGCAGCAATATTTAGAAGACACTTCTCCCAGCAGACTCCTTGGTCTGCCAGCTCTTACAATCATTCTGCCCTCTGTTCTCCAAGTCCTAGGTCCAGGAGTTGTGTTGTAGATGGCCCCACTGGGGTCTTTGTTAGCACTGTTATTGCTATGATGAGAAACTATGACCAAAAAGCAACTCGGAGAAGAAAAGGTTAATTGAACTTAGACTTCTGCATGCTGTTTGCCACTGAAAGTAGTCAGGACAAAAGCTCAAACAGGGAAGGAACCTGGATGAAAGAACCTGGATGCAGAGGACATAAAGGGGTGATTCTTACTGGCTTCCTTCACATAGCTTGCTCAGCCTGCTTTCTTATAGAACCTAGGACCAGCCCAGGGGTGGCTCCCCTTACCTTGGGCTAGGCTCTCCCCCATTGATCACTAATTGAGAAAATGCCTTACAGCTGGATCTCATGGAGGCATTGTCTCAACTGAGGCTCCTTGCTCTCTAATGTCTCACATAAAGTTATGTGTGGGTAGATGTATTAGTTTAGTGTGTGGTGGAGGACCTTTTGGGTATGTGCCCAGGAGTGGCATAGCTGGGTCTTGCAGTAGCACTAGCCCCAATTTTCTGAGAAAGCACCATATTGATTTCTGGTGGTTGTACAAGTTTGCACTCCCAACAGCAAAGGAAGAGTGTTTCCCCTTTCTCCACATCCTTGCCAGCATGTGCTGTCACTTGACTTATTTACCTTATCAATTCTGATAAGTGTAAGATGGAATCTCAGAGTAGTTTTGAGGTGCATTTCCCTGATGACTAGGGACACTGAGCATTTAAGTGTTTCTCAGCCATTCGATATTCCTCTGTTGAGAATTTTGTGCTTAGCTCTGTACCACATTTTTTAATTAGAATATTTGGTTTGGTGGTGTTTAGTTTCTTGAGTTCTTTATATAGTTTGGATATTAGCCTTTTGTCAGATGTAGGGTTGATGAAGATCTTTTCCTAGTCTGTAGGCTGTCATTCTGTTCTGTTGACAATGCCATTTGCCTTACAGAAGTTTTTTTTGCTTCATGGGGTCTCATTTATTAATTATTGATCTTTGAGCCTGAGCTATTGGTATTCTTTTCAGGAAGTTGGCTCCTGTACCAATGAGTTCAAGGTTCTTCCCCACTTTTTCTTCTAACAGATTTGGTGTGTCTGGTTTTAAGTTGAGGTATTTAATCCACTTGGACTTGAGTTTTGTGCATGGTGATAAATATGGTTCCGTTTACATTTAGCGAAATCTTGTCATGCTGGTCATCGCTGTGGTTTATCAGCATTCGCAACTGGCTGGGACTATTGTCTGCTTCTGACCCTTTGTAACTTTCATACTACCTTCTGGTACTATGAAAGCTAAACAAGAAGTAAGCCATCAGGTGAAATCTACCTTGAATCTTCAGAGTCATGTGACCTAAGAGCGTGCTGGTTTTGGCGATAGGGCCTCGCCTTCAACTTCTGAAAGGCAACCAAGGGCAACGGGAATAAACTATGTAGTTTTGAGAGTCTCTGACCAACATCTCAGGGGTTTCTTATGCTCAGTCCTGGGGTTTTCAGTAGGTAGGCTATGGCTTTCACAGGGAGCATTGTTTGCACAGGTGGCAGTGCACATAACTACAAAAAGCCGATGTTTTACAGAGACCAAAAGCATACACTGGAGAAAAGACATCTTCAACAAGTGCTACAGCGCGACTGAATGTTCATAGGCAAAAATAAGACAGTAGAATCTACATCTTTCACCCCGAGTAAAAAATGAACTCCAATTGGATCAAAGACCTCAATATGAAACCCGAAATGCTAAAACTGCTAAAGGAAAACATAGGTAGAACCCTGAAAGACATAGGTATGGAAAAGAACTTTCTGAATAAGACTTCATTTGCCTGGGACCTAAGGCCAACGATTGACAAGTAGAACTTTATAAAACTAAAGTTTCAGTAGAGCTAAGTAAACAACCAAGAGAGTGAAGAAGAAACTCAGAGTAGGAAGGAATGCTCTTTAGCTGTACATCTGACAAAGGATTAATATCCAGAGTATACAAAGTACTTTAAAAACAGTCTAGAAGACAAATGGCCCAATTAAAACTGGGATACAGATCCAAACTGAGAGTTCTCAATAGAGGAAATAAAATCTGCTAGGAAATATTTTTTTTTTTAAAGTTCATCATCCTTAGCAATTAGGGACATGTAAATTAAGCACCTTTGAGATTTGACTTTATGCCAGTCAGAATATTTAAGAGCAACGGAATAGATTGAAAATGCTAGTGAAGGTGTGGAGAAAGAGAGACACTCATTCACTGTTCCTGAGTACACAAACATGTGCATTCATTCTGGGCATCAACATGGTAAATCCTCAAAAAGTTGAAAATATACTGACCATGTGACCCAGACATTCCACTCCTTGACATGTGCTCAAAGCCTTGACGTCCTCCTCCACAGACAATCTCTTGCTTGTCGGTATTAATTGCTACTTTATTCACAATAGTTGAGAAATGAAAGCAACCTAAATGTCTTTCAGTAAATGGCAGTCCATAAACAGTATAGATACTATCAAGGTGTAGAGAAAAATAAAATCACAAAATCTGAAGGTAAACAGAATAACCACAGAAACTAGGAGAGTATAAAGGCACTGGTTGGCGCAGGAGCTTGAGGAGGGGCTACTAGATAAAGGTGACGATAAAGGGGAAATGAAAAAAATGAGAAGGCTCTAATTGTTTACCTAAAACTATACACATTGCATATATATACATATATATGCGTGTGTGTGTGACATGATATTTAGACTACTTGAAAAGATGTCATAAGAGCATAAATTATACAAACTATATAAACATAAGCAAGCAATGCATAAAAATCACTGATTTTTTTTCACCTCATAAGATGTAAGTTCTCCCCAAATAGAAGCTTGTGGTCCAGTTAAGAGCAAGCCTTGGTAAATAATCCAGAATTCATGAAGCAAGCTAAGCTTTAGTTCCAGGCACTCAGAACCAGGGACTGTCAGAGATTATAAGCAAACAAAATTTCTCAAAAGTAGTATTGGATCATTCTTATTTTAAAATGTTTTCTCCCTATCCACTAATTTTGCCCGGAATATATGCCCCACTTGTCTGAATATCTCTTTTCCTCCTTGTCTAGCTGTCCTTTCTCCTTGGACTTTTACATCTCTCCTTCTGATCACACAACTTATTTTAGATTTGGCCAGAGTTACTTCAGAAGGCTTTAGTCTGGACAACTCCCACTCAGAACTTAAGTTCATTGTATATATTTGACACAGTAGCAATGGGAGCTTTTTTTTTTTTTTTTTTTTTTTTTTTTTTTTTTTTTTTTTTTTTGACAGATATAACAGGAAAGCAGATGCCAAACATAGTGGCAAGAGCCAGTGTTGAGAATCTCACAGCAGAGATCATAGCATAGGAGCAGGGATGTCGAGTAGGTGACAAGGAGCATAAGGGATGGAAAGCGTCACAGGTCCTAATTATACTGACCTCTTGGTTAGGACATTGTTACCATAGGGTGGGAGGTGGCTTGCTCAGTATCTCACATGCTTTGCACCAGTTAGTGCCTCTAAAAGTGATATTATCGCCACTTGTATGATAAGGAAACAGCTTCAAAGAGACCACACAGTCAGCAGAATATGAATCTGACATTTAAACTAAAGCTGTTTTTGAAAAACCATATGCTTGTCTGATTAACCTTAGTGGTCCTTCATTCTAGCTTGACATTAGAATTGCTTGGAGAGCTATTTAAAACATCAGTGTCTGTATCTTACCCCAAGAGAGCTTATAAATTAGTATCTTTAAAAAGTGAAAATTCCAGTTAAATCTATCCAACATGATGGGGCCCCTCTTGTGAACTGTTGCAGGAAGATGTTCTGTTTCCCTTCCTACCCCTTCTATGGCTTTAGTAATAGCATAAATCAATTAGAAAAGATAACGCTGGCCCTTCGCCACTTCCTAACCTCTAATTCACCTTAGAAAAAAAATCACTTCCTGGCATGAGAATTGGCCATCTGTTGAAACTGCAGTATCGGTGAATCTACCCATTAGTTTCTATTTGGTGGATCCAATTTTTAAATACTCCACCTTCCTGCATTGTTAGACACAGTGAGAATTCCATTCTAGAATCCATGCCCCTGCCTTCCTATAAGCTATCTATTGAATTCCTCCATATTTTGTATGGGATTACCACTGCCTCCCCACTTGATTCACTTTTGTTACTTCAGAGTTCCATCTTCACCCTCCACTTTTATCATAAAGAGTTGCTGAGCTTCTGCGTTTATCTCAGTCTACTCTCACATTATCATGTTCCTCCCTAAGGAGAACTACCACCACTCTTTCAGCACCAGCCTGACTGCTCTCTGTGACCTCAATTCCAATATGCAGCTGCTCATTTGGAATCTAACCATCGGTGTTGCTGCAGATCAAGGGTGACTGGAGCTTAGAGGTGTTGTTGCCCAGGAGCCAGTGTCACTTTCAGTACAGGTCTTGCTCTATTCAATATGTAGGATGCAGAACTAAGAAAGATAGCCTCTTTAGCTCCTGAAGGGAACAAGAACCCACCATGCCTTTGAAGCTTATCTCCTAAGCCCTAGAGCATTAAATCAAAAGATTCCTTAGCATATTATTTTAATGGAATGTCAGGGAAATACAAACTAGAGGAGCTATGCTCTTGAAGTGTTTTTGCCTTCATCTAGTCCCTCTATATATTATTATTGCAAAACACAAACTGAAGGTATGATTGTTATAGCCATGGCTTATTGGCTGTTAACTGCATACTTTTTTTGTACTGGTACAAAATGGTATATAGAAATGGTTTTTTTTTTTACTTTAAATATATTGCTGTAAGACTGGTAAGATGGCTCAGAAAGTAAAGATGTTTGCTGCTAAGACTTGAGTTTCAGGAATCCACATGTTGAAAGGAAAGAACTGGCTTTTACAAGGTGTCGTCTGACTTCCACATGTATGTTGTGGCACACCCATGCACATATTCACTTTTCTCTCTTCAGTAATAAATGAATGACCATGTGAAGCAAATGAAGATTTATGTTAAGAAGTATGATTTATTAGTGACCTACAGTTTTCTCATTTCTGAAATTAGTCTTGTTAAATAAAACATGCCATTCTCAATAATGATGGTTCAATACATATATGCTCTTCATTTATGACAAGTGAATTTCATTAATTTTACTAGACAAACTGTCTAAGTCACTGTTCTATTGCTGTGAAGAGACACCATGACCAAGACAACTCTTATAAAAATAGAGCACTTCATTGGGAGCTTGCTTACTGCACCAACCAAAGACAATACAGGCAGTAAATATTGAACCCCCTACTCAGATCTAGCCAAGAGGCAGAAAATTATCCACAGTCATGTGAAGAGTGGGGACTGACTCTGACATGAACTCTGGTGACCCATATTTGACCACTTCCCCTTTGTGGGGAGGCCTGGTGGCACTCAGAGAAAGAATAAGCAGGCTACCAAGATGAGACTTGATAGGCTATGACCATATGGTGGTGGAGGAGGTCCCCTTTTGTCACAGATAGGGGAGGGGAATAGGGTGAAAGAAGGAGGGAGGGAGGAATGGGAGAAGACAGGCAAGGGGATAAAAGTTGAGATGTAATCTGAATAAATTAATAAAAATGTTAATAAAAATTGCTTAAAGTTTTAGACATTTAGTCTATTTTTATTATGGCTGGTGGCATACAGGCAGGAGCTGAAGCAGCCACTGAGAGCTATATATGCTGATCCACAGGCAGAGAGAGAGAGAGAGAGAGAGAGAGAGAGAGAGAGAGAGAGAGAGAGAGAGAGAGAGAGAAAGCCTAGTGACAAACTTCCTCTAACAAGGGTATGCTTCCTAATCCTTCTAATCCTATGGAAGAGTTCATTGCCCAGCAACTAAACATTCAAATATGTGAGCCTAGGGAAGCCATTCTTATTCAAATTACCACACAAGGTAAAATACTTTAAAAGTTTTTAAAAAGAATTATTTTTTTAAAGATTTTACAGCCTCTAGTTTTAAAATAACATTTTAATTTAAAATGTAATTATATAATTTCCCCCTTTCCCATTTCCCTCTAATCCCTTCCCTCTAACACAGCTGTTCTCAGTCTGTGAGTTACAACCTCTTTGGGCTTCTCAATTCAGATATTCTGTATATAAGATATTTATATTATGATTCATTTTTTTTAAATCTTGTTTTTATTGTTTTTGTTTGTGAGGTTATTTTTTTTTTAATCTAATCACTTTACAGCCTGATCCCAGCCACCTCCTTTGTATCCTCCCAGTCCCAGCCTTATGTCCTCTTCCCCATTTCTACTTTTCCTTCCTCTCAGAGAAGGGGAGGCTACCAATAGACACCAACCCACCATGGCCCCTCAAATCACAGCAGGATTAAGTGTATCCTCTCTCACTAAAGCCAGACAAAGCAGCCTGCAAGGGGAAGAGATCCAAAGGCAGGTGACAGAGTCAGATCTAGCCCTTACTCCCATTGTAGGAGACCTACATGATGACCATGTTTCACATCTGTTACCTATGTATAGGGGATCTAGGTCTGACCCATGCAAGCTCCTTCGCTGGTGGTTCAGTCTCTGTGTGTCGCCAAGAGCCCAAGTCAGTCTATTCTGCAGGTCTTCTTGTGGTGTCTTTGACCCCTCCAGACCCCTCAATCCAACTCCTCCACAAAACTCCCCAAACGCAGCCTACTCTTTGAATATATGAGTCCTCCAATAATGAATGATATCCACTCACTTATAAGTGGCCATTAGCCATAACATACAGGATAACTATGCTACAATCTACAGACCCAAAGAAGCCAAGGAGTGCCCAAGGGAGGATGCTTGAATCTCACTTATAAAGGAAATAAAATAGACATTATGATTCATAACAGTAGCAAAATTACAGTTATGAGGTAGCAACAAATAATTTTATCATTAAGGATATCCACAACTTGAGGAACTATATTTAAAAAGGGTTACAGCATTAGGAAGGTCAAGAACCACTCCTGTAACACCTCCCATGTCTCCTACCCTATTCCTTATCAAACTGATGGCTCTTCTTCCTCCTTCTCCTCCTCCTTCTCCATCTATTTGTCCTCCTCTTCCACCTACTCCTCATCCTCTTCTTCTTTTATTTTTAACACACACACACACACACACACACACACACACACAAACACACACACAAAACCTGCTTAGTCCATTTAGTGTTGCCTGTGTATATATGATTTCAGAACTGACCATTTGGTATTGGAATACCCTAGGAGAGACTAATTCTCCCTACAGAAGACTTTAGTTGTCTGTAACCATTTTTCTAGGAGTGGATCTTGTGAGATTTCCCCCTTCAAGTTAGCAAGTCTATTGGTGTTGTCATTCTTTGGCTCTTATATAGGCAGCCATATTGTCGAGGTATCATGAGTATAGCTGTCCCTGTCATTTTTACAAGGACCAATCTCAAAGTTGACTTCCTGTTTCTATGGCTCTTACAATCTTATTGACACCTCTTCCATGAAATTCCCTAAGCCTTGGGTACAGGAGTTTCACTGTAGATGCGTCCCTTGAGTCTGAGCCCACCATGATAAGTTTTTCTCTGTATTTTAACTATTGTGGGCTTTTTTTGGGTAATGGCCTGAATTTGCTGCATGAAGAAATTTCTTTGATAAGAACTCCATTCTTTTGTAGGTATAAATATGAGTTTTACAATACAGATAATGATTATACGAATCTGGTGAAGTGGTGATGGGAAATTCTTCTCTAAGATCCGTGACCTCACAAGCCCTGGATATTGGCTACATTCTCAGTACCAGGAATATTTCTCTCCTATTGATTTGGCCTTAAGTCCAGTTAAGCATCTGTTGGTTACAGCCAAGCCAGAAGCCAACATTGCGTCTTTAGGAAGATCTTTCCATTCTTGTTATTGTTTGTGATTCGTAGTTGTCATGGATGGATAGGAATATTGATTACTCTCTCCCTTGACAACTTGCCAAAAATCTTCTAGTATTATGAAAAGAAGATCTCAGAAAGGAGCTTTTCTGGTCAGATCCAGCATGAATATTCTAAACTGTAGGGTGTCTTCACCAACAAAACTTTAATACTTTTAATCTCTGGGAGATGATGATGAGCAATAAAAATAGGCTGTAATCCTTTGGGAATATTTTGCCTACTCTGACCAATAACCTGGTCAAAGGTTTCACAAGACTAATACTGTGGTGTTGTGTCAGCCAAAGTGTGTTCAACATGAAGTACTTATAGAAGATATGAAGCTACAAAGGGGCCATTGGAAGGGGAGGATGGAAAGCAGTTACTAATAATGTGGAGAGATAATAAGAAGGGCAAAGAGGTTTAAGCAGGGAGAAGTGAGGGATGGTGAAAATAAGGGGCATGGAGAAACAACCAAAACAAAGTGGGTATGAAAAAGTCATATTGAAATCTATTATCTTGTAATAAAAATTTAAAGTATAATATATTTCTTAGTTACTGTTCTACTGCCATGAGAGAAACTTTCTTATTTAATGTTCTATTGCTATGAAGAGGCACTCTGACCACAGAAATTCTTATGTAAAAAAAAAAAAAAAAAAAAAAAAAACCCATTTAATTGGGGCTGGCCTACAGTTCACAGTCCATTATCATCATGACAGGAAGCACGGCAGCATTCAGGCAGACAGGGTGCTGGAGAGGTAGTTGAGATTGTTGGGAAGCAGAAAGATAGAGTGATATTGGGCCTAGCATGAGCATCTGAGACCTCAAATCCCACACCCAGTGACACACTTCTTCCAACTAGGCCACACCTACTCCAATAGGGCCTTATCTCCTAACATGCCACTCCCTATGAGCCTATAGGGGATCGTACTTGTTGAAATCACCACATTTCCTCTCCCTGGACTCCATAGGCTTATAACCATATCATAGTGCAAACATGCATTTAGTCCAACCTCAAAGACCCCATCCAAAGGCTATCACAGTCAACTCTGTTTAAAAGTCCATAGTTCAAAGTCTCTTCTGCAGCTCATGGCACTTTCTTAACTGTAACCCTTTGTAAAACCAAAATGAAAAAAACAGAGCACATACTTCCAATATACAATGGCACAGAACATACATTACCATTCCAACAGAAAAGAAAGGAACATAGCAAGGAAATACTGGGCCAAAGAAAGATCGAAACCCAGCTGGGCAAACCCCAAACTCTGCATCTCCCTCCATGTCTGATGTCAAATCATTTCAGCTTTATTGATGGCAACAAACTTCTTTCTTATGGGCTGGTTCCACTTCCTGTTAGCAACTTTCCTTGACAAGCATCCCATGACACTTGCATCTGCAATATCTTGGGGTCTCCAAGGCAATTCAGGCTTTGCCTCCACAGCTTCAAACAATGTTCTCTCTCGGGCTCCTTACAGAAACAGTCCTGACATATGCCTTGTCTTAGCAACTTTCCTTTGTCACAAAGGGAGATTTCATAACCCCTTTATTGTATCCTTGATACTAAATTCAGTACCATGTGATTGAATCTGTCAATTTCTGTTACTTTCTGGGCTGGAATATGGCTCCCTCATTCAAATACATTTGCACCAGCTTTTTGTTTTTAATGGCTTCCTTCACTGTCTAAACTTGATGATCCTGGAACTCTCTCTCTAGAGCAGGCCGACCACAAACTCAGAGATCCCCCTGCCTCTGCCTCTAGAATGCTGTGCTTAAGGGTATGTACCACTATGCTGGCCCTAAGGTTTTCTTTAAACTCATTTTCATTTTTCTTTAATTTATTTTCACAAGTTGGAAGCTTAGCTAGGTGGGGTCTTTCTCTGAGGTCACCATTCCATCTACACCAACTAGCATAAGGCTTTTCTTTATTCTGCTATGGTTCACTGTGCCCCTTTCTCCACACACTGTACATTTTGTATTTTCCTTGTTCAGCATGCTCCTTTTCATTATAGATCTGCATAAGACTAATACCACAAGACACAGCTAACACTAAGCTATTTTGAAATAGCTTCTTCCAAAGCTGTTAATCCAAAACTCTTCATTTTAGCCTTAGGCAGATTGTTTGCCCTAGGGCAGAAAGCAGCCACATTCTTCACCAAGATGACACAAGAATGATCCTTAGGCCATATACTAATTTCTTTCTCCTCTGAAACCTCTTGAGCCAGGCCCACACAGTTCAATTTACTCTCGGCACCACTGTCTTCCGTGCTTGTACGAGTATGGCCCATTAGGCCCCACTTGAAACATTCAACTGATTTTTCTAATCCCAAGTCCACATTCCTCCAAACAAAAGCATGACCAGTCCTATCACTACAATACTGCAGTCCCTGGTACCAATGTCTGCCTAGCCAAAGTTCTATTGCTGGGAAAAAGCACAATAACCATGCAATGCAGATATGGTGCTGAAGAAGGAGCCAAGAGTCTACAGATGAATCAGCATGCACCAGGAAGAAAGTGATGCAGGGTCTGTCTTGACACATCTATCATATTTCCTCCAACAAAGCCACAACTACACCAACAAAGCCACACCTCTTAATAGTGTCATTCCTTATGAGCATATAAGGGGCATTTTCATTCAAACCACCACAGAAAACACAAACAAAAAAAACCTCTAGAAGAAATAATTTATTGGGGTCTAATAGTTCCAGACGGATAGAGTCCATAAGGATCACGGCAGGAAACATATTATCATACAGGCTGGCATAGTAATGAGTAATGAAACAATAGCTGAGAGCTTATATCAGACCCACAAGCAAAAAGCAGAAAAAGTATCTCATTGGGAATGTTGTAGGCTTTTGCATCCCCAAAGCTTGCCCCCAATGACATTCCTCCTCCAATAAAGACACACTTCTTAATTTTTCCCGAACTGTTCCACCCACTAGGGACCAAGTATTCACATACATGAGCTTGAGGGGACCATTGTAACACACCCACACCATACTTTACTCTCTAAGAACAGTACAATATTGTAGCATCCCATCTTTTGTTTTCACTAGTCATAAATAAGTAATAATTAGAAGATGCATAAGGTACAACAGCTGAGTCTGTTACTGAAGCCAAATTTTTATATGTGGTACATGCACAGGAGTTTTTTTTTTTCTTAAAATTAAGTAAAACTTATGTGAATGGGTATACCATTTCATTTATAATAAACACCAAATTCTTTGCAATTTATTTTAAGTAAAAAAATCCAATTAGAAAGTAATCATTTCATTACTGAATATATTAACTTTAGCATATTAAAATCATCTCCCCAGTGTTACATTTTTAAATCAATTTCTGTCATTTATTTCTTTGTTTACAAATTAATATTCATACCATGTGTACTGGGCATTATGAATACAATGACGCTAAATAGACTTCTCTCTCTTTGCTTCGAAAATTTAATACAAAACATCATTTTCTCTGTGTGCCTGTAAGGCTTGTAGAAACTTGTCTGTGAACACTAGAACTCTCCAGTACCTTGATTTTTTTTTTTTTTTTTTTTTTTTTTTTTTTTTTTTGCATTTCCATCTCAAGCTAAGCTCTAAACTGAAAGCATCAGACATGATGACATGTCGTCTAATTAATGGCTGAAAAACCTGAGTCAAGAATTGAAATACTTTACATGTCTCAATATTCATCTTGTTTACTGCTTAGTGAGAATGAGCACTTTTCAAGGACAATTCACTGCTAGGGATAATCTTGATGTAAATAATTATATATAAAATTGATGAAATAAGGATGCACTCTCCATGTCCTTGAAAAAAGAAAACTCTGTAAACTGTAAAGTCTCAGGACAACTGCCATTTGCTGAAGCCCTTCATTTGTATTTGTGAGTAACAGTTATAAGAAAGAACCAATATTACCTATTACAGACTAGTTATAGTTAATGTCACAAGTTGAGCATTTCGATGGTGTCTTTCAAGACTTCTATTATCTACTGACTTGACTTCTGCTACTATGATGCTATTAATCCCCCAATAGCCTGTGGACTGCAGAAATGCCAGTGGAGATAGATGCTTTTGCTTTGGTTATCTAGGAATAGGGTTATATTGAAACCAACTGTGTCCTATGTTCCATTCCTTTTTGAAAATATATGTACAGTTATTAATATTGTAGCAACTATGGTTTTATATGAGTATAAGATTGAACAGTAGCAACATAATAAATTAAGTTAATGTGTGTGAAAGTAAAGAGATGAATACTGGTCCCAGTGTATTTATCGACAAGAATCTCATAGTTGTGTGCCAGGGAAATAAAACTTCTGATTATTCAATGGCTCGGACAAAAGAAACCTGAGAAGTGCTATGCTCCTAGTTTATGAAACAGACTACTGGCATGGCTAAAGTGATGGTGTTTTATGGGAGAAGAGGCATATTTAGAGACCATCATCTACTGAAAAACTACTAAGCGAGTGACAGTCTGTATACTGCTTCTGTACCAACCCTGCATCCTAGGCACATCTGTTGAGAAGTCAAAGATCACGAGCCTCTGGGTTTCTTGATATTCTTCACAGCATATTTCTTGGACAATTGGTGGTCATGTGATAGAGTAGCTAAGAGCATTGGACAGCCTAGAATCCTTTTCATATTTTCTATCTGTCAAGAGACCTCAGGAAATAATTTTACCTTTAATATTCTTAGGTTTTTTTTTTCATTTTGAAAGTGAAAATAGCAATATCAAACTGCAAAAGTTGACAGAATGTATTGAGCTGTCCTATGCAAAGAACTTAGCTCTATGTCTTATGGACAATACATATTCACATAGCAGTTAAATTGCAAACATTTTTATATTCTTCACTGATTTTATTTTTTTTAGAAGGTAATATTGTTAGGAGAGGAGAGAATAAGTCTCTTTATCTTAATATTCTAAATTATAGCTTCCTCTCTTCCAGTACTATATTCTTCATTTCTAATAACCTATTAAAGTGTTTATTCCATTCTGAGTACATGAATTTGTACGTTCAAGGGTTTTCATGAAGTTGCTTCTTTGATTTCTGTTACTTTCCTTCTGGCATTTATTTTGTGGAATATATTCAATGGTCAAAGGAAAACTTTAAACACACTTCCTCCGTAAAGTTTTTCTCTCCCTTTCAGAATTATTGGCTTTCTCCCTGGTATTCTTGCAAAACAACATGGTGTTCCTTTTATGATATTTGGTCATTTGTATGCAAATTTCTCCCCTTTGATAGCATATGAGCTCCTTGAGGGAGGAGAGCGCAGCGTACTTGTTCTTATTAGACATAACCAGTAAAAAGAAAGCTTTAAAACATAGGCTTTGGGAAAACAAATACTGAGAATCTTTCTGGCCAACGATGTCGGTTGTATTAGGAAAGACACCAAGAAAAGAAAAGAATGAACAGACATGCTGTTTGATTTTCTGTGGAAATACAGCAGTAAAACACAACCACATGGGAAAGCCCATCGGAGTATCATTCTTTGCAGCAGCAGTTTCAGAGAGTGGTTGAGAAAACATATTTTATTCATGTATTATTTTCAAAGTCTATCCATGTGTAGTTATAAAATATCAGAAAATTGCCTTTTTAATGCCTGTAATTTTTTCTCCTCACATAAAAGAAAGATACCTCCAGTCATTAAAGATAATTCACTAATCAAGACTCTAATGATAATGCTGTATTTTGATGCCACTTCAAAATTCTCAAAATACAGAAATAACATCACTTAAAATGTATATTCCTAAAATACAGGAAAGAAAAACAAATTGTAATTATTATAATGCAGTCACAATCACAGTGTGGTTAATGTCATTGTGACAGACACTTGAATATGTATTCATAATTGCTGGTATAGAAACATACAAGCTTTATATTTTGAGAAACTTAGTTTTAAAACAATTACTTGTGATATTGTCAGTTATACATGCACTTTGCTAATGTAAGTGTGATCTTTTGGGGGAAATATTAAGGAAAAAAATTCTTTGAGAAGGTCAATCAACCGTCCCAAGAAGCTCATGTCCCTTCAGATACTGAAAAAACAGAATGTATAATTTTTTTTTATAATTGTTAATTGTTTATTGGGAGAAAGCACTCCGTAGCCCACATACTCATGTTTCACAGTTCAGGAACACAGGTCAGAGAGGAACTTCCATGGAGCTTCCAGAGAGCTCTCTGCATTCAGAAATCACTTAGCACTCTGAAAGATACCAGCCTTCCTCATCTCTTCAAAATCTTTCATAAAATCATAATTTCTGTAGAAATCTGCATACGCCTTCTTTCTTCGGTCAGCCACGCCAAACTTACAGGAAGCCGCAACTCCCAGGGCCACAATGAATGCGCCCACAATGTGAATCCGCAGACGCCTGGCCAGAAGACCACGCATCTGAGGTTTCGGCAGCACACTGGAACTCATGGTGGTGATTACCTCGCCTCCACACCAACGTCCTTGACTGGTCTCCCAGAAACGGCGACCAGAATGTATAATTTTTAAATACAGCTTCATGTTAAGTCAGACATCCTTCAAGAACAGAGTAATGGATGAATTGCAAGTAGTGACGTGACTAGTTCTCTACTTCCTCTAAAAACAATATTCATGGAACATTTTAAATGAACGTACAAAGCATTCTATAAGTAAAACTGCTTCTTAATTATTATGATTATTATGATGATGACTGTGTTTATGAGTTTTCTAAAACACAAATATTGGCTTTGGAAATTTTAATTAGACTATTAAGTCCAAATTTTTTCATGGCATCTGAAAATAATATTTCAAAAATAACTCCTTATGACTACTGCTTTCTGACAATACTCAAAAAAGTATAACAGGAATATTTGAAAATTTATTTTTTTCATTTTAAGAACAAAGAATAAAGGAAACAAAAACATAAACCTCAAATATGGTCAGTATAAAAACTACCTATATCAATAACCATTTTGAATGCCAATGGTCTAAGAACTCTAACTGCAGGACAGAATTTGCCAATGCATACCAAAAGGAAGACCCAACTAAATGTTCAAAACAAGAAAGCTACTTTACATATAAAATCATATATAAGCTAAAATCAAAGGCAGAGATGGTGATATGATGCTAACACTAATCGTAATATATGTATATGTATATTTCTATCTTAGTGACACTTTTTTGTTGTCAAAAGAAGGTTCAAAAACCCAGGTGAAATCAAATATTGCAGTAATCAGGTGTATTCATTCAACTGTTAACTACTGACTATTGCATCCAAATTACAAAACACATTCTTGACTTTTAGAATTATTTAATTCACACTCTACAAAGCCCAGTAAAATTTAGCAATAAGTCAATAATAGAAAACTGACCCCCAATGCACACTTACAAATAACATATGGGTCATGGGGAAAATCTCAGCAGAAGCTTCAAATTATTTAAAATGTCTGAAAATAAAAAAAAATACCTCAAATTATGAGGGATGCAACGAATGCAATGCTTGGGCAGAAGTTACTAGCACTGAACATGTATTTAAAAAAAAAAAAAAACAAAAAGATTGTTAAAATCAACAATCTAATCTTACCCCTAAGGAAACTAGGAAAGGTACAGTAAATCTAAGCCCAATATGAAGAAAAGAAACAATAAAAATTACATCAGACACAAGAAAAATTGAAACTGTAAAACAGGGAAAAAATAAACTAAACTGAGAACCAGTTAATTTTCAAAGGTCCATAACATAGATAAGCCTCTAGCAAGACAGAGAACACAAGTCAGTAACAAATTAATAGAAATAAAAGTGGGGACACAACTAAAGAGTGTAAACTAATTGTTAATAAGAGAATGCTACAAGCATATCTATGCTCACAGTTTTATAACCTAGATTAAGCTAAGCATCTTCTTGTCAAACTCATACAAGGAAAAAGACAGGACATAAATAGATCTGTACCTAGTATATAAATTAAAGGAATGGATAACAACCTTAAAAAACATAAAGCATTGTATCCACATAGCTTTACCAGTGAATTCTCTTAAAATATAAAGAAGAAATTACAACAATTAACTACAGTCTCATGTTCAAGTCATGGGGCTGCAGAGATGGCTCAGTGGTTAACAGTACAAACTGCTCTTCCAGAGGTCCTGAGTTTGCTTTCCAGTACTCATGTCTCGCCACCACCTGCAAATCTCTGGATTCTATCAACACTAGCACTTGATGCATATGCATATATAAACATACACAGGCGCATTCACACACACACACATAATCAAAAATATTCAAACCTTAACAGCGGAGAAAGATGCAATATTTATTATGCTCATTAGTCTCAGAATGTACAGACAACAGCCTTCACAGATCAAGTGGAGTATGAAACAACAGTGTGACTAAGAGTGATCCATACAGAATGAAAATTACTGTGAAACCTTCAGATGACATAACACGAGCAAATGGTCAGTGTTTGAATCTAATGGATGCAGCCATTCAAGCATTCCATCCTCTGGACATCCCAATGCTCCAATAAATAAACTTCTTCATTATTATAAGGTTTCAATTACTAAAACACGAAGGAAAACTGTTCCAAATTTTATAAAACATGTCAATACAAATTAGAATGTATGGTTTTCATATAAATGTGAGATACTGCTATGAAAGTATATAAAAGCTGTCTATGAACAAAAAAATCAATGTTAAAATTACATTGTGAGTATAAAGGGGAACAGTTAACTTAGAAATATGGTTGATTTTTATTTCCTGTGGCGGACATTAAACTTGTTTTGCCTTTTTCTGTGGTTTAGTTCTATATTATGGTTAAAGATGTCACAATTTACAAAATCCAGAGCTGCAACAAATAGCACCTTGCTGAAGGAAATCACCAAGTCAGCACTAACAGCACTTCTGTCTGAAATTTCTCTAGAAGCACTTCAAGGGATCACAGACATGGCAGTTAACAGCATGGGAACATGGCCAACATGGAGCAAGAAAAAAGCAAGCATGAGCTGGCTTCCTTTTCCTTACACAACACACATTGTGTTATGTGCTCCAAACTTAAAGCAACTGGACAAATTTGCTGGAAGGACAAAATCATAGATCTAAATGGATCAGATTTCAGAGATTTTCCCAACCCTGATCCCTGGAAGAGGCACCATGTGGAGCTGTCCACAGGCTTGCTCAATGTAGTGTGATCTATATGTTTTTCCTACGCTTGTAAATTCTTCCGAGTGGAAAGCACACCGTGTAAAACTTGTGATTTGCAGCAAGCAACTCATCTTGTGGAGGCTCCATTCAGTCAGCAAGTCATTTTTCACGTGGCTTTCTGACTGTGGAGCATTTTTAGAAAGACTTTCATATTGGCTGCTTTGGTAAGTGTTCTTAATACCATCTGCTGCTTGCTTCCAGCTGCTATAGGGAAGTGTTATAGTTTTACAATGGCTTAGGAAATTTGGAGCTGACCCTGTAGCTATTAATTTATAATCTATGTGTGGAAAAGAATAACATCATAATAGATTCTGACAAGGAAAAGTCTTTGAACGTATTGTAGAAATGGTTAGCATGTATGATTAGCACTGTTTTGTTTTGTTTTTTTTTACATTAAAGTATATTTTAATGAGCCCCATTTACTCTGCATTTAGAATGTGTGTGTAAGCAATTCATCTGTTAGGTGATTTAACATCACCTTCATCTCACCTATAGTGAAGGTATTGTCTTTCAGCTTGTTTAAACAAATAATTAACCTCTTGAATCTGGTAGCAGCAAAAATAACTCAGTGGAACTGGTAACGAATTTTATTGAGGGCTAATCGCATAGCTTAATTAATTGAAGGGCTTCTTTTCACTTAAAGAAAGAAATGGTACAGATATAGAAAGACATTAAAAAGCAGAAAAGCCTGTTACTCAGAAGAGACTTTCTCAAGATAGGTAGCAGTCAGTGAGGAGAAAATGCTGCTTTTGACTGGGTTAGTCTGAAGAACAAAGAAACTGGTATTGAAGTTTGCAGCCCTGACACCTCAGCCAACTACACAAACTGAAGACATTGTCTTTAACCCTTACACATCTGTATCCCTTAGATTACTTTTTTTACTTAATCATTATATAACATCTGTGCCGAAAGATCTGGCGAGTGCTTGGGTGTCTATTCAGGCCTTAATCTGTCCTGTTGCCCTCACTCTGAGGGTCATTTCTTAAGATTTGGGAGAGTAGGCATCAAGCAACTTCATTCTTCAGCAGATGTGCTTCTAGTGCTGGCATTGCCTCACCTTCACAGTTCCTTAGACTGTGTGCAAAGAGTTTGGTAATCTCAGTCAAATGTCACCCTGCTTTGACAAATATGATTGAATATGTTCTGTTAAGTTCAGTTTGATCCTTAACAATCTAGTTTATTGTCTAAAATATCTGCCTATTAGAAGATTGACAAATGGCTCAATGGGAAAAAGCTCTGGCCACCAACCCAAAAAATCTGACCTGGATCCTCAGGACCTGCACGGTGAAAAGAGAGAAGCAAATCCTTAAAGTTGCTGTCCTTTGATGAGCTCATGCTTGCCACAGCAGCCGCACACATATATACATATACACACACTCATAATAAAATAATGTAATGTAATTAATAACATTAAAGTATCGTGTGTAAGATAACTGAAAAGGATTGCCTCTGTCTCTTAAATGAGCAACTAGCTTTCCACAAGCCCTTTAATCAACATGGAGAAGCCCCCACGATAGAGATCGTTTCTTTCCTCCATCACTAGAGACCACTCTCCTCTGCCACATCATTGGAATATTCAAGAGTTCTGTTCCCCAGAGTGTCTTAAAACTTTAGCTCTCTAAAAAGTTTTGCTCGATATTGGAAATGAAGCAGACTGTGTAATAATACAAAAGGTGTTTAATTATGTATAAAACAGATCATAGTTGGAAAAATCAAAGGAAATTAGAAGCATTCGAGTGGTGAGAGGGAGCAAGGGTTAATGCAAGCACAAGCAGCAAGCATATCGGGAAAGCACTTACATCAAAGAGACCCTTAAAAATCAGCCGGGTTGCCCTGTCCAGCCTCCATATGGGGCTTTCCCCCTGTCTTATTTACCCTATTTGGGCCTGTCTGGCTCTTGTCTCTTGAAGGTCTGCTCGCTTCTGAAGAGGAAACAGAGGAGGAGTGGATCTAGGGGACAGGAGAGTTTGTGGGGAGCTGAGAGGAGGTGAGTGAGGGAAAACTGTCCTTGGGATGTATTGTATAAGAGAAGATTCTTTTTGAAATAAAAAAATTAAAAATCAGTCATTTCTAAAATAAATGCTATGAAAATGCTTAGATTTATCTTTTTAATTTTATATTTTAGTGTGTGTGTGTGTGTGTGTGTGTGTGTGTGTGTGTGTGTGTGTGTGTGTAGCTCATAAGACAACTTACAGAAGTCAGTTCTATCCTTCTACCACGTGAAACCCAGAGACAGATGCGGGTCATCAAGCTTGTATTTACACTAAGAATACATAATAACATTTGCACAACATAGAAATCCACAGTGTGCAATTCAAGTGTTAAGTACATTCATTTCTAAGAATTCTTGTCATCTACCCTAAGGCTACTAGGAAAAGAGTATTTCGGCTAAAATGTTCTGAAATCTGCTTTGTTTCTAAGACCTCATATTTAGGACTACAAAAATAAGACTATTAAGAATAGGCTGCAGAAATGGCTCTGTAGTTAAGAGTAGCTGCTTTTGTTGAGGACTCAAAATTGGCTGGAGCTACCACACCAAGCAGTTCACCACCTCCTCTTACTTCAGTTCCAGGGGATCTGGAACCCTCTTTAAGCCCCCACTGAAACAGCACACACACACACACATACACACACATACAAATGCCCACCCACACATGCACAGAGTCACTCACATGGAAATTAGGTAAATGTTTAAAAGAAACAATTAGAAAGCTACAGTGTCCTATCCTAAATCTTTCTTTCAAGTTCCTTGCAGTGTCCAAAGCGTTATGCTCTCCTACCACTCTTTTGTATCCAAATAATCTGATAACCTAAGATTTCACGTAGTGTAAACCTCTTTTTTAAGACATATGGATGGGGTGATGCCTTCATCCATGGACAGAGGGCAAACATAACCACATCTGTGCAGTAGGCCAGTCCACCTATTCTTTTTTTTTTTTTTTAAGATTTATTTATTATGTAAACAGTATGCATCAGATCACATTATAGATGGTTGTGAGCCACCATGTGGTTGCTGGGAATTGAACCCATGACCTCTGGAAGAGCAGACAGTGCTCTTAACCGCTGAGCCATCTCTCCAGCCCCACCTATTCTTACTGTCTTATACACATTATTTATTCAAGTGTGTTCACTCGACATTATTCAACCCACCCTTGCTCATGAGAAGGTGATAGTGAACCTGACAGATGACTGCCTCAATCCACCTGGCTCTGACAGATGTCTCTCAAAGATCTTCACCCCCAAATATAAATGTCTGCTTTACAAATCAATATCCAAATAGAACACTGCGTGAGGTCCTGAGGAGACCTTCTCCTACTGTGTTTAAAGTCATGGTCAAGAGTAAATAATTTGCCAGTTGTTTAGGCTTAGTTTTCTTTCTGAGATTTACCCTCATTCTTTAAACTATCCTCCTCAACTGCCTTGATCATGAAATACTTAATATTTTGTATAAATCCTTAAGTACATTACCCCCAAACATTTCTATAACTTATTTCTAGGCTCCATCTTAACACTTCCTTTAGTCTTCCCTTCCTTCCCTGGCCTCCGTATTCTTCTCGTTTCAGAGACCCTCCACCTCCATTGCCTCTGTCAACGCCCTTCTCAAAGTCCTCTCTCGTATTTCAGAAGCTAGGGCAGGGTGTCCTAAAAGCTTTCCAAAGAGAAAAGAGAGAAACACGTCAAGAAACAAATTCATTCCAATGAGGCAAATGCAGATACGTTTTTGAGGAATAAGTATAAAGCAGAAATAAGTTTGGGATTTTTCTGTGATTAAAGAATGGATTGACTCCCCCTCCTGGTGGTACTCAGAGGAAGGATAGCAGGTTACCAAGAAGAGACTTGATACCCTATGAGCATATACAGGGGGAGAAAATCCCCCTCAGGAACAGTCATAGGGGAGGGAAATAAGGGGAAAATGGGAGGGAGGGAAGAATGGGAGGATACAAGGGATGGGATAACCATTGAGATGTAACAAGAATAAATTAATAAAAAAATTTTAAAAAATGGATTGACTATTTTCCAGCCAATAGCGGCCCGATGAAACCAAAGGACCTTGGAGAAACCATAGTGATGTCAGGACCAAAATGCTTCTAGGAGTCTTTTTAGTGTTTTATCAAACATAAAATATAAGCATCTTTCAGCAGCAAAGGGAATACATCAGCAGAAAGATAAGAAGGCAGTCAAAGCAGTCCCATGGCTATTTTAGGTCCATTCATTGTTCAAACCTTACAATTTAACCTGGAGTTTAATATCACAAGAGCACACACTCAATTCTACACTCAAGCACTTGCAGGTCTTGTTTCTCTATCCCTCAGACAGACGGTGGATTTCTAAAGAAAATGTGAGTCTGTGGCAAGACATGCCTTCTCTACCTACTAAATCAAAGATGTCCAACACTAGACACACCAAGAGTGAGATACATCATTTGCACCTCTTATTTTAAAACAGTTATTTATTGTTATTTCATACAAATGGGGGCTTTAGCTTCTTAATAAAAATCTAAAAAAAAACAAGAAGAATACAAGAATGAAAACAAACACCCAAAATCTATATATTCAGTGAGACTAGTAGATAGATATAGTTCAGAATGAAAACACTTATAAGGCTTTCTAAAACTTTAAACTTAAACATTAAAGACTTTTACCAGTAGTACACAAGAATTATAGTCCCTCTATATCTCACCAATAATGAATCTTTTTAATTTGAGCCATTAAAGCATAACATTAATGCTATTTTTGGGTGCCAGATGGAGAAGGATTTTTATGAATTTGAGGTCAGCCTGCTCTACATACTGAGTTCTGGGATAGATAGGGATCCAGGATGAGAATCTGTCTCTAAGATGCATAGGTACAATTTGTATGGCTTTACTAAACAATGCCTTAATTACCACTGTTACTTTTGTACATTTCCCTATCCTCATTTGCTGAGTGAATATATTTTGTGAATTATTTCTTAATTAAGATATATTTTTCATTGTGTTTTATAGATTCAGATTTTGTCCAGCTGGTTGTAGACCATGATTAAATAAATTCTATCATTAATACTTCAGTTAAATAAATAAATGTCAACCTTTGGATATCGTTTCTTTGATTACGAATGGGATCAAACTAATTTTTAATGGTACATTCCAGTCTTACAACAATGTTTACTTGTATGTTTTTCCATTTTTTCCTCTTGAGTGTTATCTCTGTTGTTAACTTGTATGGTTAGTTGTGTATCAAAGGCATGAGTTCTTCCTCAGTTAAAAATACTGTCTTCCACCCTGGGCTTGATTTTAGATGATTTTTAAGTACCTTTCATTGAAAAGAATCTTATATGATAGATGGATATATTCATTATTTTGCCCTTGTGATTGGTATGTTCAGTTTGATGACCTTTTGAGAAACACTTGTTCCCGAATCTCATAGGAAAAGTATCACAACTTCACCCTTATATATTATGGTTCGCTTGTGTCACTTTGGTGCTTCCTACTAAGCCTAGTAGACATGCATGAGGGAGAAATACTCCTTTATTTATTTTTCAATTGTAGTTGCTGTTCTTTTCAGTTTATTTATGTAGTATTTATGTATGTGTATACATGTGTGTGTGCACACGTGTAGTGTGTGGGTGTGCATGCTTGCATGTGTGTGGACACATGTATGTATGCATGTGTGCATGTGTATGTATGTCGATGTGTGTACAACACTTGGTGGCAGGCTCCTTTACTTGATGAGCTATCTCATTGTACCTGTTTCCGTTTTTAAGTGTTCTTTTCCGCTTACGTGCTCCACTGACTTCTTAGTCCAATATCCGTAACGTAACTGTCTAAGCTTCCTATTTGTTACTTTGAGCTGGTTTAATTATTGTATAGCGTTACAAATTATTCATAAGCAGTACAAATCTATGTTATCTTTCAGTATTTTACAACTAGCATTATGTACAACAATCTTATCTTTTAGCCCCTTGTTATTCTTAAATATTCCACAGTAGGAAAATATTTTTAATCCTTAAGCATTTATTTTTAGTGCAGTTTTCATGACAGTAAATATTTCAGAAGACACCAGTACAGCTCTCTCTCTGTTTCAAACTGAAAATATCAGTGTTCTGCTTTCTGGCATTGCTGATGGCTGTTACGGATCTGACTGCGAAGCAAGCTGCCACTTCTTTGCCGGCAATACACATTTATTTACCTATTGCATTTAAACTATTTGTCTTTGTTTTAGATACTTGACATTTTCCCAATTGTACGTATGAATGATTTTTAGCTTGAATTTTATTGTGATAAACTGATTCATATGTAATTGTAAGAAGTAATATAGAGCATGTTTATAGACCCTAGTTGTAGTCAGTTTAAAAGTTTTAGAAACTCAAATGATAATGCCACGAGAAGAATTGACATTGATGTAATCTAACATCTCATTCAGATTTCTCTAGTTTTATGCAATTTTATTAGACATGTTTTTATTAGTCCAGTCAAGAGCTGACACTAAAAACCATGCTTTCCCTTTGCACACTCCTCACTCCTCTGCAATCTCATTGATTTACCAGGACAGATACAAAATTCAGCTGTGTCTAATATTAGTTTATGTTGTATCCCAGCCCTTCTCCATTTTTTCTTATGCTATTCTGAAACATTTATTTTAACCTGACATATTTATTTATTTATTTATTTTGGGTTAAGAAAAAGGGTTTCTTTGTGTAGCCTTGGCTGTCCCGGACTTGTTGGCCTCAAACTCAAAGATATCCATCTCCCTCTGCCTCCCTGAGTGCTGGGATTACAGGTGTGCACCACCACGCCCAGCTGACCAGTGAGTTCTTAACATTATAGTTTTATGACAAGAAAAGATAGCTTCTGTTTTTAAAACAAGTACATTTTTCAGATTTCTAATTCACAAGCTTGCTTGTGAATTACATTACTACTAATTACATTATTTGAAATCTTATTGATTTCATCTATTAGTTACTTTTTAGCTTTGGTGCTTTTCCTTCTGGCTCATTTCTACTGTGAGGGTTTAAATCTTACCATACTACAGATAGAAATTACCAGCTTTGTTATTTTTTGCAATTCTGAGAATTCACATCAGAGCCATGCATAAGATAAGCATTAGGTCTTTCAGTAATCTTCATCCTTAGCTTCAAAACTATTTCTTTGTGAGATGTTTCTTTGTGGTGGCAAATATCCTCTAGGTGAATATGCCTCAAATTTCTGAATGTTCAGAGTTCCCTACATGGTACCTGGTTAGTTCCCTTGCGCTTTACAGAAAAAAATTTAAACATTTTATTTTTCCACTTTCACTCCACATTTAAGATGCTGAAGACCTGCTAAATAGCATTTGTGATCTTTGAGAGTATGAGGCAGGTAAAGAATAGCACCTGTTCAAAAGTTACCTGTATGCATTCGCACGCACTCGTACACAGACACACACACACACACACACACACACACACATCTCTCTCTCTCTCTCTCTCTCTCTCTCATAAGTGTTTCTAAAGACACACTTGTAAATGAGTAGGAGAATTTGGGAAAACATTATGAGATAAAACCAGGCCATACTAGTCTACAAAATTAACCACATAACTATGGAATCTGTGTTTTGTTATTTACTTTTGAGGCTAAAAAAAAAAAAAAAGATGAACAGATTGCCAAAACTTCTTGGCACAAATACAACTAAAACACAGAATGGAACATGGGGGTGAGGGAGAACAGATTTATTTTCCATATTAAGCCCATAAGTTCATTTACTACTGAAGGTTTACGGCAATTGAATTTACAATAATTTACCAGCTGTTTCCTGGGTTTTTTCCCTTTACTTTTAAAATCCACACCTTTGAATTATCTACAAGAGAGTGCAAAAACCAGGGCTATTCCATTTAGGGCATCTTCAGCAGCCTGCTACATTTGGAGAAGGTATGAAATGGAATTTTGGAAGACACATGAGCAAGAATGCAGCCCTGCAGAGGGAAGCTCTTGCCTGGCCCTATAGTTACTTCAAGACAGATAACCACAAGGCTGCAGAAGGTTCTGAATACAACAGATAAGTAGTCCTCAAATAGGACTCCTTGATCAAGCAAGGAGTTAAAATTCTAAGCCTCTTTAAGAGAGGAACCATTATGATGACATTAGTAGGGAAAGGCATTAGGGCTCACATAAAATAAAGGGAGGGAGAAACTTAGGAGTTTGTGTTTGACAATATTCTCATGTAGAGTCTGTAAAGCTAAAACAGCTATGTTAAGTAGTTATAACATCAGGACTAGGCTCCTCTTCTCCTGTGGCCTGGGATTGCTAGGAGGCAATAAAAAAAAACAAGTTTAGGTAGTTATAACATCAGGAGTGAGCTCCTCTGCTTCTCCTGTGGCCTGGGACTGCCAAGGGGGCAGTAATCAAAAAACCCAAGTCACTGAGTCCATGTCAGAGCCCGTCCCAGCTCCCCTTATTAGGAAAATCATATTGGCTATATCTATGTAGGGGACCCAGGTCAAGTCTATGCATGGTCCTTGGTTGGTGCTTTTGTTTCTATAAGCCCCTCTGGACCCTGGTTAGTTGGTTCTGTTGGTCTTCTTGTGGACCTCCTGTCACCTCAAGGTCCTTTTAGCCATCCTCCACATTTTCATAAGACTGCCTACGCTTCACCCAATGTATGGTTGTGAGTCTCCTCATCTCTTTGGATCCACTTCTGGGTACAGCCTCTTAGAGAGGGCATCTATGTTAGTCTCCTGTCTGCAAGCATAGCAGTAGTGTCAGGGGTTGATACTTAGGTCATTTTTCTTTTTCTTGTAGATGTTTCAAATATAATATACTTGATACAATCTCAACTATTCCGCAGGTATATATAAAATATATAAATATGTAATATAAATATAATATATTAACTGTTATGGTAAATGCCTTCTAAACTTTTATTTTTATTTACTTTATCATTATTTTTAGTAGAACTTCTTTATTTTAAGGCACTCAGTGCATCTTGGGAGTGCCTTGTTTAGAAAGGATTCTTTATGCCATGGATAGAGTGATAACTCTCTACCATCACACTAAAGACAAACCACTTTGTGTGTCATTACCCCTTAGTTGTCTCAGTATCTTTTCTTACAACCTTTTTAAAAACCCTCAGTAATAGAAAAATCTCAACTTCTTATGAACTAAGTACATATATATTCTTTGTATTTAGGAGGGTTATTCAGGGTTGTTGATTGATGTGATCATTGCATTTTTCCAATTATTTCTTACGATTGATCAAAGGGATTCTATTTTTTCAGAGATTTGTTGCAGTTACATTTAAATTATGCTGCTTATCATATCCTGTAACTCATTGGAAACAAACAAGAATTATCTTTCACTAGAATTAAATTGAAATTATAAATTAATTAAAAAGAAAGTACTCACTCTTCCAATCCATAAAAACTACCATGTGTCAACTCATTTAGTTAGGTCTTAATTACTGGTCATGTTTATGCCTTCTCCCATTCATAATCTATTAAAAATGTAATTCATTGTTTGTAAGTAAAACTCCTATTTGTCTGATTCCACTTGAGAACTCTCTGAAGCTAATCCCAAAAATTTGATTGAAGTTTTTAGTTTATCCATATGTCTAGCAGTTTTGATAGATCATTCAATCATCCTTTAGCACTGTTTGCAATTTAAAAAATCATACCATCTGTGAAAAATATCAGTTTTGGACTGCAGCCAGGGAATCAGGTAGGCTAACCACAGATCTTCACCTCTCATCTCCACCAAACCTAGTCTCATCCCCAGCTCTGCAGCAGACTACTGCTTCAATCCCCTCTCCCCTGCCCATATCCAGTGGACCACACAGATCTTTTCCTCTTGTCATCTCTCCCTTAACTCATTCTTTATACAAACCTCAAACTTCAGCAGGCACTCACTGGAAACCCACTGGCCTCTCCAGCCAGGAAGCATGCAGGCTAAC
Source organism: Acomys russatus (assembly GCF_903995435.1). NCBI lineage: Eukaryota > Metazoa > Chordata > Mammalia > Rodentia > Muridae > Acomys > Acomys russatus. Next base: position 20,070,071 of record NC_067147.1, on the reverse strand, counting down.
TGCAGATTGTCACCTTTCCCTTCATACCACCAAGTACAATTCCTAATTCTTGTTGCCAGCTCTTTAGGAGACCTTCTTCTATGGTTCCCTCATTCTCTGAACATCTGGCAATGAAAATTTTAGGAATTCAAACAGGAACCAAAGAGGCAATCCTCACAAACAGAATACAAGGTATGGAAGAAAGAATCCCAGGCACTGAAGACAGGTATTTAAAGGAAAATCAACAAAATAGACAAACCATTAGCCAAACTAACTAAAGAGCAGAGAGACACTATCCAAATCAACAAAAATCAGAAATGAAAAGGGAGATATAACAACAGACACCGACAAAATACAAAGAATCATAAGATCCTACTTCAAAGGCACATATGCCACAAAATTTGAAAATCTAAGGGAAATGGACAATTTTCTTGATTAATTCCACTTGCCAAAATTGAATCAAGATCAGATAAACAAATTTAAACCATCCTATTTCTCCTATAGAAATAGAAGCATCATTGATAGTCTCTCAACCAAAAAAAAAAAAAAAAAAAAAAAAAGCCCAGAGCAAGATGGTTTCAGTGCAGACTTCTACCAGATCTTCAAAGAAGAACTAATACTGATACTCTTCAAGTTACTCCAAAAGATAGAAATGGATGGAACTTTACCAAATTCATTCTGTGAGGCCACAGTCACACAAAGACCCCACAAAGACCCAACAAAAAACAAGAATTTCAGACCAATTTCTCTTATGAACATTGACACAAAAACACTCAATAAAATACTCACAATGAATACAAGAGACTTGAGAAAGAGTAAACTTGACTGTCTGAGTATGCCGGGAGTGCAGGTTAGTAGATTTCCAAATGAAAAGTTGACAGAGACAGTTTTCTACCTGAAAAGTCACCCAAAACTCTCTATAATGTTGGAGTATCTTCTTTACCCTTCTGGCCCAATATATCTGACAGACATATTTGTGAGGCAGGTAGTATTGAGGACTTGTTTACTCTGTCTTGGCAGAGTTTGGCTGTTGACTCTGCCTGCATCCAAGCATGCCCATTTTTTAGGCAGAATTCTGTCTGTGGTAGAAATGAGAAACTTTTGCCTAGTGGCTTGTTTGCCACATTTGAAGCCATCTTGATGCTCTTCATCTTCTTTTAGGTAGGCTGGGTGTTGCCAGGAGTTAACTTGTCTCATTGTCAATGGATCTTTAAAGTAATAAAAACATTTTAAAATGCCATATTCTGCATGTCTCTGGAGTTTTTGAAGACCTTGTCTTTCTATAGAGTCATATCTATCTGCTGTATATAAGATGTATATTCTTGTGATAAAAGTAGACTAGCAATTGAAATGACCATGATTTAATCTACTAACATTTAATTTGTATAACTTATTTCTCCTAAACAGCTTGATAGCACTTTCAAAGCATTGGAAGTAAACCTTGTATTATAATTTAGTTTTATGGGTACAATAACTCATATTAGAGTAGAAATATATATATATATATATGTGGTATACATATATAGAGTAGAAATATATATAACATGTGTGAAGAATCTTACATTTGAATTCTTTTTTTTTTTTTTTTTTTTTTTTTTTTTTTTTTTTTTTTTTTTTTGTTTGTCTGAATTTTTTTTTTTTTTTTATTTTATTTTATTTTTTTATTAATTTATTCTTGTTACATCTCAATGTTTATCCCATCCCTTGTATCCTCCCATTCCTCCCCCCCCCATTTTCCCATTATTCCCCTCCCCTATGACTGTTCCTGAGGGGGATTACGTCCCCCTATATATTCTCATAGGGTATCAAGTCTCTTCTTGGCTACTTGCTGTCCTTCCTCTGAGTGCCACCAGGTCTCCCCCTCCAGGGGACATGGTCAAATGTGAGGCACCAGAGTATGTGAGAAAGTCGTATCACACTCTCCACTCAACTGTGGAGAATATTCTGACCATTGGCTAGATCTGGGAAGGGGTTTAAAGTTTACCTCCTGTATTGTCCTTGGCTGGTGCCTTAGTTTGAGCGGGACCCCTGGGCCCAAATCTGCCTATCATATTGTTCTACTTGTAGATTTCTAGGACCCTCTGGATCCTTTTATTTTGCTGTTCTCCCATGCGTCTCTCATTTAGAGTCCCAATAGGATGCCTTCCCCTCTGTCCCAGTTTCCTGGTAAGTGAAGGCTTTCGTGGGACATGCCCCTTGGGCTAGTATGCAGATATAAGTGAGTATATACCATTTGATTCTTTCTGCTTCTGGGTTAACTCACTCATTATGATCATTTCTAGCTCAATCCATTTATCCACAAATTTCGGGAATTCCTTGTTTTTAATAGCTGAGTAGTATTCCATAGTGTATATGTACCACAGTTTCTTTATCCACTCTTCTACTGAGGGACACTTAGGCTGTTTCCATGTTCTGGCTATTATGAATAAGGCTGCTATGAACATGGTTGAGCAAATTTTCTTGTTGTGTGCTGGAGCATCTTCTGGGTATATTCCAAGGAGTGGAATAGCTGGGTCTTGAGGAAGCCCTATTCCCATTTTTCTGAGATAGCACCAGATAGATTTCCAAAGTGGCTGTACTAGTTTGCATTCCCACCAGCAATGAAGGAGTGTTCCTCTCTCCCCACATCCTCGCCAGCATGTGGTGTCGCTTGAATTTTTGATCTTAGCCATTCTGATGGGTGTAAGATGGAATCTCAGAGTTGTTTTGATTTGCATTTCCCTGATGACTAAGGAGGTTGAGCATTTCTTTAAGTGTTTCTCAGCCATTTGATACTCCTCTGTTGAGAATTCTCTGTTTAGTTCCAAGCCCCATTTCTCAATTGGGTTATTCGGTTTGGTGGTGTTTAATTTCTTGAGTTCTTTATATATTTTGGATATTAGACCTTTGTCAGATGTAGGGTTGGTGAAGATTTTTTCCCAGTCTGTAGGCTGTCGCTTTGTTCTCTTGACAGTGTCTCCTGCCTTACAGAAGCTTCTCAGCCTCATGAGGTCCCATTTATTAATGGTTGACATTAGGGCCTGGGCCGTTGGTGTTCTGTTCAGGAAGTTGTCTCCTGTGCCAATATGTTCCAGGCTCTTTCCCACTTTTTCTTCTAAGTGAGTTAGTGTCTCTGGTTTTATGTTGAGGTCTTTAATCCACTTGGATTTGAGTTTTGTGCAAGGTGACAAATATGGGTCCAGTTTCATTTTTTTACACATAGACCTCCAGTTAGACCAGCACCATTTGTTGAAGATGCTATCCTTTTTCCATTGAATGGATTTGGCTTCTTTGTCAAAAATCAAGTGACCATATGTGTGTGGATTCATATCTGGGTCTTCGATTCGATTCCACTGATCAACCAGCCTGTTGCTGTGCCAGTACCATGCTGTTTTAATTACTATTGCTTTATAGTACAGTTTGAGATCAGGTATGGAGATTCCTCCGGAGCATCTTTTATTGTACAAGATTGTTTTAGCTATTCTGGGTTTTTTTTTTTTCCATATGAAGTTCAGAATTGAACTTTCAATGTCTTTAAAAAATTGTGTAGTTATTTTGATAGGGATTGCATTGAATCTATAGATTGCTTTTGGTAGGATGGCCATTTTTACTATGTTAATTCTCCCGATCCATGAGCAAGGAAGATCACGCCATCTTCTCAGGTCATCTTCAATCTCTTTCTTCAGAGTTTTGAAATTTTTTTCATACAAGTCCTTCACTTGCTTAGTTAGGGTAACTCCTAGATATTTTATATTGCTTGTGGCTAATGTGAAGGGTGTGGTTTTCCTAATTTCTTCCTCTGCAAGCTTGTCATTTGTGTATAGGAAGGCTACAGACTTTTTTGAGTTAATTTTGTATCCAGCCAATTTGCTGAAGGTGTTTATCAGCTTTAGGAGTTCTCTGGTGGAGTTTTGAGGGTCACTTATGTACACTATCATATCATCTGCAAAGAGGGATAATTTGACTTCCTCCTTTTCCATTTGGATCCCCTTGATCTCCTTTTGTTGTCTTATTGCTCTGGCTAGAACTTCGAGTACTATATTGAAGAGATATGGAGAGAGTGGGCAGCCTTGCTTTGTTCCCGATTTGAGAGGAATTTCCTTGAGTATCTCACCATTTACTTTGATTTTGGCTATTGGCTTGCTGTATATAGCCTTTATTATGTTGAGGAAAGTGCCTTGTATCCCCGATCTCTCTAAAACTTTAAACATGAATGGGTGTTGAATTTTATCAAATGCTTTCTCTGCATCCAAGGAGATAATCATGTGGTTTTTTATTTTCAGTTTGTTTATATGATGGATTACATTGATGGATTTCCGTATATTAAACCATCCCTGCATGCCTGGAATGAAGCCTACTTGGTCATGATGAATGATATCTTTGATGTGCTCCTGTATTCGTTTTGCAAGTATTTTATTTAGTATTTTTGCATCTATGTTCATAAGAGAAATTGGTCTGAAATTCTCTTTCTTTGTTGAGTCTTTGTGAGGTTTAGGTATCAATGAGACTATGGCCTCATAGAATGAATTTGGTAATTTTCCATCCATTTCTATCTTTTGGAGTAGCTTGAAGAGTATGGGTATTAGCTCGCCCTTAAAGGTCTGGTAGAATTCTGCACTGAAACCATCTGGCCCTGGGCTTTTTTTGGTTGGGAGACCATCGATGATTGCTTCTATTTCTGTCGGGGAAATGGGACTATTTAACTTGTTTATCTGTTCTTCACTCAACTTTGGCAAGTGAACTTGATCAAGAAAATCGTCCATTTCCCTTAGATTTTCAAATTTTGTGGCGTATATGCCTTCAAAGTAGGATCTTATGATTCTTTGAATTTCTTCAGTGTCTGTTGTTATGTCTCCCTTTTCATTTCTGATTTTGTTGATTTCAATACTGTCTCTCTGCCTTTTAGTTAGTTTGGCTAATGGTCTGTCTATCTTGTTGATTTTCTCAAAGAACCAGCTCTTGGTTTTGTTGATTCTTTGGACTGTTTTCTTAGTTTCTAATTTGTTAATTTCAGCCCTGAGTTTGATAATTTCCAGGCGTCTACTCCTCTTGGGTGTTTCTGCTTCTTTTTTTTCTAGGGCTTCCAGTTGTGTTGTTAAGATGCTTATGTGCGATGTTTCCAATTTCTTTTTAAAGGCACTTAGTGCTATGAATTTTCCTCTTAGCACTGCTTTCAATGTATCCCACAAATTTGGGTATGTTGTTTCTTCATTTTCATTGAATTTCAGAAACTCCTTGATTTCTTCTTTATTTCTTCCCTGACCCAGGTGTCATTTAGCAGAGAGTTGTTTAGTTTCCACAAACGTGTAGGCTTTTTGTTATTTCTGTTGTTGTTGAATTGCAGCCTAAGAGCATGGTGATCTGATAGGATACAAGGTATTATTTCAATCCTCTTGTATCTGTTGAGGCTTGCTTTGTGACCTACGATGTGATCAATTTTGGAGAAGGTTCCATGGGGTGCAGAGAAGAAGGTGTATTCTTTCTTGTTTGGGTGAAAGGTTCTATAGATATCTGTTAGATCCATTTGACCCATGGCATTGGTTAATGATGTTATTTCTCGGCTTAGTTTCTGTTTCAATGACTTATCCTTCAGTGAGAGTGGGTGTTGAAGTCTCCCACTATTATTGTGTGGGGATCGATGTGTGGTTTAAGCTTTTTTAGGAGATCTTTTACATATGTGGGTGCCCTTGTATTGGGAGCATAGATGTTCAGAATTGTGATGTCATCTTGGTTGACTTTACCTTTGATAAGTATGAAGTGTCCTTCCTCATCCCTTTTGATTAATTTTGGTTGAAAGTCTATTTTGTTCGATACTAAAATGGCTACACCTGCTTGCTTCTTGTGACCATTTGCTTGGAATATTTTTTTCCAACCTTTTACCCTGAGGTAATGCCTTTCATTATGGGTGAGATGTGTTTCTTGGATGCAGAAGAATGTTGGGTCTTGTTTATGTACCCATTCGGTTAGTCTGTGTCTTTTTATTGGAGAATTGAGGCCATTGATGTTGAGAGATATTAATGACCAGTGACTGTTAAGAGTCTTAATTTTGATGTTGTTTCCAGTCGAGCGTTTGTGTAGTTGTGTTTTTGCCATGGGATAGTTATCTATTTCCTGGGTAGTTTTGGTTGTAGCTTGACCCTTTGGGATGGAGTTTTCCTTCTAGTACCTTCTGTAAAGCTGGGTTTGTGGATAGGTACTGTTTGAATTTGTTTTGTCATGGAATATTTTGTTTTCTCCATCAATGGTTATTGATAATTTTGCTGGGTAAAGTAGTCTGGCCTGGCATCTGTGTTCTCTTAGGGTTTGCAGGATCTCTGTCCAGGACCTTCTGGCTTTTATGGTCTCTGCTGAGAAGTCAGGTGTAATTCTGATAGGTTTACCATTAAATGTTATTTGGCCCTTTTCCCTTGCAGCTTTTAATATTTTTTCTTTGTTCTGCATGTTTTGTGTTTTGATTATTATGTGGCGGGCAGTTTTTCTTTCTGGTCAATTCTATTTGGTGTTCTGTAGGCCTCTTGTATGTTTATAGGCATCTCTTTCTTTAGATTGGGGAAATTTTCTTCTATGATTTTGTTGAGAATAGTTTCTGGGCCCTGGAGTCTGATGTCTTCTCTTTCTTCAATGCCTATTATCCGCAAATTTCTTCTTTTCATGGTGTCCTTAATTTCTTGGATGTTTTGTGTCAGGAGTTTTCCAGATTTGGCATTTTCTTTAATGGTTGATTCAATATCTGTGATTGTATCTTCTAGCCCTGAGATTCGTTCTTCCATCTCTTGGATTCTGTTAGAAAAGCTCACCTCTGTGTTGCTCGCCTTCTTCTCTGAGGTCTCACGTTCTCGTTTTTCTTCTGTCTGTGTGTTTATCATTGAATCCATTTTCATTTTCAGATCTTGAACTGATTTTTTGATTTCTTTCATCTGATTTTTTGTATATTCCTGAGTTTCTTCCATTGCCTCTTTATAGGTCTTCAGAGCTTGAACCGTTTTAGCTATTTCTTTCATCTGGTTGTTTGCATTTTCCTGCAATTTTCCAGTTCCACTCTATGTGCTTCTTTTATGTCTCTCACCTGTTTGTCTGCGTCTTCCTGCATTTGATTACGAATTTTATTTGTTTCCTCCATTATCATCCTCATTACTAAGGATTTGAGGTCATTTTCTTGTATTTCCGTTGTATTTGAGTTCTCTGGGTGGTTTTCTTTGGGATAGCTGGAAACTGGAGACGCCATGTTGTTTGGGGTTTTTTGCGTATGCTTTTTCGTTGTCCTTTAGACATCTTGCCGTCTTTGTTTTTGTTGGGTAGCTTCCAGAGTTGAATGGAGGGTGTCTGATGATAGATTCACTTGTTTTCTTACGATTTCCCTAGGCTGCGAGCTCAAAGCTTCACTGGTGTGGATGTTAGGAGGTTAGCCCTGTTGTTCTGGTCTCTCACAGCCAGTGATCCTCAGTCCCTCTCTGCTGTGGATCCTGCAATTGTTCTGGGTCTCTGAATGAGCGTTGGGTCAGGCCAAGGTATCCACAGCCTTCTGTGTTCCCTGCCAAGTCCAGCCAGGAGCACTGGGACCGAACCACGGGCAGAACTCAGCTAGATTCTCAGGGCCAGAACCGTCTGCCAAGCTCAGCTAGGGATTTTGGGCCCAAAATGCACACAGGGCCCAGCCAGAATTTTTGGGCTGGGACTACGCACCAAGCTCCACTAGGGCCTTTTGGCCCAAAGTGCGTGCTGTGGTCAGTTATTGACTCAGGGCCCGAACTGACCACCAATCTCAGCCAGGAATTCTGGATTCAAACTGTACACTGTGTCCAACCAGAGTCTTAGAGCTGGTGGAACCGAGAGCTCTGTCCAGCCTGTGCCACAGCAGGAGAACTGCGGCTGCTCTGAGTTAGCGCCAGTAGTGGAACAAGTGCTCCACCCGGACTGTGTCCCCGCAGGGGAGCTGCCGCTGAGCTGAGGTGGTGCCTAGGATGGAACCGAGCACGTCACCAAGCCTGCGCCACAGCAGGAGAACTGCGGCTGCTCTGAGTTAGCGCCAGTGGTGGGACAAGTGCTCCGCCCAGACTGTGTCCCCGCAGGGGAGCTGCCGCTGAGCTGAGGTGGTGCCTAGGATGGAACCGAGCACGTCACCAAGCCTGCGCCACAGCAGGAGAACTGTGGCTGCTCTGAGTTAGCGCCAGTGCTGGAACAAGTGCTCCGCCCGGACTGTGTCCCGCAGGGGAGCTGCCGCTGAGCTGAGGTGGTGCCTAGGATGGAACCGAGCACGTCACCAAGCCTGCGCCACAGCAGGAGAACTGCGGCTGCTCTGAGTTAGCGCCTGTGGTGAAACCAAGTGCTCCTCCCAGACTGTGTCCCCGCAGGGGAGCTGCCGCTGAGCTGAGGTAGTGCCTAGTGTGGAGCAGCGTGCTCAACTACGCCTGCGCCACAGCAGGGGAGCTATGGCCACGCTGAGTTAGTGCCTCAGGCAGAAGTGTTTGCTGGGCCGGGCCAATACCCGGGACTCTGGGGCTGAACTGTCCGCCGAGTCCAATCTGGGTCCAAAGGCTCCACGCGACCCAAATCCTGCCCCGAGTCCCCTCTCCCGCAGCAATTCCCACCAGCCACCACACCAATCGCCTCCACCGGAAGGCTATGAGCTGCAAACCTCAGCCGCCGCTGCTGGTGCCGCTGGTGCTGCCGCCTCTACCGCTGCCGCTCCGATCAGAGAAAAACCACGCTCCTCCCGTGTGCAGGGGCACGCAGGTCCACCGCACCCTGGTCCCTCCGAACCGTGGAGCACTCCCGCTGCCGTGATGTTCGGACCTCGGTGTTCCTGGCTCAGAAATCTGTGCAATTCCCTGAATTGTTCACTGGAGCCTCCAAACGCGGTCCACACTGCTCGCCGCCATCTTGGATCCCCTTACATTTGAATTCTATACGACTGTATCTAGAACTTATTTTGCATCTATATACAAAAATCTATGTCAGTGAATTAAAAATATCTCGTGAGTGACAATTGAGGCATTAAGTTGAGCAGTAGATTCACTAATCTACTTTTTGTTCTATCTTCTCTGTACATTTTTATATTTCCCTTTCTTTCATTTGAACCCCTTTCTCTAAACAGGATGTCAATGTCCAGTATGCTGCAACAATGCATCCTGTCAGGTCTGATCCAGTGTCAGTGCCTGGTTCCTTTGTCCTGAAAGCATATAATTTCTCACAGGCATCATACAGTCCTAAAATTATAAGTGTGTAAAAGGTGTGTGTAATGCATGGAACAATTAAGGCTGTATTTCTGCTCTTTGTATAAGCAGGAAAAGAAGACATTTGCAAATCTTCATTCATGCCCTATGAAGAATGGCATCTAGTAGGAATTCATAGGGGTTCTTTAGTAAAAAGGAATCATTGTCTATGCCTAGACATTCATGTTTCAGCCAGCCTCAGAGCGAGTCCCATATGGTGGGATTAGCAATATAAGTTAACTGCTTGTTCTGCAGTTTAAATTCTTCACATCCTGAATGTAGGCCCCTCCCTCATTCTCTCCCAATACTCCCTCCCTCCCTCCCTCCCTCATCCCCTCTCTCTCCCTCCCCTAGTACTCAGACAGGGGAGGCATCTTCCCCTAATATCTGATCTCAACCTATCAAATCTCATCTGTATTAGCTGTAACCTCTTACAGGCATGGCCATCCTGCCAAGGGGAAGTGATCTAAGTTTGGTGGCCAGAGTGTATGCTTGAAGTAGTCCTTACTCTCCAGATGTGGGATCGACAAGGAGACTGTGCTACTACATCCAAGCAGTGGTTCTAGTTCCACATCATACATGGTCCTTGGTTGATATTTCTGACTCTGTTTTGTAGTGTACTTATCCTGTATTATGTGGCTAATGTCTGATTATGAGTGAGTACATACCATGTGTGTCTTTCTGGGTCTGGGTTACCTCACTCAAGATGATTTTTTACAGTTTCATCCATTTGCCTGCACATTTCAAGATTTCCTTGTTTTTAATAGCTGAATAGTATTTCATTGTGTAAACTTACTACAGTTTTTTTTTTTGTTGTTGTTTTTTCGTTTTTTTGTTTTTTGGTTTTTTACCCATTCTTTGACTGAGGAACATCTAGGTAATTTCCAGGTTTGGCTATTACAAATAAAGCTGCTATGTACATTGTTGAGCAAATGTCCTTGTTGTATGCTGGGGCATAGTTTAGGTATATTCCCAAGAGTTGTATGGCTGAGTCCTGAGGTAAAGTTATTCCCAATTTCTGGAGAAAGGACCAGATTGATTTCCAAAGTGGTTGTACAGGTTTGCACTCCCACCAGCCATGGAGTAGTGTTCCCCTTTCTCCACATCCTCACCAGCATGTGTTGTCAACTAAGTTTTTGATCCTAGTCATTCGGGGAGGTGTAAGATGGAATTTCAGAGTTGTTTTGAGTTGCATTTCCCTGATAATTAGGGATGCTGAGCATTTCTTTAAGTATTTCTTGGCCATTCGATATTCCTCTATAGAATATTCTCTGTTTAGTTCTGTACCCCATTTTTAATTGGATTATTTGGTTTGGTGGTGTTTAATTTCTTCAGTTCTTTATATATTTTGTATATAAGCCCTTTGTCCAATGTTGGGTTAGTGAAGATCTTTTCCCAGTCTGTAGGCTGTCATTTTGTTCTGTTGACAGTGACCTTTGCCTTACAGAACTTTTTTAGTTTCATGAGCTCACATATATTGTTGGTTGATCTTATGGCCTGAGCTGTTGGTGTTCTGTTCTGGAAATTGTCTCTTATGCCGATGAGCTCAAGGCTCTTCCCCGCTTTTTCTCCTAACAGAGTTAGTGTGTCTGGTTTTATGTTGAGGTCGTTAATCCATTTGTACTTCAGTTTTGTGCAGGGTGATAGATATGGATCTAGTTTCATTTTTCTACATTTATCCATCCAGTTAGACCAGGACAATTTGTTGAAGATACTGTCATTTTTCCATTATACATATTTGGCTTTTTTGTCAAAAATCATATGTCCATAGGTATGTGGGTTTATTTTTGGGTCTTCAATTCAATTCTACTGATCAACAAGCTTATTTCTATGCCAGTCCCATGCTGTTTTTTATTACTGTTGCTATATAGTGTAGCCTGAGATCTGGTATAGAGATTACTCAAGAAGATCTTTTTACTGTACAGAATCATTTCAGCTATTCTGGGTTTTCTGGTTTTCCATATGAAGTTGAGAATTGATCTTTCATGATCAGAAAAAAATTGTGTGGGTATTTTGATGGGAATTGCATTTAATCTGTAGATTGCTTTTGGTTAAGATAGCCATTTTTACTATGATGATTCTCCCGATCCATGAGCATGGGAGATCTTTCCATCTTCTGAAATCTTCAAATTCTTTCTTCAGAGATTTGAAGGTTTTTTTCATACAAATCTTTCACTTTCTTGGTTAGAGTTACACCAAGATAGTTGATATCATTTGTGGGTATTTTGAAGGATATTGTTTCCCTATGTTCTTTCTCAGCCTATTTGTCACTTGTATACAGGAGGGCTACTAATTTTTTTTAGTTGATTTTGTATCCAGCCACTTTGCTGAAGGTGTTTATCAGCTGTAGGAGTTTCTTGATAGAATTTTTGGGGTCACATATATAAACTATCATATCATCTGCAAATAGTGATACTTTAACTTCTTCTTTTCTGATTTGTATTCCCTTGATCTCCTTTATTTGTCTTCTTGCTCTAGCTAGGACTTCAAGTGCTATATTGAAAAGATATGGAGAGAGTGGACAGCCTTTTTTATCCCTGATTTCAGTAGTATTGGTTTAGGTTTCTCTCCATTTAGTTTTATGTTGGCTATAGGCTTCCTGTATATTGCCTTTATTACGTTTATGTGTGTGCCTTGTATTCCTGCTTTCTTCGGAACTTTTAACTTGAATGGGTATTGGATTTTGTCAAATGCCTTTTCAGCATTTAAGGAGATGATCATGTGGGTTTTTTTTTCTTTCAGTTTGTTTATACAATGAATTACATTGATGGATGTACATAGAATTAGTTTAGTAATGTTCCTTCTGTTTCTATTTTAGAGAACAGTTTGAAGAGAATTGGTGTTAGCTCTTCTCTGAAGGTTTGGTACAATTATGCTCTGAATCCATCTGGTCCTGGGTATTTTCTTGTTGGGAGACTTTTGATGACTGCCTCTATTTCCATAGGTGTGATAGGACTATTCAATTTGTTTACCTGATCTTGATTCAAATTTGGTAGTTGGTAGCTATCAAGAAAATTGTCCATTTCATTTAGGTTTTTGAATCTTGTGCCACATAGGCTTTTGAAATAAGACCTGATGATTCTCTTGATTTTCTCAGTGTCTGTCATTATCTCTTCCTTTTTATTTTGATTTTGTTGACTTGAATAATCTCCTTCTGCCTTTTTAGTTAGTTTGGCTAAAGGTTTGTTAATCCTGTTGATTTTCTCATAGAACCATCTCTTGGTTGCATTATAATTTCTCTTTATATTTTGTCCCTTACCCAGATGTCATTGAGTTGGGAGTTGTTCAGTTTCCATGAGTTTGTAGGCTTTCAGTAGTTTCTTTGGTTGTTGAGTTCCATCTTTAATCCATGGTGGTCTGATAACATGCAAGGGATTATTTCAATTTCTTGTGTCTGTTGAGGGTTCTTTTGTGGCCAATTATGTGATCAGTTTTGGAGAAGGTTCCATGAGGTGTTGAAAAGATGTAATCTCTTGTGTTTGGGTGAAATGTTCTGTAGATATTAGTTATGTCCACTTGTTTCATGATGTCTATTAGTTTTCTTGTTTCTCCATTTAGTTTCTGTCTTGATGATCTGTCTATTTGTGAGAGTTGTGTGTTGAGGTCTCCCACTATTAATGCATGGTATTCAATGTGTGGCTTAAGTTTTAGTAACATTTCTTTTACAAATGTGGATGCTACTGCATTTGGGGAATAGATATTAAGAATTAAGGAATCATCTTGGTGTATTTTTTCTTTGATGAGGATGTAGTGACCTTCCCTATCCCTTTTTATTAGTTTTGGTTGAAAGACTATTTTGTCAATACTAGAATGGCTACTCCAGTTTGTTTCTTAGGTCTGTTTGCTTGGAATACAGTTTTCCAACCTTTTACTCTGAGGTAATGTTTATCTTTATTCTTGAGGTGTGTTTCCTGCATGCAGCAGGATGATGGATCCTGTTTTTGCATCCATTCTGTCATCCTTGGGAAATGAGGCCATTGATGTTAAGAGATATTAATGACCAGTGTTTGTTAATTCCTTTTGCTTTGATGTTGGTGGTGGTACAGTGTGTCTGTTTTGGATTTGTGGATATGAGTTATTTGTTTCCTGTGTTTTCCTAGGGCTAGTTAGCCTTCTTGGGTTGGAATTTTCCTTCTAGTACCTTCTGTAGGGCTGGATTTATGGTTAGGTACTGATTAAACTTGGTTTTGTCATGGAATATCTTGTTTTCACCATCTATGGTGATTGAAAGTTTTGCTGAGTATAGTAGTCTGGGTTGGTATCTGTGGTCTCTTGATGTTTGTATGACTTTCATCCAGGCCCATCTAGCTTTCATAGTGTCTATTGAGAAGTCAGGTGTAATTCTGATGGGTTTGCTTTTATATGTGACTTGACCTTTTTCTCTTGCAGCTTTTAATATTCTTTCTTTGTTCTATACATTTAAATGTTTTGACTATTTGTGGCAGGAGGATTTTCTTTTCTAGTTGAATCTATTTGGAGTTCTGTAGCCTTCTTGTATGCTAATGGGCATTTCTTTCTTTTTGTTGGGAAAGTTGTTTTCTTCTATGATTTGTTGAAAATGTTTTCTGGGCCTTGGAGCTTGGAGTCTTCTCCTTCTTCTATTTCTATTATTCTTAGATTTGGCCTTTTTATGGTGTTCCAGATTTCTTGAGTTTTTTGTGTCAGGAACTTTTTGTTTTTAACATTTTCTTTGACTGATGTATCGAAAACGTTGATCGTATCTTCCACACTTGAGATTCTATCTTCCATTTCTTGTATTTGGTTGGTGTGGCTTGTGTTTGTAGTTCCTGTTCTTTTCTATGTTTTCCAATTCTAAGATCGCCTTGGCTTATGCTTTCTGTGTTGCTTCTAATTCCCTCTTTAGTTCTTGAATAGTCTCATTCATTTCTTTTTCCCATTTGATTGAATTTTCCTGTAACTCTTTATAGGATTTACTCAATTCATTCATCTCTTTGATCTCTTTGGGTGTATTTTCCTGTATTTCATTAAAGAATTCATTCATTTTCTTCATCTGATTGAGTGTTTCTTCCTGTGTTTCTTTGAGTGATTTATTTTCCTCTTTCAAAGCTTCTATCATTTTCATCACCTCAGATTTAAAGTCTTCTTTTTTCTTTTCATGAGTGTTCATATCTCCAGGGCTTGCTGTGTTAGGATCACTGGTTTCCTGTGTTGTTATATGGCTCTCAGTTTTGTTGCTAGTCTTCTTGAATTGTCCTCAAATCATCTGGTTGTCTCTGGTGTTAGCAGTCATAGGGATTCCTCCAATGAAGTTGCTATCTGTGTCAAAGGTTGGTCAGGCAGATTGAGAGCAAGTAAGAAGAACCCCAAGGCAAAGGTTATTTGCTAGGGCTCCCCAGAGGCCTCCTTAGCATGTTGGACAGTGGGTGTTAGAGCCTGCACCCAGCTCAGCTCAGCTAGGTTCCTTTACTATATTCTAGTTGGGTCTGGCAGGGAAGAATTGAGCTGATATATTTCTAATCCCAAAGTTGTTCAGAAACCCTACAGTGATTTTTGAGATGGCAGGGTTCTGTCTGTCTTCTGTGGTACAGATGGTTCTCTATGCCCCATTTGGGTAAGGCCAATGGAGGGAGATTAGAGCTACAAGCTTCTCATGAAATAGCAGCAAATGTGGCATGTGGTCTGCACAAACCTCTAGTCTGTGACCTAGGTAGATCTAGCCAATAGGCTATAGGTGAGCGTGGTGAGATCAGGGCCAGATGCTGCTAGCAGGATTGTAGTTACTGTGTAATGTGGTCCAAGCTGGGCACTGCTCAGTGGGCTTGCCTTGTGTCGTAGATTTATCTGAGTGGTATGCTCAGGCAGGTATGAATATAAAAACCAAGGCCTAAAGTACTTGTTGGCTTGGCAGCAGGGCATGGGAGAAGGGGAGTCGTGAGAGCTGAGAGCTGCAAATATATCCCACAATTTTTCTGTCTGGGGTCCCACAGGCAGTAGCCAGCAGTGAGTGCTGGAAGCTGCAGAGATTTCCCATAGTTCCTCCCTAGATAGTGGCTAATATGGGCTGTCCTCAGGGATTTTTCCATGGGTTATCTGGGTGGCCAAGGGTCAGAACTACCTGTGCCCCACACAATTTGGATCTCTCTAACCTGAGAATCAGAAACACTGGTGTTTTGTAGTTCTCAGTTTGGTCTTTAGGTCGCTGTACAGTACTGTGTTTCCTGATAATCACATGCAGTGTGGGATTGGTGTCGCCATCTTGGAAATCTTCCTACCTCTGGTTTCTTTTATTGTTGTTGTTTCAGATAGACATATAATTGTAGTGAGGATTTTTGGCTTCTTTTAAAATAAGTCTAATATTGACATATTGGTATAGAATTCAAATTTAAGGTCAGTCTTCATATACATTATAGATATTTCTAATCTAGTATATGGTATTGTACCCATAAAACTCAATTATAATACAAGGTTTACTTTCAATATTTTGAAAGTGCTATTTCAGGCTGTTTAGGATAATTAAGTGATACAAGTTAATTGTTAGTTGGCCAAATCATGGTCATGTCAATTACTATTCTATTTTTATAACAAGAATATAAATCCTAGGTTTTATGGATAGATATGATTCTATAGATAGATAAGGTAAAATATTTTAGATAAGATCTTCCAAAAGCTTAGAGACAAACAGAATATGGCATTTAAACATGTTTTATTATTTCAAAGATACGTTTACAGTGAGACAGGTTAACTCCTGGCAAAACTCAGGTGACACTGAAGAAGATGATGAGCATCAGAGAACCTCCTTATGGAGATGGCAAATGTGGCAAACTAGCCACTGGGCAAAATGTTCTTGTTTCTAGCACAGATAGAATTCTGCCTAAAAATGGGCAAGCTTGGATGCAGACAGAGTCGACCGCCAAACTCTGCCAAGAGAGGATAAGCAAGTCCTCAATAGTTCCTGCCTCAGAAATATGTCTGTTAGATATAGTGAGCCAGAAGGCTGAAGATGATGCTCCAACATTATAGAGAGTTTTGGGTGACTATTAAGGCAGCAAACTGTTTCTGTCATCTTCTCATTTTGAAAGCTGCTAACTTGTACTCCCTATATGCTCAGGTAATTAATTTTAGTCCTTCTCAAGTTTCTGATGGGGTTGATGACAGATTAGTTTTACAATGAAGCTTAGTTGTTTAGAGGTTAAGATGTTTTTAGGTCTAGATAGATGTTTTAAGTTGATAATGGTGGGATATGATAGATATTGATTTACATTCAAAAATTTAGAGTCACCAAATAGGAAAGATATTTTATTCAAGGTTGTCAAATTCAAACAGCCAGAACATTATGAATGTAACATTTTTATAATTCCTGATTGTTTGGTGGTTCTTCTTGTTGTATGTAGTTTATTATATATAAATGTGTAATAAGATAAGTATATATGTAAAAAATAAATAAAAACTAAAAGAACACAGAAATGTTATGTGAATGAGTATTTGTTTTAATCCAGGTGTGGTACATAGGGCTGATTCAGATTATCCATAGCAGCTAACTATGATTTGCCCTGTGCTCTACCAGGGGTGTGATTTTGCCAGCTGCAGAAAAATTCTGCAATTGTATGACATTTGGAGATTTGGGGACTCTTGAGAGGTCATATAATTCAGATCCCCAAGGGTGGCTGCTGCTCCTGCTGCTCCTGCTGCTCCTGCTGCTGTTGCTATTTGCTATTTGCTGGATTTCTGATTGCTGGTTGGAGATACGCTGATGATGAAGATCAAACTCACCCCAAGGAACATGACACCCCTAATCAGCAGGAAGTATTCTAACAATATCAATGCTCTTTTCCCTGCTAACCTTCATTCTCTCCTATCTAGTGTTGGGGGTTTGGAAGGGTAGATAAGAATGGTAGACAAAAGAACCCAATAAATTGACAAAAAGTCCAGCTACATTATAGTATTTTATTTTGCTTTGCTCCAGGTCCACAAATTGACCATAAAATCTCTTTGGGAACTTTTTGTTGATTAACTTTCCCTTTACAGTAACCTCAATCAAAATGCTTTAAAACAGGAAAGTAGTTTTGAAGCAAGCATTTTTACCCTTGAAGTAAGCATACAAGAGAAAAAATAAAAGTTTGTGAAAATCTTACAAATTGTGACAACAAATAGGATACAGAGACACATATAAATGATTGAATTACTATTTATGAGAAATATTTACCTTCAAGATGTGTGAGTTTGTTGTAAATTTTTGTAAATACATCTGTTTCACTGTGAGCAAAGAACATATCTTATTGGACATCATTGCTCTATAACACAATATGGGGTTAACTGTGGAAAACCTACAAAGTTTATTTGAGTGGAGTAGCAACCGATAGTTGATCTATTTTGTTAATTCTGAAAATTGTATGATTCAAGTGTAGCTTTCCCACATTGGTCTTATGTAACTGGTCTTTGAATTACCTACATAAATGTGTTTAAATCTCCCACTCTTGTAGTTTCTGCCTGCCTTTTTTTCCATTTATACATACGACATAATATACATACATACATTTGTGCATATATCATATATATGCATACAAATATGTATTTTAAATAGATATATGGAAATTAATCTTCCTAATAAATTGAAAGTTTTTTCCACTTTGCACTCATCTTTTATCTTCAATATTTTTTTCTAAGATGAGCCCCCAGGCTCAACAAGTCTTTTGATTTTGTTGTTGTTTTTGTTTTTTTCTTTTTCAGTTGAAGCTTAGAAACTCCATCTAATAAATGGATTGTTAGTTACAGTTTACTTTGTTGCAAATCAAATCAGAAAACGCAATAAAAAGCATTTTAAACTCAGATCAATTTCTCCCAAATGACCAAAAACAGTCTAAAACTCACAAAACAAACCACCCAAGATGTTAGCAGTATATAAACTATTGAAAACCCAACTTATCACATTCTTAATGCTTTATTTAATGAACTCAATACTGAGAATACTGGGTCTAGTGTGTGTTCTGTGAGTATTGGATGCAACTTACACAGAATCGAAATTCATAAGAGAAATAGCTTCATTTGTGTAACTGCAGAAGAAAATGAATTAAATATGGTAGTGAAATGACCAGTACATCTCTGAAGTAAAGTGGCCCCTCTCTGTATCCATACCTTTATAACTCCTTCTGAATTCAATTTTCCCCTCAGAAACTTTGACGGCTAAATGTTGAGAAAGTCTTTGCTCTGTTACTACTTCTGTCCAGGGATCAAATGTCTTGCCCTATCTGATATAAGATGTACGTCAAAAGATCTAAGATCAAAGATTCATGATGGAAATTCATCAGAATTCCTTGATGGGAATGTGCAAGCAGGGATTCAAACCAATAAACAATAAAGCAAATAGTAGTAAATCATTATGACTAGCCTTACAAACACCACAGAAATAGAAAAGTTGCTTTACCATGAGGTGTCTGATAACCATGATGTTATTAACCCTTTAAAGAATAAGTCAGAAGCCAAGCATGAGGGTATACACCTTTAATCCCAGCACTCGGGAGGCAAGAGGCAGGCAGATCTCTGTGAGTTTGAGGCCAGCTTGGTCTACAAAGCAAATCCAGGACTGCCACGCCTACACAGGGAAACCCTGTCTCAGAACATGCCACCCTCCAAAATACACAAAAAACAGTAAGGCAGAGTCTGACAGAGAACTTAGCATGTAAAAATCTTAGAAATGAGCACAACATTGTGTCAAGGATATATAAAATGCTACTGTGTATATGTCTATTTATATGCCTAGACTAATGTCCTCTAATTATGTCACAGGTTCCTCTGTGATGTCGTCAAAATATAAAAAGCCATTATGTCTGGTAGAGAGCTGTGTTCATCTTAACTTGTGAACTTGTGTGTGAAACCACACCAACTGTAAAAAGAACACACTGATAGCTACACGCAGATGCTAAGACAAAACATAAATGAACAATGTCAAGAAGAAATTGAGTGATGGGGAAGACTTAACGGAAAGTGCTGTGATTTTTATAAAAATTTATTATATAAAAATAGTGCCTAAAAAAGAGGAAGCAAGGCACAACATAGTGTGAGGTTGTAACTATAGACAGTTAGAAATGAAACTTACCTTTGTATTTGACAAAAATGTCCTATGCTGTTGTTTTTATTTAAATAGACTTTTTAAAAAGCAGGTAACCATCTTAGACAATCTTATCCTTACAATGTTTTGAGGCAGTGAAGACTCGGAGGGGATAGGTTGTCTTGTAAAAGTACTTGAGTTTTTATGACCTGCATATGGCAGGCTCCTATCAATTCTAAGGACATTTCAGTAGACATAAGACAATATTTATGTACTTGATAGGAGATTATTTCAGTAAAACATGTCAATTTTTCTCTTGAAAAAACATATCTATTCTTTGTGCTGGGTTAGGAAGGCAATGGCTTAGTTTACTTCTTATTACAGAGACATGTCTCCTAGGTTGTTAGTAACTTTTGCATTGCAGACTTCATAGACTTTTCTTTTTATCCCCAAAGGTACAAGTGACTGAAATAGTTAATTCTTTTCTTTCCATGTGATTTAAGTCATTAATTCCTTTAGTAATGGCCTTATCTGTTTAGAAAAAAAATCTTATTGAATTAGCCATATAGTCAGAAAGGTCCATTTCTTTTCTGCCTCTGTATAAGATGAATTTGGCTTTTATTTGGCAAAGAGATTTTAAAAATAATATCTGTAGCCCTAAGCATTACTGACAGCTCTTATAGTCTGTGCATCCCGACTTTCTGAGTTGGAGAGTCTAGCCAGGACTCCCAATGCCGTGCTTTGACTCTCTGCAACTCAACAAAGCAAAAGCATTTGTTTGCTTTTCCTAAATCAGGAATTTACAAACCAGTAACAATCCTTTTGACTTTGTGTGTGTGTGTGTGTGTGTGTGTGTGTGTGTGTGTGTGTGTTTCGAGACAGGGTTTCTCCATGTAGCCTTGGCTGTCCTGGCCTCACTTTGTAGACCAGGCTGGTCTCAAACTCACAGTGATCCCCCTGCCTCTGCCTCCTAAGTGCTGGAATTAAAGTGTCACCACTGCCCAGCTTGAATTTAGAGAGTCCAATAAATGCTGCTTATTACATAATTTATTTTAAAAAGGATACTCCATTACCAATTAAAGTAGAGACAATGCACCTATTGGAAAGAAAGTTACTGTTTTTATCTGCTACATCAAGAAACACCCAACGAACTTGGTAGCTCGTTGAAGCCACTCAAGTGGGGATTCTACCAGGGATATGGCAACATCTTTAAAGGTATCCATCATTAAGACTGCAAGTTCACTCTTCCTTCTGCCCTCAGGGCAGCATCTCTTATGAAAGTATCTTTCTTTCCCCCCCTTTTTTATTTAAGTAATTTATTCATATTACATCTCAATTGTTATCCCCTCACTTGTATCTTCCTGTTCCCCCATCCTTCCCCATTTCACCCTATTCTCCTTCCTTAGGTCTTTGACAAAGGGGATCTCCTCCCCCACCATATGATCACAGCCTATCAGGTCTCACCCTGGTAGCCTGCTTACCCTTCCTCTGAGTGCCACTAGGCCTTCCCACCAAGGGGAGGTGGTCAAATAGGGGGCATCAGAGTTCATGTCCAAGCCAGTCCCTGACTCTCCACACAACTGTGGAGAATGTGCTCTCCATTAGCTAGACCTGGATATGGGTTCCAGGTTTACTGCATGCATGGTTTGTACAATAGTTTGAGCAGACCCCCCCTGGGTCCAGATCTACCAACCTTGATGGTCTTCTTGTATGTTTCTAGGATCATCTGGGTCCTTCTATTTCTCAATTCTCCCTTCCTTTCTCACCTGGAGTCCCATTAATAAGTCCCAGCATCTATCCCAATCTCCTGCTAAGTGAAAACTTTCAGGGGACATCCCTCTTGGGATAGTGCCCAATTATAAGTGAATATATATCACGTGTATCTTTCTGTATCTGGGTTAACTCACTCAGGATGATCATTTCTAGTTCCATCCATTTGCCTGCAAATTTCAGGATTTCCTTATTTTTAATAGTTGAGTAGTATTTCCAGTGTAAATGTACCACAATTTTTTTTATCCATTCTTCAACTGAGGGGACATCTAGGTTGTTTCCAGATTCTGGCTATTATGAATAAGGCTGCTATGAACATGGTTGAGCATATGTCCTTGTTGTGTGGTGGAGCATCTTTTGGGTATATTCCAAGTAGTGGAATAGCTGGGTCTTGAGTTATCCCTATTTCCAGTTTTCTGAGAAAACACCAGATTGATTTCCAAAGTGTCTTTCTTTGTAGAAAAGGCGAAGCCCTGTTTCTTAGACTCCTACAGTTAACTGTTATGTCTACTGTCCTGGTCTCACAGCTGTGGCAAACTTGCCCCTTTAGAATCTTCCTTTTCCCCATCTGGGGTGTCTCTGGGGTAGTTAGTAATTACCTGTCTATGGAAGGCTAAAGTTATCAACTGCATTCGTTCTTGTGTCAGCACTCGCTTTTCCTGGGCCTTTTGAAGCGCTTCATTTAGTCTCTGTTGCTGAGAACCCACAACGCACATTTAAGTAATGAGTAGTGTCTTGGGTCCCTGATGTCTCTTTTTGCATCCTCCTCTTAAAATGGCCTGAGCCAATGAAATAAGAACTGAGGATGTTTTTAACAGTTGTTCGCTACAGTAAGCTTCATCATATGCCTACTACCTTCCTTAGGGTATTTCCTGTTAGAGATATTTTCAGAATGGGTGTTGATCTGTACATCCAGAGATAGGCTTGGTTTTTTAGAATTCTGTCCTTGCTTCTATGTTCAACCTTTCAGCTGTCTTGGGAACATCTTTAGGGCAACACTACCATTCTTTAGCACCCTAAAATACCTTCTCTTGTTTCGTGTCCTTTACCCAAAATATATCTCTAATCTATACGTTTTCGTGTATTTTAAGTTGATGCTTCCTTCTTTGTTATGTTCTCTGAAAAAAAAAATTAGTTCTTTTTTTTTTTAATTCATAAAACCACTTTATATTTCCGTGACATGAAAGAAGTATGAGCTAAGCATGTTAACAGTCTTCGAGACATTTTCTTTCCTTACCAACAAACCCCGAGTAACCAATTTGTTAGCGATTTAAGTTCTATTATAACAAGCACTCAGAAACTAATTATGCTTTTTGAAAAATCAATTTCTCATTGAAGATCACCAAATGGCAAGATAAAAGCATGGCATCTCTATCTTTGTTTGGTATCTGTCTCTTTCCTTTTTGTTCCCTGAAAACCTTTTAAGGTAAGCACATTAATTACTAAAGGAACGTTAAAAGCACAGAAATAACTCACCTTCCCAGTCCTTGGATTTACAGACCAGCAGAGCTTAGGACTATCCACAGTAGAAGGAAATCATCATCTGTGAGTGTTTGACTTCACTCTACAGTGCAGCAGGAGCATTCTTCTGAGAACTAGGTCATCCCATCAGACAACAGAGTCTCCTGGGTAGAACAGGAATTGAGACAATGATTTAACATGTAACATTTGATTAATGTTGTCCAGTGATGTTTGCTTCTTGCCCTCTACTATTTCTTTTCTCTGTTTATATTTAAGCTCATGTCAGTTCTACCAAAGATGAACCTGGGGCCATCAGGGTCCTTTATTTGTTCCTCCAAAATGACTATAGTGATTAAATGTCCATTCTTTGACCCTTGTCATCACTCTGTCTCTTTAACTGGCATTTGACAATAGGTGACTGAGCCTGAACTGATGGGGTATCTGGAGCTGAGGCTTTCCTTAAAACTCTAGTTATCCTATGAACTAAAAGGAATCTGGGAAAATTTAACAGATTGAACCTGTGTGAACATCACTTAAAAGCCAATTTAGTACCATGCAAGAAATAAAATATATACATGTAGACAATGCATGCATACACATACATGCACGCACAAACATAGATTTTAAAAAACAGCCTACATATAGAAGAAAGCATACCAATTTGTCTTTTGTAAGTCTGGCTTATTTTGAGTGACATAATTATCTCCAGTTTCACTCACTTTCTTACAAAGGTCATGATTCTATTTTCTTGCTTCTGCTTTTCCTTCTCCCTTTTTCTCCTCCTCCTCCTCCTTTTTTTTTTTTTTTTTTTTTGTGACAGGTCTCTCTGTGTAGACTTGGCTGTCCTGTACTCATTTTGTGGACCAGGATGGCCTTGAACTTACAGAGATCCTCCTGCCTCTGCTTCCCTAAGTGCTGGGGTTACAGGTGTGTGCCACCACTCCCAGCTCCATTTTCTTTTATGACTGAATAAAAGTCTATAATGTATGTATGCCACTGTTCTTTTCCCATTCATCTGCTGATGCACATCTTAGTTATTGTGATGCCCACAGACCCACAAGTGTGGAGCTGTGTAACATGGTAGTTTCAGTTTTTGAGGAATCTCGATACAGATTTCCACAGTGGCTGCAGCAGCCTACTTTCCCACCAGCAATGAATAGGATTTCTCTTTCTCTAGCATAATTCACAGATTTAATCATTCCACTAACTCATTGTATCAAAATTTACAATAAAGACATATTAGTTATTACCTAAATATCAAACAATTGGGAAATGGACAAATAATTATGATAAAAAAACCAATTTAACTACACCACTTGTAAATTTAAGTTAGATTGTTAATCTGATTATTTTTCCATAGCACTAAGCAATCATTAATTCTAAATTTGTCCTTCAAAAAATAACATTTATTTTTCTTAGAAACAATACAATAAGCCTAACATCTCAAAGACAACGAGCATAACCTAATCACTAATAAGGATCAAGTAGACACCTGGTAAAAACTTTTAAATGTCCAACTATGTAGTTAGTTATGAAGACCTGTGTAAAATTCTTTCCCATGTAATGAGCTAAACACCAGAGAAGGAGATGTGCTCATAGAAGAAAAATATCTCTCAATATCATTTTAGGCCAAAGAATTTTTAGTTTATAATTTATCATGAAGCTCAGCTGTATTTTCTATGCTTGCTTTTGTAACTAAAATATGAAGGAAAGGGAAGATATTTATTCACCAATGAATGATCTTATATTAATCAAGAATCACAGAGCAGCCCCTGATATCCACTACATTGCAATATAACTGGGGCATTGATGCTGAGTTCCCAGACAGCATAAGACAACATCAGTCTATTTAGAGGATCCATTAATCAGGCATTGGATATCCCTACAGTCCTAGAGGCTGTTTTTTATCCTGAAACATTCTTATAGACCTGAGTATGCCTCATTGCGTCTCTTGACTGACAACAAGAACAACTGGGTTTTAACCTCCCATGAAACTATTACACTTGAAGTCTATATACAGAACTTTGTGTTTGGAAATTTGTGGAGGCCTTGTCCTCAAAGTATTATATAGTGAGAACTAAAAATGGGGGATTGGGCTGGAGAAATGGCTCAGTAGTTAAGAGTATTTACTGTTCTTTCAGAAGACCCAGCATGCATGTGGTGATTCACAATCATCTATAATTCCAGGCCTGTAAGAACACAGCATCCTCTTCTGACTTTGAAGAAAAGAGGCATAGATGTGGTACATACAGCCTTACAAACAGAAAAACACATATATACATACAATGAAAAGAAATATGTCTAAATCATTTTTAAAATAGGAAATATGTCTCATAAGGAAAAAAAAAGCTTTATGTTATAAATGCAGATTTATAAAGGAGCCCTGAAAAGGAAAGACCAGTAGGATTTCCCATTGTTGAAGGCTGTCATTTCTCACTGATGGTAAGAGCAGCAGCACACATCTCTAGGGAATGTAGGAATTAAGCAGGAATGCCTATAAGATTTAAGGATAAAGAAGAACTACAGAAACGTACATTCTTAAGGTGCTTTTTAAACCAGAATGTGTTGCTTTTGGGGGCAGTTGCTTCTGCTCTTATCCTTGGCAAGGGTAACATTGCCTTGAGTTGCTCTGTTGCAGCATACCTAAAGATCTTGGTTCATCAGTCTGTCTAGTGATGGCCTTCCTTCCTTATGGGTATCTTTTTTTATTGAAAAATAAAATCATTTATATTACATCTCAATTGCTATCCCATCCCATGCATCCTCTCATTCCTCCCTCCCTCCTGCTTTCACCTCATTCCCCTTCCCTATGACTGTGACTGATGGGGACCTCCTCCCCCTGAATATGATACTAGGGTATCAAGTCTCTTCTTGGTAGTGTGCTATCCTCCATCTGAGTGCCATCGGGCCTCCCCATCAAGAGGACATGGCCAAATGTGGGGTGAACTAGAATTGATCATAATGAGTAAGCTAACCCAGAAGCAGAGATACTCAAATGATATATACTCACTTATAACTGGACACTATCCCAAGGCGCATGCCCCATGAAAGTCGTCACTTACCAGTAAAGTGGGATAGAGGTGAGGACATCCTATTGGGACTCTAGATGAGAGAAACGTATGGGTATCTTTAAGGAGATTTCTAGTTTGGTGCTTGAAGCACTCATTAACACTGTAGCCTGTTAAGTCAAGAGTAGACTAGAATAGCTAAAATGGCATAGTCATCAATACTGCTTTTGATGGAGCTTGGATGAGTGCCCAAAAAGAATGTTAACAGTGGCACAGACAGGGTCACAGCACTAATGATAGCCTGAGGAGTTCTTTTACATGGGCCTCTACTCAGCTGAAATGAGAATCTCAGACATGCTGTGTGG
Source organism: Acomys russatus (assembly GCF_903995435.1). Taxonomy (NCBI): domain Eukaryota; kingdom Metazoa; phylum Chordata; class Mammalia; order Rodentia; family Muridae; genus Acomys; species Acomys russatus. Next base: position 20,044,291 of record NC_067147.1, on the reverse strand, counting down.
AAAGAATGGACCAGGATGAAAGAGATATGAGTTAGTTCAAAATAGGAAGTTGCTTAGGGAAAGAATAAAGCCCACCCAAAGGGCATGAGTATGGGCTTCTCAAGGGGCACTCTTAAGTGCCTTAGAGGTAGATGTATATACTGGTTTGGTAACACTTAAGTTACATTTCAAAGGATTGCTAAGAAAACTTTATCTTCTTTTTTTGTTGTTGTTGCTGTTGTTTTTGTTTGTTTGTTTTCTTAATGCTACCATTTTCTTTATAAATGAGTTTCTCGAGTGGCTGCATTGAGTGACTTGAGTGGGCTGATATTCTGTTAAAATGACACCAGGACCCACAAGGATTGCAGAGAAGAGGTAAGGCATTTCTTCTTTCTCTAAATGAAATTTCTGTTGAGATCACTACAAAAAAACAGTTTTCTAACTGGGAAGAGAGAAAGGTCACGAGCAAATATTAAATGTGTTGGGATCTTTGATTCTCTGCTGGATCATGAAAGGTCCAATTAGAATTGTGAGGTGAGGGGCCCCTCTCTCTTCCCTTTGTGCCACAATTTTCCCTGTTTCTCTGACAAAAATTAATTTTATTACTAAATATTTAAACATGATGACTGATTTAAATGTAACTATTTGGTATTATAGTCCAGTCCTGTTATAATATAATATTGCTATTAATTCACCGAGAATTTCATACGTATTTACAGCGCATTTTCATCATACTCACTACAAACCCCCAACTACTCCTAGACCCATCTTCACCCTCCATCCTATCACTTTGTTTTCTTTTTAATAATTTATTTAATAGCATTTGTGCTGCTCATATATGTGTGTGTGTGTATGTGTGTGTGTGTATGTGTGTGTGTATGGTGTGAAGCCATTCAACATAGTGTGGTTGACTTATCCGGCATTAAATCCCCAAACAAAATAGCTTTTTTTCTTTCTAGTAATCACCAGCTGGCAATGGCTCCTCAACTATTGATATTCCATGCTGTAATGTGGATGGATTTGATCTCACTCAGGCCTTGGGCAGCTAGGCATAGCATCTGTGAGTTCATGGTTGCCATGACCCTGTCATGTCCAGGAGATACTGTTTTCTTCTAGTGTCCTCCAGATCTCTGGATCTTATGGTCTTTGTATCCATTCTGACTGTTTATTGTAGGAAGTATGAAAAAAAAAGTCTCATTTATGGCTGAACAATCCACAGACATGAATTCTTTTGTTCTTTGGATACTTCTAAGATCTGCATTAACCACTATCAACTTCAGAAACATTCTGATGCACTTAGCTGCATTGATCTACAGGTACAGAGAAATACATTTAGTGAGCAGTTGATCTATTTAGTGAAATAATAGGACTAGGTTCCCAGCCATGTAGATAGATTTACAGGGTCATGAATGCATTTCCTTTTTGAACTGGGCCTAAATCAATTAGAAAGTCATTGGATTCTCCCATAACTTCCATGCCATTATTGCACCCATGGGTATATCTTGTCACACTAGTCATTATTATAGGATACAGAGTTCACAACTGAGATAATTGATAACTCTTCTTCCCTAGCAATGTATACAGCATACCTTCTGGTACTGAGAAAGCTAGATGTCAGAAAGAAATCTTCCCATCTCTATTTCTCCATGTCCTATGACCAAAGTATATAGGATCTTACCAACAGGCTCTGGAGGATTACAAAAGGCAATGTCAGTAGCCTGTATTATTTTTTATGTCCCCAATGCACCCATCACCAACAACTCAAGGATAGGGATCCCTCACCTGGTACTGAGCTTTTTATTTTAAAACTTATAACTTCTGGTATAAGTATAATTCCTTGGGTAGGGTAAATGCAATTGAACTCCTTTGCATGGTTTACATTTATATGATGCTTATTAAAAAATAATAGGTTCCACATGGCTTATTCAAACTTTCTTTTTAAATCTATTACTCATTTAAATTTTATACAGTTTTTAATTAATTAAGTTATTTACTTTACATCCCAATAGTAGCTTTCCCTCCTTCCTCTCCTCCCAGAACCTCCTCCTTACTTCCCTTCACCTCCACCACCTCATATTGCCTTCTCCTGAGAAAAGAAGAGGTTTGCACCAGCCTTGCCACATAAACTCGCACTAAGATTCGGTACACCTTCTTCTATTGAGGTTAGATAAGGCAACCCAGTTAGAGCAAAGGGATCCCAAAGCAGGCAACATAGTCAGAGACAGTACCTGCTTCTGTTTTAGGAGTCTCACATGAAGATCCAGTTGCACAACTGTTACATGTGTGTAAAAGAGCCTACCCCTAACCTGTGTATACTTTCTGGTTGGCAGTTCAGTCTCTATAAGCCCCTATGTTCCCAGGTTAGTTGATTCTGTAGGTTTTCTTGTGGTGTCCTTGACCCCTCCGGCTCCTTCAGTCCTTCATCCCCATCTTCCATGGAATTTCCCAAGCTTCGTTTGATGTTTGGCTGTGGGTCTCTGCATCAGTTTCCATAAGTTTCTGTGTGAAGTCTCTCTGATGACAGTTATGGTAGGCTCCTATCTGCAAGTATAGCAGAATATCATTAATAGTTTCAGGGGTGTCCTACCTTTCATGGCCTGGGTCTCAAGCTGAGTCAGTTATTGGTTGGCCCTTCTCCCAAAATCTGCACCAATTTTTATTCTTCCACATCTTGTAGGCAGGAAAAGTTGTGGGTCTAAGATTTTGTGGCTGGGTTGGGGTCCCAATCCCTCCACTGGAAGTGTTGTCTGGTTACAGGAGATGCATAATGGTTCAGCCTCCATATTCCCCATTTCTAGGAGTCTTAACTATGACCACCCTCATAGATTTCTGATCTCAAGTTGCATTACAGAGCAATAGTAATAAAAACCTTGTGGCACTAGCATAAAAGCAGAAGGGTTGATCAATGGAATTGAACTGAAGGACCAGAAGTGAATCCAGACATCTATGGGCACTTGATTTTTGACAAAGAAGCCAAAACTACAAAAGAAAGCATATTCAACAGACTAACTGCATGTCTGCAAATAGACCCACATCTACCACCTTGCAAAAAAGCTCAAGTCTAAGTGGATCAAAGACCTCAACATAAAACCAGATACACTAAATCTGATAGAAGAGAAAGCAGGGAATACCCGTGCATATATTGTTACAGGAGACAACTTCCTGAACAGAACACCAATAACTAAAGTAATAATATCAACAATTAACAAATTGGACCTCATGAACCTGAAATGCTTCTGCAAGGCAAAGTGAACCATCAAAAAGGACAAAACAGAAGCCTACAGAATGGGAAAAGATCTTCACCAACCCTACATCAAACAGAGGGCTGATAGCCAAAATATAAAAAGAATTCAAGAGACTAGATATCAACAAACCAAACCACCCTATTAAAAAAAATGGGATGCACATTGAGACAGAGAATTCTCAACAGAGAAATCTCTAATGGCCAAGACGTACTTAAAGAAATATCCAAAATCCTTAGTAGCCAGGGAAATACAATCCTAGCATTCTTAGTATCAGTTATCCTTTCTTCGCTGCTTCCTCTGCCCTAACTATCCTGTTATAATCGCCAAAATACATATTATTTCAAAAATCAAATGTTATGAGTATTTACCAATACATTTACCACTTTTTCTTCTATCTTTTCTTCGTCATTCATGTGTAACCCTATATTAGATGGAATGCACATTTTAAATTATTTTTAGGTAATATCTTTTGCTTATAACTGATCGCAACTCTAAATTTATTCTCATCAAAACATGTTTTCTTTTTCAGTCTTCACAGTTAGTCTCAGCTATATATGTAATTCTAGATTGGCAGGTGTTTCCTCTTATCACAATGAGAGTATCCCATCTCATTTTCTGGCTTTAATTGATGTTGAGAAATCAACAGTCTAAACACAATTTCTAAATACAGTTGCTTTCTCTCTGGTAGTTTTTTCTGTATCGTTTGTTTCCTCAATTTTTAATTGGTTCTTTGAGAATTGCATACAGTGTATTTTGATCATATTCACTCCTGACATTTTTTCCCAGATCCAGCCCCTTTCTACTCACCCAAGGTTGTGTAATTTTTTTCAAAAAAAAAAAACCCATCACATACATTTTGTGTCACCCATATACTTTTGGATGTGTGATCTTCTTTGGAGTATGGTCTACCTACCAGAAGTGGTAGCCTTTAATGATTACTGACTATCCTAGCAACTAGCAATTTCCAAAAGCTCCTTAGCTTGGGTAGGACTTCATGCCCACTTCCCTTCTCCAGCTGAGATTTTTATCTGACTTGAGCATGTGCAGGCCTGTGCATACCTTAGGAGTTACAGCCCTAGTGGACTCTCTCACTCCTATTCACACACACTTCTCTGTTACTGATGACTGACTTGCTGTGCAGACACACAGTCTACCACTGAGCTATGTAGCCCAAGTCCTTGTTTGTATATTCTGAGATACAGTTTCACTAAGTTGCTTGAACCTACCTTTAACTTATTCAGTTGCCCAGTCAGTCCTTGTGAGCCTCCTGCCTCGTCTTACTTGGTATAACCATTATTTTTATTCCCATATTTTCACTACTGACATTTATATTTTATTGGTTTTCTAATTTATTTGTGTAGTTTTAGCACCTTCACTATATTATAATCCTTTCCTTCAAAAAAGCAAATATCTTGAAATACTAAGTGTAGCTGCTTTATACTCTTAACAAATCTCATGTCTAACATTTTCCCTTTGAAAATCTTTGTTATCATATATTTGTCCCATGTATTGATGATGACATTTTAATTGGAGTAGATTATGTATGTACTTTGATCAGTTTTGCCCTGCTGTCTTGGGTGTTTGTGGTTTTATAACTTGAAGGGTTAACTGAATTTTGGATAGCCTGCTTAAAATGTAGTTTTTCTGAATTCTTGAGAACATAACGAACATGGGACACCTCTAAACTACAATACTACTAATAGTGCTTTTTAAATTACCCAGTTGATATGAATTCAGTCTGCAAATTCTTGTTTTCAGACCTATTAAGAATTATTAGTACAGACACCCTTTCCCATAAATCTAGTCCCACATTATAAGGCAGGCAATTATTCTTCCAATCTTTTCTTATTAGTCTTTTAATTGTGATTTCAGCCACCTAAGGTCCTAAGTAGGGACAATCACTTATTAGACCCTGCCTTGACTAGTTTTGTTTGTTCCTACTGTCTCTCCTCAGACTCAACTCACTGCACAAATTGAATTTTGTGTTCCTCTCAACATTAGTAAATATTTTCTGAGTGATAGTTCGCCTTACCTGTCCTAGTCATCATTTTCATTATGACTTTTCTTCTAAGTTGGTTGGATCAGATTATATTATTTTCCAGAGAGCCTGAAAGAGAGTACTGATTGTACATTAACGTTTTCTTGTTAAGCTGGTCGGTATATGTGTCTGTAGTCACATGACATCTGTGAATAATAACATTTATGATTCCTTCATCATTAAGAATAAATAATTTTCTAAATTTAGCATAGTAATTGTGTCTGAGGATCACATTGTGAATTGTGTCCATTCAACAGTATTTTGGGAGTCTTTTCTATTTTCTGTTTGTGTTGTTATTTCTGGCTCCATAGATGCCCTTCAAGAAAAGAGTCATTCTGAAACCTGTGACCCATACCAGCTCCATATAATGTTTTTCCACTTCCAGAAAAGAGATAAAGGAAACTCAGAATACAAAGACCATATAGGGTCATCAATTCATGGGTTTTTCTTTTGGTTCGCTTTGGGATTGTTTGTATTTGCCTGCTTATCTTTGAAGTTACATTCATTTTTATTTTATGTTTCTATTAGATAATAAGAAACAAAATCATCTGAATGTCTCAAGCAAGGAATACATTTGTGTTAGGATATCACCAAGAATTCTATACTTTCCATCCAGGGAGGAGCAACACAAGATCCCTGTGCATCCAGCACCTCAGCTCATTTATCTGCCATCTTGAGTATGTTACTCCTGTGCCTGATCTCATCTCCAATGAGTTAGTGTCAACTCTGTATCACAGGGCATTTGTGTGTTTTAAATATTTTACCACAGACAGACATATAGGAATAGATTATACATAATTAAAAATTGGCAAAGTTCACTCATTAAAGGCTAAAGTGTGTGCGGAATTTTGAAAAAGCGTCTGACTCTCAGAATCTGAAATATTATTCTCACTATGAAAAATTTAAAAATATAATAAAAGAGTTGAATTTTGGCTGACCCTAAAGAAGACAGGAGTCTAATGGCTGAGGAAATTCTAAAACATCTACGGTCTCTGGAGTAGCTCATGGGTGCTATGGTATTTGAATAGTCTATGCATCAGCAACAATCTTAATCTGTCATTATCCAGGTAAAACTCCCATGAATAAAATGGAATTTACTCCTATATTCTTTTTTCTTTAATAATCTGAGTGTGATTCCAAGAGACTACTGATAGTGGGTGTGATTCTGCCTTGAGATTTGTGTGTATGTGTGTGTGTGTGTGTGTGTGTGTGTGTGCGCGCGCGTGTGTGCGTGTAGATGTCCACAAAGACCTGAAGAGGGTAATGGAAACCCTGATTGTGAGTGACTCAATATAGGCCCTGGGTACCAAATTCATATTTTTTTGGACTAGCAGGCAGAGCTTTGAACTGCTGTGTCACCTTTCCAGTTGATTCTGCCTTGAAACCTCAGGGACCACAAATGTGGAGCTTGGAATCTTACAGTTTACTTCCGTTTGTAGAGGATGTTGATGATGTACCCAGACATGTCAGTCTTTTTTGTGAGTTTATTTGAGGAATTTTCTACCAAAACACTGTGGGGTCTAGATGATGGCATGGAGGAAAACAACACAAGAAATTTTCTATTTAAGAACGAGGTTTGGAAATGAAAAATGTAAGGAAGAAAGCCAAACTCACCCTTCATTTTTCTGCTGAGGTAGTTGACTTTGTGAAGTAGCATTAGTTTTAAGGCCATTTGCTAGATAAGGCATCATGATGTTGAAAACAGTTGCAGTACAACAAAGACCAATTCCAGAAGATACCGATCTCAACTACGACATCAATATTATCAAGTCTATTTTGAATGGTTCAGCGTATTGATCCTAAATACTAAGGATTGAACTTGGTTGTACATTCATCTCCTCAGTAATGCATGTGACCCAATATTTTATGCATAAATACTTGTAAATTAATTAATCAGAGCTGCCTTGTGCTGTTCTTATATACAAACAAAAACTGAAATAAAACTTACCATTAAGAGGATTCCAAGTGACAATGAACTGAGTCAATAACAGACTGAAAAGCTGATGGCTTTTAATAAGTGGTCTTCTACAGATTTTTGCATATTTGACCTGAGTGAGGTCAATGTGCCATTTGAAGACTGAAGTCAAAGAAAATATGGAGTGGATTCAGCAAGGACTCAGTGGCTAGATTGCCTACCATATAAGCATCAAGACCTGAGTCTGGATATCCAGCACCTATGTAACAAACTGGGCATGGCAGCTTCCCACCACTGTGGAAGCAGATGGACAGCTTCCTGGAGTACCCTGATGAGCATAATCAGAGAGCTCCAGGTTCAGTGAGAGATCATGTCTCAAAAAAGAAGATAGAGAGCAACTGAAGAAGACATTTGACTTTGACCCCCAGCTCATACACACACATGAATGCAGACCTGCACTCATGCATGCTTACACACAATGTATGCAAATTTCAAAATGTTCTGTGTGGTGGGCTCACCTTTCTATTTATAGAAAATTCACATATATGTTTATATAGAATATATAAATTTATATGTATAAATTCATAAGCACACATACATATATGTGTATGGTTATAATTCATATTATATACATACATATATCATATACATGCTAACAACATTATATGGATTGAACATATATGTATATATGTGCTCGATAATATAATATTAAAATACATATATATATGATCTCAGGGATGGCCACTTGGTATTGGCTATCTGAAAGCTCCTGCTATCAGCGCTGCTTAGTCACTTGCCATTCTTTGTTTATTGTTAGTTGAGGCCTCTCCAGCTGTCTCCTTTCCATGTTAGCATATGCAATGGTGTCATAGTTGTTTAGGTCTTGTTTAGGTGGCCACTGATGAGACTTCATGTGTATAGCTTATCTGACATTTCTAGGAGACACAATCTCATAGCAAACTTCTTGTTCCTCTGGCTTTTACTTCTTTTTAAAGGGTAGGTAGCTATGGTGGAATGGCCTGTGATGATAATCTTGAAAGGTAAGCAAGCCATCATCTCTGTGGGCTGAAATAGAACCTGATAAAGTAGTCATCTATCAATTAATAGTTCTAGGAATAGACAGATCAAATCCACTAGACGCAATTCTAGCAGGAATTCCCAATCAATAGCACAAGCACAAGTCACCTACCGGCAAAGTTCACCATCAGGATATTCATTATTGGGTACTGCCTCAAAATATTGACCAAAGTATAGCCAGAGGGCTGGAGGGTTGACAGAAAAATGGCATGCCTTTCGTACTAAGGACTAATGCTATAAACAAAGCTTCTTCCTAGCTTCTGTCTAGCACACAGAATTTGTTAGAAACTAATAGACTACTCACAGTAATTATGGGTGACACTATCCTATTGAGCTCCCAAGTTTTCACCAAGAGAAACTGGACTACAGGAGTGAAGCCTTCTTGTAGCAATCAATTCTCTTATGTGTGTTACACCTCTGCACATGTGCATGTCTGTTTGGGGGGTATGTGACTATAAGAGTGGGTGTCTTCTGAAGCCAGAAACAGGGAATCTTCATGGAGCTGGAGAAAAAGGTGGTTGTAAGCAGTCTAATATGGCTGCTGGGAGCTGAACTTGGATCCTGATCAAGAACAGCATAGGCTCCTAACCACTAAGCTATCTCTCCAACCCACTGCACTTATTTTTACAGCTAATGACCTGCTCAGAAACCACAATTAGAGCCAATGAAGAAGAAGAACTCTCATTCAGAAATGCCCCACTGGAGAGTAAGTTAAGTATATTTATAGCATTATCACGGGTTTATGTCTGTTCCATGTATTTGGAGAGTTTTACAGATGTTGAGTTATCAAATGGATGAACAAATGGTGTAATTCATTGTTGATTTTCTATTAATTCCTTATTTCTTTTGATAAAATATATTTCAATTATTTTCCAGTGTGTGCAACTAAAATGATTTGTTTTCCTTACCTTATTTGCTGAGTTTATGGTTGACTATGTGACAGTTCAGCCAATGGGACAATAGGTAGGAATCTCTTGAGAAGACACTTTTTCTAAATAAAGGACAAGTCAATTTTTCTATTATTTCCACTGTTACCAGAATTCTTAGTGTCAGAGCCTTGACCTTGGCAGCTCTGACAGGCTAAGCTTGGCCTTCTGCCTTCAATAGGCCATTTAAACACATAAGTGAGAGGGAAAAGAAAAAAAAAAGATATTTATACAATGTGGTTACATTGGGTTACATTGGAAAGAGTAACAAAGTTCAGTGAACTTTCCAGTTCTATTCCTAGGTCTTGACATGTGGTTTCGATTTAAACAGTAGCCATGAGATACAGCTAGCTAAGTAGTCCTGGTCAAGGTTTGGTCTTGCCTATCATCGTTGTTTGGGCTCCGGTATCTCCTTTAAAGAGTCTGACAGGTTGTCCGAAGTGTAAGAACTCTTTTTCAGGACATAGGCTTGCCCTGAGGAGGGGAAGGAACACTCGATTTTTTCCTTCTCAGAGCATGAATCTTCTGGAGGAATTCCAATGTCTTGGTGTCCATTGCCTCATTAGTCTAATAGTGAGAGGGAAGAGCACAAGTGCCTTTAGAGTAACTTCAGTATCCTTGACAGGATGGAGGTACCATCTAGAAACTACCCTTAGTGTCTGGAGCTACAACAGACAAGTTATGACCATGGATATCAGTGAATCCTGCTTAGAACTCAGAACTGTAAACAGAAAATGGGAGGTCTTCACAGGTCTTCAAGCTTGCCTCCCTGGCTCGTCCTCTCTGCTTAAAGCTAATGGAACACACTCAACACAATGTTTGGAGAGGTCTTTGCATATGAACACATTCTTTTTTAATGTAGAATTAAAATTTTTATTTTATATTATGAGAATTTTGCCTGCATGTATGTTTAGACACCACCAGATATGTGCTGGTTCCAATTGAGGCCAGAAGAATGTGTCAGATCTCCTGGAACTGGAGTTAGGGCAGTCATGTGCTGCCATGCAGGTGCCACGACTCTGTGTAACTTTTGTTCTCTGCAAGAACAAGTACTTTAAACTGCCCAGACTTCTCCCCAATCCCTAACAGATCTATTCATGCTTATAATCTTTAGGATGAAAGCAGCTGTACTTTCCCAGACCCAGAGATCCAGGGATATGAGGTCCAGCTCCATATTGTAAGAAGTGATAATTTCTTTCTGTCTTTTGCTATTTTTTTAATGTGTTAGAGTGCATTAATTGACAAAACTGCATCTTTCAACCATGATGTTCTATAATACACATGCTGTAATCAGATTGTGTTTACATAGCTTCCTGTGTCATAGCTAAAATGAGTGGTCAGTATTTATAAGACTTCCTGTTTCATAGCTAAAGTGAGTGATCAGTATTTAGAAGATTTTTCTATTGTGTTCTTTTCCTCACTCTCCTCCCTGTGTCCTTTAGTAAAACCCCTAAGCAGATAACCTTCTTCTCCTACGAGCTTTTCCAATTTGAGAGGACATGATCATTAATGCTAGAGAATGCCACCCCTTCGAGTCAGCCATGGGTCTAGTCCCTGATTTCCTGGTATTGACTGTACAAGCGAGAGTACTCGTGTTACGTTTCTAGCCTGATTTTCATGCCTTAAAATTGGTAGGCACACAAATGTGTACCTCTCGTATTTACGAAAACTGCAGAAAGTGGAGAGAAGAATATGACTCACTTCTTCCCTCCAAGAGTTAAACTTAAATGAAGACATAATTTAGAATTTCTTCTTTAGTTTAAAATTATCTAAATTTTATTCCAACTCTAATATTGGTTAACTCTGCCAAATGAATGGAGATTCTGTCATAGCAACAGGGAGGGATGCAAGGGTAGAACTCAGATTAGGAACTTAAAAATGTCTAGTGGATGATAAAGAGACTTAGATTATTTATAGTAGTGTCTATAAGTGTTTGTGTAAATTCACTTTAATATTTACTTTAGTTTTAGGGCTATTAAAAACATGATATAATGGTATGAGTTCATAATACTGAATTTGCCACTTAATCATTTTCATTTATTTTCAAAATTAGCATATAGATAACCCTTTCAACAGGTTGTGGTTCCTAATTTTTCTGCTATAATATTCCCCCAAACAAAACTGGAAAGGCATCTTTAAGTGTTTCTTAACATTTATAGATTGACTTCCTGGTCCAAAACACCTTGTATGTATTAAATAATTTAGTTTACTTACCAGTACCTCTATATTGTCTACCAAGTTGAAAATGAAAATTAAACACTGAGACAGGTGCAATGTCACACATCTATAATCCCAGCACTCGGGGAAGCAGAAGCTGGTCAATCTCTGTGAGTTTGAAGCCAGCCTGCTCTATAAAGTGAGTCCAGGGCAGTCAAGGCTACATAGAGAAACCCTGTCTCAAAAAACCGAAAAAGAAAGAAAGAAAGAAAGAAAGAAAGAGGGAGAGAAGGAAGGAAGGAGGAAGGAAGGAAGAAAGAAAAACATGTTCTGCTCTGCTCATGTTTTAAGAAGAGTTGTTAGAATTTAAGCCTAACAGTGTAAAAGTCTTTTATTTTTCCCAGTAGAATTAATAACAGAAAACAAACCAGCAGAGGTTTTAACTCTTTTTGGAAGCAAAATTTTGTGACCTTGCCCATGGTGATAAGGAAATAGGAATACTTTCCCAATAGAAGCACCCAGAACAAAGAAGCTTAAGAAGTGTAATAGATAACGTATTTTATAGGAGGCATGTGAACAAATATATCTATACACTAAACATGGATATGCATTAACATAGCCGCCTATGGAAATCATATCTTTAATTACACAAAGACAACTTAAAAACATACCGTGTAATAGCAATAGGTATATTTATTTAGCAATAAAGTTACTAAGTTGCTTTTTTCTTTTTGCTATTTTCAACTCCCATTTTATCTTGCAAGGCAAAGGAAGACCATTGACATGAAGAACATTGTTAGCTACTGTAGTGTATTGTTAACTTAAACTACGATTATGATCAATTTAATACAATTCTTCTAAAGTTACACATGCCATAGGAATGGAGGTTTTTTTTTTTTTATTACAGTATCCTTAAAATATAGTGTACATCAAATTGACACTAAAATGATACTTAGATAAATGTTTGTCTTACAAAATATCCATGTTGAAGCAGTTAACAGGCAGCTTTTAGACCTGACAGGTATCTTCTAGCGCCCCACATTAACAGTAGTATGGGACACTAGCTGTGACTGAATGACGCTTATGAAACATACATGTTAGTTTTGAATTGTCACATTTTAATCATTCCATGTTACGTGTTTAAATGTGATCTAAAACATTTTAAAGTTTCACGAAATTATAATGAACTACAGGTTACACTAAATGTGAATAATGTGGGGTCCATGCTACCCCCTGGAGGCCATGTTGGTGTTCATGTTCCGTCAGCACTGGAAGCCATATGGATGTCGTGGCCCCTGCAGCTGCTAGAGGCCATGTTGTGTCTATGGGCCATGCTGTAGCAACGACCATGCTGAAGTCCCTGTTCCATGCTGCCACCAGAGGCCATGTAAAAAGTCCATGATCCATGCTGCTTGTGGCTATTATGTGTAAGGATGCTTATTTTGCAGGCGCACTGATGACTGCAAACTCATAATTGAGAATTAGAGACATTGGAGGCTTCTGTGAAACCAGCCCCCGACCCCTTACCCCCAAAAAAGGGCTAGACAGGAAGCCATTAAAAAGAGTCTTTAAAAAGTAAGACTCATAGCCAAACATTGGTCAATGCACAGGGAGCCTTGTGGAAGCATGGGGGGAAGGAGAAAAGGAGACTGGTGACAGGAGCTTCATAAGACCAATAGAGCCAAATAACCAGGGCCCAGAGTGGCCTGCTCAGACTGAAGCACCAACCAAGGACCTTGCGTGGACTGGACCTAGGTGCCTAGAAAGATGTAGCTGATGGGCAGCTCAGGCTTCATGTGGGTCCCCTAGTAAGGGGAGCAGGGGCTGTCTCTGACGTGGACTCTCTTGCCAGCTTTTCAATTGTTTGCCCTGGCAGGACAGCCTTTCCAGGCCACAAGGTAAGCGGACATGCTCCATCTTGATATGACTTGATTAGCTGGTGTGGATGGAAAATGGGTCTCCCCTTTTCTGAGGAACAGGGCAGGAGGGATGGGGGATAGGGAGGCAGGGTAGATGGAGGTGAGGAGAAAGGGGGCTGTGATCAGGATGTAAAGTGAGTTTTAAAAATTGTGAAAAAAATGTGATAAAGATGCCGAGGTTATCTTTTTACAGTTGGTGGCTTCTGTCAGGAGTCAGGTGGTGGGGAAAGACTCCATTATCTTCAAGGGGTGGGCCACTTTGGCCACTCTCCACTGAGTATGTGGGCAACACCAATTGAACTTATTGAATTTTTTCTTTTTCCTTTCATTTGGGATGGCCCAAATTGATGACAGTTATGGGATAGGCATAGGTACTTTAAAGAGATAGCTGTATTACAGTGTTCATTAGCGTTATCACCGGCTTTGGTTAACAAAGAAAAAACAACCTATATGCCCTTTGAATCCTTGAGAGTGGATTTAAACAAACAAACAGCAGCAGCAGCAGCAGCAACAACAACAAAACCCCTGTGGTATATATATCCCATTCAGCCTAATAAAACAGTATTGTGTACCCTATAATATTAAATTATATTAGGCAAAAGAAACAAAATTTACGTGAAAAAGAAGTTACATTGTTATTGTTTTACACACTTTCACTCATGCAAATTGTACAAATGACACAAAGCACCTGAGAAGAAAATAGATGCAGCCCGATTGTGGGCAGCAAAAGAGATAGGAGAATGTGACAATGCTAAGGAGTGGATACTATCTTAAAGCTAGACAGCAGAAGGAAGTTACACTGTAGTGTAGATGACCACATATATTGAATACAAGCAGGGATTGTGTTCTATACAGTTTAAAAAGCGATAGGAAAGGACTTTAACCAGTTCCGTCATTAAAAAAAAAACCACTGCAGCAGTGGAGGTGGAGAGACTGCAAAAGCTAGAGGTAGGAGGCATCTGCAATGAAAGTATTTGCCAGTTATAGCAGGGCTGAACTCACAGAAGTGATGCTTCATGCTCAAGACTTATAATAGGTCAAACCAACCAAAATCCCAGCCTGGAAGGGCTAAGGGATTATGATTATATTCCAGCAGATCGTCCTCCAACCATGGCCGTACTGACAACACTACCTGGACTCCATGAATTTAAAAAATAAAACACAAGGAAAGCACACACAGGGTGGGGAAAGTGAAAGATCAGAAAGAGATTGTTGGGGAAAGATTAAGGGGTGGATTTGATTAAAAACACAATACATGTATGTATGAAATTATCAAACAATACAAAGAATTAAGAAAGAATAAATGATAGAAGACTGGAGGGCAATGAATATGTTTTTTTTCTTATTTATTTATTTATTTATTTATTTATTTTATTAATTTATTCTTGTTACACCTCAATGTTTATCCCATCCCTTGTATCCTCCCATTCCTCCCCCCCCCCCATTTTCCCATTATTCCCCTTCCCTATGACTGTTCCTGAGGGGGATTACCTCTCCCTATATATTCTCATAGGGTATCAAGTCTCTTCTTGGCTACCTGCTGTCCTTCCTCTGAGTGCCACCAGGTCTCCCCCTCCAGGGGACATGGTCAAATGTGAGGCACCAGAGTATGTGAGAAAGTCGTATCACACTCTCCACTCAACTGTGGAGAATATTCTGACCATTGGCTAGATCTGGGAAGGGGTTTAAAGTTTACCTCCTGTATTGTCCTTGGCTGGTGCCTTAGTTTGAGCGGGACCCCTGGGCCCAAATCTGCCTATCATATTGTTCTACTTGTAGATTTCTAGGACCCTCTGTATCCTTTTATTTTGCTATTCTCCCATGCGTCTCTCATTTAGAGTCCCAATAGGATGCCTTCCCCTCTGTCCCAGTTTCCTGGTAAGTGAAGGCTTTCGTGGGACATGCCCCTTGGGCTAGTATGCAGATATAAGTGAATATATACCATTTGATTCTTTCTGCTTCTGGGTTAACTCACTCATTATGATCATTTCTAGCTCAATCCATTTATCCACAAATTTCGGGAATTCCTTGTTTTTAATAGCTGAGTAGTATTCCATAGTGTATATGTACCACAGTTTCTTTATCCACTCTTCTACTGAGGGACACTTAGGCTGTTTCCATGTTCTGGCTATTATGAATAAGGCTGCTATGAACATGGTTGAGCAAAGTTTTACTAAACAGAGAATTCTCAACAGAGGAGTATCAAATGGCTGAGAAACACTTAAAGAAATGCTCAACCTCCTTAGTCATGAGGGAAATGCAAATCAAAACAACTCTGAGATTCCATCTTATACCCATCAGAATGGCTAAGATCAAAAACTCAAGCGACACCACATGCTGGCGAGGATGTGGGGAGAGAGGAACACTCCTTCATTGCTGGTGGGAATGCAAACTAGTACAGCCACTTTGGAAATCTATCTGGTGCTATCTCAGAAAAATGGGAATAGGGCTTCCTCAAGACCCAGCTATTCCACTCCTTGGAATATACCCAGAGGATATGTTTAACCTGATTATACAATTTATTGTGAACCTATCACATGGTCCCTCAATTAACTTTTATAATTTCTGAATTTTGAAATGACAAAAAGAGGTGAAGTGGCAAGTTCTTTGTAATCCCAGCTCTTTGAGAGGTTGGGACAAGAGACTGCCTTCAATTTAAGGATTTGGGGTCAATATGAACAATGTAGTGAGATCCCATCTCAAAATAAATAGATTAATTTTAAAAATTTAGTCAAATATTTATAATCAAAGACTCATAAACAGGGCTTTAGTTAAACAGTATTCTTGTGCCTTTGTGTGAGTGTATGAAAGTGTGTGTGTATGTGTGTGAGTGTGTGAATGTGTGTGTGTATGTGTGTGTGTGTGTGTGTGTGTGTGTGTGTGTGTGTGTGAATGTGTGTGTGTTGTTTAAGATTCAACACTGAGCTGGGTGCACATGAGGTAAGCATACCACTGCTAAGCTCTGTCTCCAGCTATCAAATGCAGACATAGTAATTGTCCGCAAGAGTCAAGGAACCTCAGAAATTGTATGCAAATTTATTAGTATGCCTTTTTAAAAACCGACTTTCCTAAGACACTTAGAAAACCCTTAAATCTATGTTACCTAGGAAAACCTTAGAAGCATAAATTGAGGCAGCTCAGAGTAGTAAATTCAGCACATACCACTAATACATCTACAATTTTACAGATCAGAAGTAAATATAGAGTCAAGGTTTCTCCTGCTGTAACTAGTGACCACCAATAAATTATGCATCTATGAATGTACATAGCGGCATATTACCAGATGTAGCTACTGTCACCTGCTTTTAAACTTCGCAACCATCCACAATTCTGAATTTCATCAATAATCTGCAAAACTTAAAGTTTTACCTCTAATTTATCTTCAGTTTGGTCATAAAAACTGAATTATAGGTTTATGTTTCTAATCTTAGTTTACTGCTCAATTTAAGCCAAATTATATAAGCTCTTTTTTTTTTTTTTTTTAAAAAAAAAAGCAGCAACTACTCAAATCACAGGCTACAGCGCATACTAAACTTAAATTCTAGATACTCGTGTATATTGAGAATTATGTGTGTGTATGTATATAGAACTTCACACTTGGAGGAACTGAGATTCAGGGACCAGTATACTATGTTTTATAATTTTTTTCTCTCTCCAGTTTCTGAGCGTATTTATGTATTTTTGTGACTCATTACCCTTCAGTTCTCATTGTCCCAAATAACATTAGAATACATCTCCCAGTTTCTTCTTCATCTTTTTTTTCAATATAACAACTTTGATGCTCACTTTCTGGTAAGTTGTCATAGGCTGGTTGAGGTTACTGAGAAGCCTGCTTTGGAAGTGGTGTTGTCCCACCTCTCACTTTAGTTCCATTTATGTCAAGTGTCCTTTAGGACCCCTTGTCTTGGGATGGAGTGGTTCCTCTAACACCATGACATGGAGGGAAGACAACAGTGAAACAGCCCAAGACTTTAAAAATTCACGCCTTTGAGAACTGCTAGAAGTGAACCAACAGAATTTAGTTGTTTTATCCCATGACACAAAAATGCCTACAGTGTGGAAGAAAAGCTGAAAATTCAGCTGTGGGAAGCTGGTCCATGAAGAGAAAGCACAACTGGCAATTCTAGCTGCCTGCCACAATGTTCCAAGACAATTTCTGCTGTGTGTCATGTAGTTTTGATGTCATCTCTGCATGTTGCTATTTGTTCTTTTGTCTGGAAGGCTCACCAGAGGGAATAATGTGCTCTGTCCTAGACTCTATCAGGAATAAAGTAACTGCCTTAACAGGGCTACCCCAGTTGATTTCTGATGGACATTTTGAGCACATGGTATGATGCTTTATGATCTATCTATCTATCTATCTATCTATCTATCTATTTATCTATCTATCTATTTATCTATCTATCATCTGTCTGTCTATCATGTACATGTGTATGTATGTATGTATGATCTGTGTATGTTGTATATATGTATGTATCATCTATCTATCTGTCATTGATCCATATCTGTCTATGTCTGTCTTTCTATCTATCTATCTATCTATCTATCTATCTATCTATCATCATCATCATCTATTTATAATCTATCTACCATCTATTTACCTACCTCCCTATCTACCTGCCTACTGCTTATTCTTTAACTTTGGTTTGCTATATGTTAGTTTTAGTTGTTATCCTAACACAAACCTAGTGTCACTAGGTAAAGGGGAGCTTCAACTGAAGAATTGCCTGGATCTGATTGGCCTATGGCCATGTCTGTGTGCATTTTCATAACTATGAATGGATACAAGAGGTCAAAGCCCACTGTGGGTCATATCATACTGTAGCAGGTAGTCCTGATTCTATGAAAAAGTTAGTTGAGCGAGCCACAAGAAGCAAACCAGTAAGCAGGGTTCCTGCTTCCAGGGTTCTGTCTTGGATTCCTACCTTGGTTCTCCTCCATGACGTACTAGAACAGGCTAAAATAAACCCTTCCTCTTCAAGTCACTTGATGTCATGGTGTTATCTCAGCAACATAAAACTCATTTAGGACATTATATACTTAATAAATTCAATTATTCCATGACCAAAGTATCATGGCTGGAGACCGGTTTTTGGATTATGCAGAATAACACCAGAAATATCTTCTTCCTTGGAACAATTACAACCTTTCACTTTTTCCTCATTAACTCTCAGACTCATACACAAAATAGCACATAGAAGCAAAATACAAATCTTTACAGCACGTGCAGGGAGTGATGCTCTACCTCGCCAATCTCATGTTGTGACTCATCAAAAATTTTTCCACCAGGCTGGAAAACACAGCTTGTTTGCTATCTTACTTTCCTGCTCTTTTTCCAGACACTTACTTCTTACTCTGATGAATTATTTTGAATAACAAGAGTCCAACTGTGCTCAAGGTGGCCTCCCCTTGACCCCTCCCCACAATCTGGGACATCAAAGTCAAAGTGCTAATGACCTCAGGGTGGCCTTATTTCAGGACTATCTCCTCTGCCCCTCATTGGTCTTTTCTTTGTGACACCAATGGGCTATTCTGGTCATTTTATAGCTGATCCATGAGTGTAAAAGACAGAAAGTTTATTCAAAATTCCAACACACAAGGTTGTTTTTTCTGACTTTGAGAATGTTCAAAAACAATTTCAACAGACTTTCTGTTACTACAAATTTACATTTGAGCACATATGTAAAAGATAAAATAAACCCCCCGATTGACACTCCAGGACCTTGAACATCCTTTCTTCTGCCAAATTCAAACCTGTCTCACTTCTTCCCCTCTAAACAGCATTGTCATTGAATTAACAAGCACCAACCTTTCCCTTTCTTCATGTAATTTTATTTTCTCCTGAATGATTTGACTAGTATTTCAGTATTTCATTACAAACAAAAGCAAATAAAATATATACTTTACTCATTATGTATTTCCCACCAATAAAATTATAAAGAAAATATATATCACATATGGAATGTTTTGTCAAATAAAATCAAGATAAGGTTTCAAAAATGTCTTGGGCATCACAGTTAACTGTAAACAGTGTCAGTCAAAAGCACAGCTCAGTTCTCAAATGCTTACCTATATTCAATGGGCCACACCTACTCAGGCCCTAGGTTAGTCAACATGGTATTTTGTCTAAAACCACTCTCCAACCCATTTCCTCTTCTCACCAGTTCTCCCTCACCTTCAGAAAAGTTCTCTTCATTCATACATCTTCAAATACCTCCTCATCTTTATATAATTCTACAAAAAAAAAAAAAAATATGACATGCTGTCTTTATTGCTAAACTGAAAATGCCTACCTTGTTTGATCTCTTTCTGACATTTTGCCCTTGGGCTTCCTTTTCTTTCTGAGAATCACAGTAGGGTCTGGGTGGTACTTCCTCTTATTTAATTTCTGTCCCTTCTGCTCACTCTAAGTGCTCATGGTTTTCAGGCCTTTTCCTGTCTGGTTTGTTGTCTTTCTTTCTTTCTTTCTTTCTTTCTTTCTTTCTTTCTTTCCTTCTTTCTTTCTCTCTTTCTCTTTCTTCCTCTTTCTTCCTTTCTTTTCTCTTTCTCCTTTTCTCTCTCTCTCTCTTTCTTTTCTTCTTTTCTTTCTTCTGTGCCTTCTGGTTCTTCCATTCGTCCCCTCCCCTCCCCACCCAATCCCTTTCTGCCTCTCATTAGAAAATAGCAGGCTTCTAAGAGATAACAACCAAACATAACAAAATAAAATATAATAAGATTAAACAGAACTCGTCACATTAAGGAGGGACAATCCAACCCAAGAGAAGGAAAAGAGCCCCAGGAGCAGGCCTGAGAATCAGAGTTCCACTCATTCACATAGTCATGAGTCCCGCAAAAATGCTAAGCTGAAAAATGTAACATATGTGCAGTGGACCTTGTGCAGACCTGTATAGGCCCTGCGCTTTTTCCGCTTTAGTCTTTGTGAGCTCCTATAAGCCTTGTTTAGTTGATTCTGTGGAACATGCTCCCCTGGTGTCTTCCATCCCCTCTGGCTCTTACACTCTTTCTACCTCCTCATTCATGGGGTTCCCTGAGATCTGAGAGGAAGAATTTGATGGAGAAATCCCATTTAGAACTATGTGTTCCAAGGACTCTCTCCTTCTCTGCATAAAGTGTAGCTGTGGTTCTCTACAGGAATTAACTTTGATCCCTCTGACTTGGAACAAGGAGGATTCCCCAGAGGTTCTCAATTTGTACCAGGTGCTGTTCTGGAAGTGAAAACAGGAATAGGTTTCTTGCTCAATATTCTCCAATGTTCTATGTTTTTAAGGGCACAATCCTAGTCTTTGCTTAGTTCCTAAGCCGCAGAGTTCCTGTGGTAGTCCTCCTGCCTCCTGCTTATAGCTTTGTTTTCAAAAGCCACTCAGATGGAATGCAATCCAACTACTTTGTCATTCTGAAAGCACGATCAGGTGTTTCCTCCAATGTCTTCTTTTTGAAGAGTCTGCCCTCGTAGCTTCACTGGAGTCAGATTCTTCCTCAACACCTTGCTCATCTGTCACATTCTCTAGGAAATCCTCCGGTAGCTTGGTATGGCAATCTGCGTGACCTTTTCTGGTCTCATCACTATGTAATAATTACTTAATTTATCCATCTTTCCTATCTGACTTGGACATCTTAAAAACCAGGACTATTTCTA
Source organism: Acomys russatus (assembly GCF_903995435.1). Lineage (NCBI taxonomy): Eukaryota > Metazoa > Chordata > Mammalia > Rodentia > Muridae > Acomys > Acomys russatus. The sequence continues at coordinate 20,023,399 of NC_067147.1, read as the reverse complement.
TTTTCACCTTCATAACTACTGCAGCTAGTAAGGCACCTGTTTATTGATGATTGCATACAGAAGGAATAAACACATGGTAGGAGCTTCATAAAGGCTATGTCTTTAATTCCTCATTGAAGAATAATGGTAAAATGTCAGTACCACTAGGGGGCATAGAATTACAACAGAATATTCCAGTACACTAGCTCAGGGGAGATTTTTCACTTTTATATCAACTTGACACTTTCTGGCTATATGGATCTTGGAAGAATGTAATAATTCCATTCAGATTACTTTCCCGAAGAAGTTTTTAATAGTATCTAAAAGAGAGAAGCTAAGACTGGCATAGTGGCATGCTGGAATAGGGTAAAGAGGGCTTCTTTAGTGAAACTGAAGCTAGTATTAAGAAAAGGGTCAATATATAAATACAATGTCAAAGCGTTAGTACTATGAGATTGGGGCTGCCTTTAAAATTATTGATAAAAACATCTACATAAGGAGACCTTATTTTCATAGAAAAATGAAGATGACTACTGAAGCTGTTTCTTGTTTTTAAATATGACCAGAAATCTGACTTTAAAAACAACACATACTTATGAGGTTACTGTTAAAACAAAATGAAATAATTATTTAAACCAGTGTTAGCACATGCTGAACACATAGTAAGTATAATTATTTTGCTTTGGTAAGGTTGATCAGGACAATATTTGGGATGTTCTCTGTGGGGGGAAAAAGGCAGTTGTTGTAATGAAAACAGTGAGATCTTTTGAAGCCCTATGTCCTCGCTCCCTTACCAAAGCCCTCCTGACAACCACATATATGCTGCTGAAGCAACACTGCAGTGCTCACCTTAAAGGGAATGAGGCCTAGCATATAGTGGAGTCAAATATGAAAGGGCATGGCTTGAGAACACAGATTTAGGTGGCTGCAAAAACCACATTCCAATGCAGTAACAGCTTCATGAATTTTTTTATAGGGATGGAACAGAAAAAGTTATAAGTTAAGGCATTTAAAAACTACATCAGGGGAAATATCAGCTATTTCAGAAATAATAGCTAAGCATGGACGTCTTTGCTACAGGCCTCAGATAGCACAGAGGCCTGTAGCAAAGGCCCCAGCAAAGGACACAGTCTTTGTCTTTGGGGTGGTAGCAACTGAAAACAGTCAAAAGGAAGTTATGTCAAACACCAAGGTGGACAATCAATGACAAATGAGAGGTGAAAACAGTCCAGTACAACATTCCAGCTCTCCACAACCACACATCCAATCTGTCCATCAGCCTTGTAGAATGCTCAGCACAGGTGTGGCCTCTTTCCCAGAACTTCAGTCTACACCTCCTACATTCTTTATGTACCCTCAGGCCAGGCTTTTTTTTTTTTTTTTTTTTTTTTTTTTTTTTTTTTTTTGTTGTTTTCCCCTTCTGGTGGTCATTTCTCTCTGACAAAGTAATACATGCCTCAGATCCCAGTGATCAGAACCTCCAGCAGACTGGCCAGCCTTGCATGGTCTCCAAATATTGTGTTGGGTCTCTGGCCTTAGCTTGTTGGAGAAACCGTATCTAGAACTTTGTGTCCTATCTCTTAGAAAATAATTATTCTGCATCTTAAGAGGGTACTTTAGTACATCATACTGCTGTTTTTAATATGAGAAAATAAATAAGTTTACTGGGCCAATGGTTATAATGAGAGATAACTACGAAATGCAGCATAGCTGCCATGCTTACTAGCTTGCTTATGGATTGCCACAAAGGAAAGAAACGCTAGGCAAGAATGATGTAGTTTAAAGGGCATTTCTTTCCGGAGGTGGGGAGCTTCAGTTCTGGCTCCAGGCCTATTCTTATGACTAGGCTTTGTGCAAATCACTGAGTAACCATGGAGCTTCATCATTTTCTGTTAGTAAATGTTCTCACTGTTCTGTTTTGCGACTTCTATTATCACTGCTAATCTGACTAGCCCAGGCATCTCACGCTGCACCAAAGTGTATGTGTGTCCCTGATGTCTAGTACCTCTGACCTCACGCTAACTGATCAGAACAATGTATGTGACTTTGATCGTGAGTCTATGCTGTGTGAGAACAAGAGTAATGCACATAGCCATGGAAAAAGAAGAAAACGAAGAGGGAAATGGTGTCACTGACCTTTGACTGAAGTCTAGGGCTATTTATCTTGCCTCCATTCGCAGGTGCTAAGAGTCACGTGTGCATCTCTAGCCTACATGTGACATTTCTAATGATACTATTCCTAGTGCCTTTCAGAAAGAAAATATAACAGGACAGAAAACACAGTTAAATAAATTATTTTCTAGAAACTGTATGCAACCGAAATAATCTCTATATAGACTTTAGAGAATTTCATTTCTAAGGTCGTACACTTCAGGAAGGCATCACAACAGAGTAGTTGAAAACAAACTTTGTTTTGAGATAGGGTGTCTCTGTATGTCCCTGCCTGACCTGTAACTCACTCTGTACACCAGGCTGGCCTTGAAACTCGCAGAGATCTTCCTGCCTCTGCCTCCTAAGTGCTGGGATTACAGGTATATATTCCAACTGCCGGGCTAAAGCAGAACACCCTGAAAGGATGAGGGACTGCCAATCAACTCACATGCTACCTTAGCATGAAAGCCTGTTTGGTTTTAAGTAATTCTCTGGACAGGCCTTGAGGCCTTTGCCCTTAGTCACAGCATTCAGGACACAAGCAGCAAGGGCAAGTTAAAGGGCTGCCCAGGCTAACTGTGTGAATTCAGGATAGCCTGGGCTACCAAGTAAGATCCCGTTGCAAAAACCAAACTAATAAATAAAGAGAACTGTCACATCCCTTTACTATTACCCTTTCACAACATTTCAGTGCAATTATTATTCATGACGTTCACGCTGTTATTTTATGCATGGCTCACTATACCTAGTGATCCTTCAGCAAAAGAAATAAAAGGCAGTTTCCTAGCAACACCTGTATTCAAAGGAAGAGCAACAACAGTAAAAGCTTAATTACAAACACTTTATTTTCCTCAAAGTTGACTTTTGTCTATCTAGGGGAGTCACTGGGTAGCGAGGAAAGCATGGCACAGATCAAGGCCTAGGAAGAGGTATGAACAGACTCAATTGGTCTTTCCTTCTTGGGAAAGGAAGACCAAGATAACTAGTTAGGCTTTGTACCTAGAACCGCCTTTCCACACTGTAGTAGGCAGCCCTGCCTTGTGCTGTTTGCTCCATTACTGCAGACTGGGTACTGCCTCTGGGAGCCAGGATGCTGCGTTCCCAGTGGCCCAAATGTCTGTGGACATTCTCTCCACTTTTGACTAAATGGATGATACTCAGAAAAGATAAATACAGACGTCTTGTCTTCAACAGCTACAACCCTCACTAACTACAACTGCCTCTGCCATCCTCCCACCCCAGCATTTTCACAATAGACATTATAGCTTCCCTAGAATGATTCCTGCATCCTAGGAAAGCATCATTTGGACATTAAGCAGCTGACCTCCTGGGCCTTTCCGGAAGGGAAACGTGCCCCTGTGTCCTGCCTCTCAGAGATTTCCTGCCTGCAAGTGGGTCCCAGTCCCTGAATGAGGTAAAGAAGATCTAACCACAGTAGTAAAGTTTTCCGCAAAGAAAACAGCTTCTTTAAGGGGAAGTAGCCAGTTCGTTTTCCTATTTTCAGAAAAGCTAAGAGCTTTTTTTTTTTTTTTTTTTTCACATTGAAAGCGTGCACACGAGTCATTTTAAGTCCTCACATCTTTCACCCTGAAAGTCCCTGCACAGAAACTCCGTGGGGAGTCTAAATATAGCTGCACAGAACTCTCCCCTCTTTCAGCCCTGGTCTCTATGCAGCTCTAGGACTGACTCTCTCTCTCTCTCTCTCTCTCTCTCTCTCTCTCTCTCTCTCTCTCTCTCTCTCTCTCCCTCCCTCCCTCCCTCCCTCCCTCTCTCTGCATCTGCCTTTGAATAGCAGGGCACGGAGCAATCTCTCTAGCACCTCCACGGTGTGTGGGTGTGAAGTGTATTAGGGGAAAGCAGGAGTGACTCTGGGTGTTGGTGCTTGGCTCACAGTCACGTGGTACAGCTGCCAGCTGCACAGAGCTGCGAGAGTCAGTAGTGCCTACTGCCCATAGGCTTTAAGGGAAGCAAGTTCTTGCTGAGTCTAAGAGCCAGGGAGTGATCTTCCCAACACAATAACGATAAAGATAAAAGTAAAACTTTCAGCTGAAGCTATGACTGCAGAGAGCAGCTGCCCGAGGGCGTGGGTGTATGCACCAGGTGGGGTGTGTTGGTAGAGTATGGGTGAGACAACCCAGATAAGATTTTTGCTTAAGTATTGTTTGATATTCAAGGAAGTGAAAAAGCCACATGGAAGGCCACTTTGCTACTGTCTACCTTGGCTTTGTGTTGAAACCATTGTTCAGTTGAACTTGTGTTTTTTTGTTTTTGTTTTTGTTTTTTTAATTTCTTATTTGGAAAGAAGGCTTCTGTCTTGGAAGTAGTTTCCAATCCTGGCGTTTTTTCCCCAATGCTGAATCTTGTTTAATTGCTAGCAATGTTTTTGAAAGCCACAGTTCTGAGCCAGAGGCACCTTGGTCTCGCTCTAGGCTTAGAGTGCGGGCTTTGGGGCGCCCATCTGCCAGAGGTGGTAGGAGAGACCCAGTCAATGGTTAGCCTTAACAGGTCTCTAACCTTGTAAGTTACAGCCTCCTGGCTGAGAGGCAGGTCCAACCCTCCATGATTCCTCTCCCACTCACTGGGGACCCCACCGCCTCTGCGGAGACTTAAGCAGTTTTATGACTTTCTCCCACTTAAATGGAAATTTCTTGAAGGAGGGAAGTGGGTTCATTTTCCCAGGCTTCTCTGTCAGGAGGAGCCCCAAGGCAGCTCCCTCACCGCAAAAGAGCTACTTTGGAGTTCTACGCCCTCCCCACACCCCACCCTTGGGGATGGGAAGGATGTTCTGTGACTCGCGGGCTTGCTGTCTGAGGCTAGAATGGAAAGTCACAGCCTGCAGGCTGGATTGAGTCGCGGGAAGCGGCTGGGTCCCGGTCTGGCTATGTCCGGGTGTGTCCATTGAACTGCGGAGGACTGGTCTCCAGCGCGGGAACCGAAGCGCTACTACCCGAAGCTTTGCCCCCGCTGGCTTGCTCCTAGGCTAGCCAGCACCTGGAGGGCGGGACGGAGCCTCTCCTATCCACACCCATCACCGGAGGATGGCAGGACCAGGCGCAGCATAGCGACGGGAGAGACGGGAGAAGCCCAGAGACCCGCTTGTCCAGTTTGTTCAAGAGGCACCGGGCGGACTTCACCCTCCGGACAGCTCCAAGCTCCAGGAAGAACCAACTAAACTCAGCCTTGGAGACCGACTTAGGATCAAGCTGGTGGTCTGCGGGGGGCCTTGGGACAGACATACTCGGACACGGCTGGGTGTGCATGCCTGTGAGCGTGTCTCGGGGCACCCCGAACACCCCCCGCCCGGTACGCGGACACTCGGGGAAGGAGGGAGTGGCAGTCGCCAGACTAAGGGAGAGGGAAGGACATCTCTCAAAGTGACGCCCCCAACAGGTCCGGATTTGGAATTGGAAGCAGCAGAAATCTGGACCTCCCGGGGCCTGCTCTACACACCCGTCCGCCCCCGCCCGGAGCCAGGGCTCTCAACTTGCCCGCCCCCGGGGCGCCCCGTCGGCTGCGGGCTTCCTCCTGCAGACCTGAGGGAGCACATGAGGCCGCTGCCCCCGCCGCAGGCGCCGGCGCCCCCCTCGCGGTGCCCGTGGTGATGCCATGCCCCGCCACCTCGCGGGAGGAGAGGAGGGCGGTGCCGCCGGCCTCTGGGTGAGGAGCGGCGCGGCGGCGGCGGCGGGTGGGGGGCGCCCGGGCAGCGGCATGAAGGATGTGGAGTCCGGCCGCGGCAGGGTGCTGCTGAACTCGGCGGCCGCCAGGGGCGACGGCCTTCTGCTGCTCGGCACCCGCGCGGCGGCGCTCGGCGGAGGCGGCGGCGGCCTGAGAGAGAGCCGCCGGGGCAAGCAGGGGGCCCGGATGAGCCTGTTGGGGAAACCGCTCTCCTACACCAGCAGCCAGAGCTGTCGGCGCAACGTCAAGTACCGGAGGGTGCAGAACTATCTGTACAACGTGCTGGAGAGACCCCGCGGCTGGGCGTTCGTCTACCACGCGTTTGTGTGAGTATCCGCGCCCCCTCCCACGTGCGCCCCCAATCGTGCTTGCTGTGTGTGTGGGGGTGAGGCCCCTGCGCCTGGACCCCCGGGGCGCACTTGGCGCCCGAGCCCCGGCCCGAGGCGCGGAAACGCGCGCGCGCGCTCACACACACATACACAGATACGCTACACGTGGTGGTTTTTATTTCTTTGCACGTGTTTGCAGTTGGCCCTCTGGAACCTTCCATCTCTTGTCCCACCGCTCGCACTTGTTCATATTGAACCATTTTGCTCCCAGAGCACCCAGGGGACTGCCTGTCAGTTCCAGGTATTTGGGTGATTGAAGGCAGAAGCAGGACTTCCGCGACTCAGATAATTGGGAGCTATTAGGTCCTGACATACAGTAAACTTAACTGAGTGGGGCGCCCAGGAGCTGGGAAATGCTCAGGGAGGATGTGGACCAACCTGAGGCTAGAGAGTGTATTGGTGAGGTTAGAAGGGCATGGCATGGTGGAGTAGGAATGAAGGGAAGACAGTAAAGTCCTCAGTCAGCCCTGAAGTCCTGCAGAGGAAGCTGCTATGTGGTGGAGAGACTAGGTTTTAAGCGCGCCCGGAAACACGCTTGGCCACCATCACAGCTGTCACAAACGGAAAATCTGTCAGTGCATGTAGTCAATTGCCACAGAGAGGTGGCCTGAGTTTAGGAGTGCTAGCAGGCCATCCAAGTACTGCTGCACTCAAAGATAGAGGCAAGTGAGGGACCTGGGGTTAAGGGACCATGGACCCTAGCTTCAGTAGCACAGAATCACAGAGGCCAGCTCTGACCTGGATCAAGCAGTGGGTTTAGTTGGCATTTATGGCTCGGAGACAAAGTGGTGTGTGTGTGTGTGTGTGTGTGTGTGTGTGTGTGTGTGTGTGTGTGTGTGTGTGTGTGTGTGTTAAGTAAGCCTTCACCATCTAGTAGAGGATGGCTAATGAGAAAATGATTGGAAGCAAATGTTTATTTTTCCCTTAGGCATTAAAAACCTTTCAGAGGCTTTAAAGTTTACTACTGTTTTTCCCACAATGTCCATTCATTCGATCTCCTGTTAGAGTTGGTCTATCTGAGAGACTTACGGTTGTTTTTATGCCTTTACACCCTGTCTAATTTAATGTTTTTAAAGGACCCACCTATTTGCCCCCTCTCGGCCCCCTCCTTCTTTATGGTAAAATGAAATACAAACATATGATTAGCCTTAGGAGACCTTTAGAGAAAGTTGCAGGCACATACTGCCTGATTCTTTGTTTCTTATTTAGTAAGATACGTTCAGAACACAGAAAATTCGATCAGAAATGAGCCATGCCATCCTATATGTATCCCTCATCTGGAATGAAGAGTTGGCACCAACCCAGGAAACTTAAAAGAGAGAAAAGAAAAAAAAAAAAAAAAAAGTAACAGAACAGAAGGGACTGGTTTTTGTAAATAGGTGAACCTGAAATATGACCAGGTAGAAGTCAGGAAATTGATGGAGTCTGCACTCTGGGGCCCTGGTGTCTGGGAAATTTTACAGGTCCACATTGATGTGGACGTGTAGGATTAGGTGGGCTATTCCAGCCAGATTTATATGTTTGCAAGGCACACACAAGGACTGCTATGTTCTATCTGTCATCATTACATTCAAAAGTATAAGTTTATCATTTGCTGGTGGAAAAGTCACAAGGATTTTGATGTGGTCAATGATAAACACCACTGACACTCGTTAAGTGAATCTCCTTGGATTGATATGTAATTAATCTAGTCCTTAATTGTCTAATAAATTATTTTGTCCTGTCAGAATATACTATGAATTTTCAGCAATGATCAGGCTCAATTTGCAGCAAACATACACAGTATGGATGATGATATTTTTAGAACATGCTCAAAATATTCATGACTCTGAGTTTTAAATATGATGTAATATATTGCCTTTTATTTGGGTAAAGTACATGTTATGGGTTCAGAAGGGGCTTGGTGTAACCTCCACTGGTGCACATGCCAATGGCTCCTAACTAAGTATTGTTTACAAACATGAACAAAAATTTCTCAAAATGCAACATTTTATTTTTGATGTCTGATTGTTATGGGTTCCTGGTTTTTGTTTTTGTTTTTTGTTTTTTGCGCTTTGACAATTTTATTTTTTAATGTTCCAGTTTAAGTGTTTGCCTGCTAACCAGCTTTATCAGTGAATTCAGTTGTAGATAGAACATAAATTATGTGCTTGTTGGCATAGTATTGCCGATGTAAAGTTTTCCATAACGCTTCTAGGAGCCTTGAGGACTGGAGTGTGGGAACAGCTGAAGCTACATAGTGACGCTGGGTCCATGTTAGCACTAAGCCAGAGTGGACAGAGTCAGCTTCTGGAGGGACTGTACACAACCACTGCAGAGCCTGGGGGAATGGGCGGGGGGGAGTAATTGCTACTTACGATTTTTAAGTGAGGTTTTGAATAGCCGGAATTTACACATTAAATTAATAAAGCAAGACTACTTTGAGCTGTAAGTCTAATAAGACCATTACAGGAAACTATACAAAAATAATTTCTAGAGAGGTGTAACTAACTAATGCCCTGCCAGCCTGGGAATCCTCAAATCTTACTTTAATAACAGTTTTTGTAGGGTATTAGGGCTCTTGCCAAGAACAGGAACACAGTGATTAATGAGGCACTTCAGGGATGAATTTACTTGGTTAGCCCAGTGTTCGCACTGCCAAGAAATGAGAGAACTGTGCTTACTACTATGCTTCAGGTAAAGAGAATATTCTGTTAAAATGTGTAAAAATAATTATTATAATGATATTTTAATGGTTTAAAAATTGTGATCTGATGAGTATATAACCCAGCCTACTGGTAAGAATGCTGGCAAGAGCAGAGATGACCAGCTTCCAGTGATTTCTTCCTCTGAATTTGTGGCCCTTTGGAGATCCGGGCGCTTCCTGCTCTTTTGGAATCCCCAGGCAGCAGTGTGTTCTGTCTTCAGCTGTGATACAATTAACTAGATGAGCTCTTAAAATAGGAGATGATTTCTTGGAGTTGTTTGTTCCTTTTAAATTGCCCCTCTTTGGGGAAAATTTAGAAGAACTATGGTAGCTGTAGAGTTCGTGATAGGATTCCTAATGTAAATTTGCATTAGTGTAACAAATGTGGTCAGTCCCAAGGACTCACAGGAACGCCTGCAGGATGTAATCATGCAGCTATAGCCATTTAACCCATCACGTTGACCCAAGTATCTTTGTCTCATTTAGTACTGTGGATGAGAGTTCACAAATACTTTAAACTGGAATGTTCCAAGCACCCAAGCTAAGGACCCTGGAGTCACTTTTTTTTTTCTTTTTTAATACTAGCTACTACTGACCATCCAAATGTTCATTACATTTTGTTTATTTGCTTTGAAATATTTTTCCAGATATATGTCCCTCTGTCCTTTGCTGCTTTCTCTGTCCCTCTCTATCTCTTCTCTTGTTACCTGGCCATCCGGCTTCTATTTATAGCCCTGTAGCAGCCACTCTGACACACATTTTATTAATAAAATCCATATATGATTACATCATATATAGATTTTTTTTTCCACTTATACATATATGAGCACCTGAGGTATATGCTGATCTCCAAATTAATGATTTCAAGAGGGAAAAGCATTTGGGTGATTTTAAACATTTCAACAAGTGTGAAATGATGCTGTCAGTACTGTGGTAGAGGAAACAAATTACTAAGACAATGTTGCTCAGAACAGAAAAGCCAGCAGTATTCAAAGGGAAAGTGAGGCATGGACTGAGGTTGGACTATCAAGTAGTAGAAATGAGCAATCCTGACAGAGAAAAAAGCTTTAGTGAAAGTGTGGGCTCATGGCTATGTAGTAACTGTAAGTAATTTAAACTCCACGCAGGATAAAGCCAAGCTCCAGAAAAGGATGGCAGGGGGTAGCGAGGGGGGGGGGCAGGGAAGGCGGGGGGGGGCAGCGGGAAGGCACTTGGGGGTGGTTTGCACCTAAGTTTTAGTAGCCTATGATGATGAACATGAAATCTTGTTTGTATCCTGTAGGCCAAATCTGTCTTTATCCTGTAGGATTTAGGGGTGAATAAATGGTGAAAAAAATCAAGAGAATTCATCTTAATTTCGAAAATGAATTGGGAAAGGGGATTTTAAAATGGAGTCAGTATGGTGTGTACAGTACGGTGGGAACAGTTTTTCAAAATTTCCATTGATGCTTAACATTTTTTATCTATGTATTCACCTTGAAAATGTCTATTGTCTCTTTATGTGGCCTGGGATGCAATGGAAAAGCAGGAGATGATTGCCCAAGGAACTAAGGGAGTAACTATGGGGGTAAAAAGAAAGGCTTGATCAGAAAGCTTTCTTTTTCCTTTAAAATTCATCCTTAAAGACTTTTTTTTTTTTTACAATGTATTTAGTCATACCCACTCCCTGTTGCCCCCTCCAACTCCTCTCAGATGGCTTCCTACTTTCCCATCCTAACTTCATACCTTGCCCTTTTAAAAACCCACTGAGTCCAACTTATGCTGTCTCTATGCTGTGGGTGTAGGGAATGCACTGGGGTATGCACAACCTAAAGATGGAAAACACCCCCAAAGGGGACTTTTCCTCCCCTACCAGTCATCAGCTGATGAATAACCCTGCAGTTGGGGGAGGGACATTGCTATCCCAGCCATGATGCATGCTGGGATAGTAACTGATTTGATCTGGTACAGGCTACTAACACCTGATGTGAGTTTAAGCCATGCTCAGGAGTTGCTATTCTGCAGTAGTTCTTCCTATCTCTGGCGCTTATCGTCTCTGTGTGCCCTGTGACTCGAGGTTCTAGAGCTTTGACCATAGGAGAGAGGCGTGATGATACGCATCCAGTTTAGGAATGATTACACTGCAGTCATTTTGTTTTAATGTTAAAGATGCAGACTTCCCACCGATCTGATGGGTCCGTGAGGGTGATTCTCACCTGTGATTCGGGAAATAGATGTGTCATTCAGTGCTTTGTAATGTGCGCTGTGAAGCCCCAAGGTTCACAGAAATGTAAGGAGTTCCAGGAGAATTCCAGCTGTTCTGAGTCATCTGGGTAGGGATTTGAAGAAAGAGGAATAGGGGGCTAGACTCCATAGGCTGCTGGCCCTCAGCTCAACAACCTCAACGACTTCAAGAATGTAGAACTCACCGAAGAAAACATCTTAAAACAATCAATTCATTTAAAAGTGCCGAAGCTGATATCAATGCCTTGATCCTACACCTAGATTTTGAAACCTATAGCAGCTTGTGGTAATTTAAACCGATGAATCAAAACCAGTGAGGTGGGCCAGGAATACCGGGAAGAAGCCAATAGGATAGGATGAGCAGGAATCGCAGGCAGGTCCAGAACACCATAATAGAGCAATGCAAAGCCTAGGGAGGCAGATGAGACTTCACTGGATTTCTTCTGAATGAAGTTTCTAAAGAACAAGGCCTTTGTTGCTGAAGCCTATGTATAATTTTAGTCATAAGAATGATTTTAGTGAAGGTATGATTAGAATCCAGGTCTGTGGGAATCGTTTACAAGACCCCTGTGCTATATTGTTGGCTTATTTACAGTCACCTTCCCTAGATTCCATCCCCACTGATTCAGCCTTGCTGGGCTTCCTGTCCTGTGTCTCAGGACTATCTTTTGCTCTGTGCTCTGCTGTTGAATTTTTCCCACTTACTGTACCATGACTTTTCAACATGTTTTCCAATTTTCATCATTTCTTCAAACTACACTACAAAAGTGGCTTCTTAGGCACATTTTCAGGCAGTTTAGCAAAGGTGAGGTGGGTACCACTTGTCTTAGATGTCATTGCCTTCTGGCAAGCCCATTATAATGGTGCTTTGTCCACCTTGGTGGTGATGGTGTCTTCTTGCCCCAGCTGTTCAGTAGGAGAGGAAAATTCCCATAAAGGAACTCTTATTAATTCTGAGTCCTAACTTAGTGAGGTTTTATATATCTAACAGAGCCTTGTTAAGTGCTAACCTGACGACTGAGGAAATAGTTTTCTTTGGAAGTCAGCCATGCAGAAGTCTCAGGTGAGCCAAAGCTGAAAGAAAGGCCATGTCTTTGCATTATTCTTAGAGATGCCAGGAGTATCCCATAAGGTGAGTGCTTAACCTTTAGCTTTTATACTAAATAATTGATGGGAAGCGACCACTTGACCCTTTGGGTCCCTGATTATTTACCTGTTCGTGGGCATAACTGTGTCTGTGACCCAAGTGAGGTGGTGGAAAAGTATTTTGAATACAAAGCTACCTGGTATTTTAATTTTCCCCCTTCCTCATCTCTGAGTTGGGTGATTACCTCCTAATTTTTGGCTATACCTTCACATCTTACTCCTCAAATGCCCTCTGATTGGAGAAAGAATCTGTTTCTTGCTTCTCTCCACTCCATGTGCACACGGTCCTTGAAACTACAACCCCGGCCCTAAGTCATTAATACCCAGAATCCTGTGTGTTACACTGCTGTGTCACATGCCCATACATGTGTCTTAGTTCATTTGCCAATATTCCACATTTCCAGAATATACTAGTTCCCCTTTGGGAGATGGAGCTTTACTAAGTACTTTCTGCATCTGATGCCATTAGACATAATTTATTGTTTATTATTTGCATAAGAATTCTGCTTGAAATTAAGTCTGTATCTATAGAAACTAATGCATTTTGTTTAAAATGCCTCCCTTAAAAATTAGTTATTCCCTTTAGGTGCAGGCTGGCTCAATTTATGCTGCTTTATATTCAGCTAATATAGTGATATAAAACATACCATGGAAAGTCAGTCTATTTAAAAAAATATAAGTAAATACTTGAGGTCCATAATCCTGTTAAAAATGTTAAAATTATTGATATATCAACATAGTATCAGGAATAGTATGGCATAAAAGAAACAAAAATATGAGAACAGTATTTCAAAATGGAATAAAGTCATGGTGCAAGAAACACTATAAACAAGTAAGAAAGCCAGAAGCCTTTTGATGATTGCTTGCAGAGAAGTAATGCCAATATTAATTTTTAATTGCAAATGGCTGTTTTGGCAGGTGAAAATGCCAACAGAGCATGTTTTACCCTAGCCCAGTGGTGTGAAACTACTGGAAGCACAAACATTGACTAGCCACTGTCCAGTTATGCTGGATAATGTGCCTGTGTTTACACTTTAGTTTGCATTTTCCTCCAAGCAAATATAAGTGCACTCTCCCACATTCTGTTTGGTTGCATCATGGGAGACAGATTAGCCCTGTGACTTTATTTTGTCTTTTGAATTATTAGTGAAATACTTTGATGGGTTTCAGTGCTCCCTAGTCATGCCTTTTTAACATCCTTTGCTAGAAGAGTGAGTTCCCTAAGTGGTGTTTGACTCAGCAATTCTTAATTTTAAGAATAATTTTTACTTTTCTATTAGATATATATGTGTATTAGTGCACATGTAGTCTGTACACATTACTAAACTCACAGTATAAACACATATACTGAATTTGGCATCAGAGAGTTCACATTGCCTTTGCTACTATGCTGAAAGTCAAATGCGACAATTGAATCAAAAGACAAAGAAGAAGAAAAACCTTAAATTCACTCAGTTATGTTAAGATTGGCTGATAACTTTAAAGCTAATTTAACAATATAAGAAAATGTATGACTTTTCTCTTTCCAGTACGTAGGAGGCCATTCTAGACTCTTTCCCCTTTAATCCACGATAAACGATCTTTTATTACTGTAATATTACAGTTCACATTTCCTTGTTTGTAGCCATCCAGTTTACTGTATAAAAAGCCATTATATACAGAAGATAACATGTTCAATGCTAGTTATTCCACAAAGCATAGGAGAACATGGTTAGGTTCAAATTCATTTTAGCTTTGCTCCTACTGATGGCTATACGCAGGTTGCCTTCAATCTCAGCTTTCTTAATTTATGAAATTGTAATGGATATATTAAAATATAATATTAGTGTTGTATGTGAGAGCTGTGTATATCTACATATCTATATTTAAAATATGCATATTTTCAGTTAGTGTGGTGATTGCTTTTGAAACTGTAAATAAAATTATAAAGAACATGGTAGAAGGCTGTGTTTCCATTCTAAAATTCTAGGATTTTATCTTATACCTACTGGGCAATCTTTGAAACAGAACTAAGGCAGGCAATAATGGCCTCTCTATTTTTTCTATTTTCTTTTTCTTATTTTCTACTTTCTTCTCTTCTTGCCTCCCTCTTTCCCTCCATGCTGTCTGTCATTTTTTTAATGCCATTTCTTGATGTAGTCCAGGTTGGCCTCCAGCTCTATTCAGAACTGGTCGGTTTACTTGAAATATCCAAATTAGGTCAGCTTCCCTCATCCTGGGTTACAAGTGTGTACCACCACACGAAGCTCTCATTTCAGGTCTAGTACTCTACCAGAACTATGAATGATGGCTTGAGGCAATCCAAAGCAGAGATGATCAGCTTTGAAACTGTTAACGAATTAGGATGCAGACTGGGGAAACGATGCAAGAAAAGAGAAAAATATGGCACTAAAGAGGAATGGTATCTATGAATTATCAAATGTGGAAGAGAAGAAGAGAGAAACCCATTATTTCTGGTAGCTCAGGTGGGCTGTTTTTAGATAGTGGGGCCATTAACTGAGACCAGCACCTTAGGTGGTGCAACAGATTGAAGGGATTTAGGGGATGCTGAACATGAGTTTAACTTTAGAGATACTGAGCTTTTGCTGCTGGTGGAAGTTCTGATAGTGTTTAAGTAGCTTGTGAGTGCTGCTCTAAAACACTGGAGATAAAAAACAAAATCACAAGAAAGGTAATTTTGTTTCTCCAGAGTAAGCATCTGGCCATGGAGAAGCCACACAGTATGACCAAAGGTCACCTGGAGCACTCTGTCTGCAAACATGAAGAAAGGGAGAATAGTGAGACTTCAGAGGAAGAGCTGGATCTCTTTTTCCTGTTGGCTGCTCACAAGCAAAGGGAATGAAAGAATCAATGTTCTCATGATTCTGCCCATGTATGCCCATTCCCAAGCTGTAATTACTTGTTCATTTCTACATAGAGATGGGGTGCAAAGGTAGCTTATTTGAGCTTTGGGGAGGATTACCACTCAGCACTGTTGACATGTTAAATGAACAGATAATGAAAGTATCAGATAAAGTATACAGGGAGGGAAAACTGGCATTTTGGGAGGTGATAGGATAGAGAAGGAGGAGGAGGAGGAGAAGGAGGAGGAGAAGAAGAAAAGAAGAAGAAGGAGAGGAGGTGGAGGAAGAGGAGGAAGAGGAGGAGAAGGGGGAAGAAGAAGAAGAAGAAGAAGAAGAAGAAGAAGAAGAAGAAGAAGAAGAAGAAGAAGAAGAAGAAGAAGAAGAAAGTTATAGCCATAAAACATCCATAGGAGGGAAAGCCCCAAACAACCACATGACTGTTAAAGTACTAAAAAGAAGAAAAATAACATTGCACGTGTAAAAGTGTAAAAAGAGGCAGTGAAGTAGACCACCAGGATAAGTGAAGAGTAACTGGAAACCAATAGACATCTAGGAGCCATTAACATTTTCAGTACCTTCCGAGAGCGGGAACTCCAGTGTCACAGGAAACACACAAAATGTCCTAGACAAAAGGCATTAAAAACAACACAGCAAAGAAGTTATGCATGGACACA
This sequence comes from Acomys russatus, assembly GCF_903995435.1. Classification (NCBI taxonomy): domain Eukaryota; kingdom Metazoa; phylum Chordata; class Mammalia; order Rodentia; family Muridae; genus Acomys; species Acomys russatus. Next base: position 20,007,633 of record NC_067147.1, on the reverse strand, counting down.
GTATCAGCATTTCCAAAGATACCTGAGAGTAAGGTGTCTCCTGAAGTGTGATGTGAAACTAGAATGCGGACCTCAGGGAAAGGAGCAACAAAGAACTGTCTTTGCCGGTGGGTAGGGAAATCTGGTGGGAACATAAATTCACCTTCGGTGAGAAAGAAGCTGATAAGTGCCAAGCAGTTCTAGGGAGATTGAGATAAGGCACCAGATGATGTTGTGGGGAGTGAGAAAGAGGAGACAGATTAGGCTGTGAAACTGAGAACTAAACGGGTGAAGAGAGGAAGGAGAAAGGCATATTAGGAAGCAGCAGGGTAAAGCAAAACCTTACATTTCTCCAAGCTGTGCTAGGACTGTCCAAATATAGAACAAACTGTATGGAAATTCTGTCTTAAAAAAAGGAAAATTGGAGCAATCAAAAGGAACAAGATACCAGAAAAAGAGTGTACTGAACTGAAGTTATGATTAATACAGTTTTGGAGTAAGTAAAAAAAAAAAAAATTAAAACCAATGAAATGAAAAAAGAAAATAATGGGAGTAGCAGTGTTTGAAATGTAAGAAGGCATCACTCTTGTGTTTAGGAACACTTGGCAGACCTTTAGCCTTCCTTAGCATTAACTGGAAACATGTACAACAGAAGACATGAACTTTGGGCTGTTCCTCACATACCTACAGATGATTTAAAAAAAAAAAAACCTTATTGATTGTGTGGGCTATAAATGAATGTTCAAATATGGAATCTGTGAATAATGAGGATTGTCAATGCAGTCATATACTGTGTGTGTTTATACTCTACAGTATTTAAACAATGTCTACATCATAAATACCTTCTTATTCCCAGTTTCCTGTCTTTCTGCCTCTCACTATCTCCCTTACTCATTCGTAGAGGAAACCCTGTGCTTTTTCTGGGAGGTGCTAGCGAACTTTGGTTCAAAGTTGTATTTGAACTAAACTGACCATAGTGATTCCCCTCTGGAATTCTTAGAAATGTAGTTTGTATATTTTTGCAGATGGATAGCATTCTAAAGTGACTATCACCATGACTTCTCAGAGTTAGTAATTTCTACCACATCATGTTCTCTTGTCTTCTAGAACTCGGATCCAGGAAGTGAGGGCACTTCAGATCTATAATACTCTGTTCTCTGTTTAAGCTCTTCTAACAGGCCATTGGGATTTAAAACAATATGTATGAAACGAGTAATGTCCTTGATGCTCTAACTATGAAGCAAACCGTAGACCATGGTGTTGGGATTCTTTTCAGGTAGACTTCCAGCATCTGGGCTCACTACTCACGGGAGCACAAGAGTGGTTACTTTCTTAGATTGGTCTCCACTGACTTCATGATAGCTCATACCAAGAGCTGTTGGCTACCATCTTTTCCAAGATATTCATAATCAACCGCATGCATTTCTGGCTCAGTATGATTGGCTTCTTGGAGTACTTTTGAAATCTTGCCATTTTAACCTGTTATTTCAGCAAACAGAGGCAAGCCATAACTTTTACATCACATTTCCTTTGTGCATACAGTGCAACGCTATTTTCTTTTATTGAAAGAAAGCCCCAAGAGAAAGTCCTGATAGCTTCCCTAGAATGCTCACACATACCTTGTCCCAGTTAATGTAGAGATTTCCACTTTGCTCCAGTTAATTTCTGTGATATGATGCACCATTTGCTACGAGTAAGCTAAGGCTAAGCTGGCAGTGGATGAAGAATGAATATAAGGCAAGTCTGTATTTTAATTACGGATTGGATATATTAGTGTTAGTGTCACCCATAGATCATCAGATAGTTTAGTATGTTGTGTGCATGGATTTCTGACAGCAATGCATTATTCTAGTTCTTCTTAAATATCGAGAATACTGTCTTTCACATATGTTTATATGCATGTACACACATATAATCAAAATGTGTGAAAGCACCCCTTCATTTAAAAACATAAACAAGGTTTGTATGAATAACTTCAGCAACAAATGATGAGTTTCTTTTAAGAGTAAGTTTCATAAATATATGTACCTCTAAAAATAAAAACAGTAAGAGTTCTAAAATGTTTATTTTCCACACTGCATGTGACAGTTGTGTTCAAGAGGAACAGCTTGTAGTTATTTATGATCTCATGTCTGAAGAGCCGCAGGGGCTTTTGGGAAAAGCTTGTGTGTATCTGTTGGTATATGTAACATATTTCAATGGCGCTGCTGTACACAGATATCCATGAAGACTAAAGGGAACTTTTCTCATGAGAAGCTGTGCATAGACAGCATGTCTTCCACCAGCCTAGGGGTGCTGGAACTTGGGATGTTCTCTAGCTAGGACAGAGTTCTCTGAGACTGGTTTAATGTTAGTTGCTCCATAATAATAGGGCACTATTGCCCAAAGACACAGCAGCCTATGCAAGTTGTCCCTATTATACATTGCCATGCATCCAGATTTATAAATACTAAGATACAAGTCACTATTGCTTTTGTCATGTTGGAAGGGGTTCATCTTATTTACTAGCCTTGTGAACACCTCAAATTAGTTAGAGTCATCAAAGCTATGATGCTTTGGTTTTTCCTCCTATAGGAGAAATGAGAAGCAGAATAAAACCATCAATAGAAGGTGTCTTAGTAAGGATAAGCACAGAACAACAGGGGTGGACTCAAGCCCTGCAGATCTAGAGGCCACCGCAAGTCATTTTTACTGGAACATCATAAATTCACACCTATTTCTGTGTTGTCCATGGTGTCCTCATCCTACAAGTACATACTTGGGTAGTGGCAACAGTGGTCTCGAGTCCACAATACCGAAAATATTTGCTATGTGGCCTAGTGTTATGTGTTGCATGTCCTTGTCCTGCAGGCAGGTGACTATGGACACATCCCTGGTGAGTTAGTTGTCACTAAGTTGAAGTAGAAAGATCACTGTTTAAAGTGAGTAAGAATGTGAGGTGTGTTGTAAGAAACAAGCAAGTGTAAAGTAAGCAGAAAAGATAGTCAGGAGACAGAGGAGAATACAACTGACTTAGAGTAAAAAGAAAAACACCAAAGTAATGACTTAAGATGAATGAGTGAGAGGATTGGGGGGCAGAATCTGGGGCTTAGAGACTTAGAAGTGTTCTTACAAAGCTTTCTGGCTTAGTGACAGCTGTGTATCTCACGGGTGAGCTTAAAACACCCCTCACCATCTACAGGAAGCAAGAGCTCTTATTTGTGGTCAAAAGAAAGGGATGCAAATTTATTTTATTTCTAAGCTCCCATGGGTGTACCTCTCTGCCACTAGATCTCAGTATTGACAGTAAGCATTTAAAAGGCTAGTGTGGATAAAAACAACACTCAATACATAGTAGACAAGAGCAGTTCTGACAAAAAAAAAAAAAACTTAAATATAATAAAGACTACAGTTCATGTAGTTTTTTTTTTTTACATGACATTACATAAAGTACGTTACACTTTCTGCAATTAGTTGACATTAAAACCTTATTTCCTTTGTTCACTGATTAAATATTGAAGACCTACTAATTCTATAGAACTTGTGAATGTGTCTATGACAAAACCTCCACTTTGGGAAAGTCAAGGTCATCATAAGGAAGCTGAGAAATGTGAAACAACTACCATAAAGAGAGAACTGTGACAATTGAATAAAATGAAAATTGGCAATAGACATGATGTGAGCATAATGGCAGCCACAATGGACACCATATTGCAGATGCTGCATCTTTGACACTTGAAAAGTTGCAGTGCTATCTATGAGGAGAACAGAGGGTTACTTCTCATCACAGATGGCAGGGGCATGTGGTCATGGGCCTTTATGCAGGTGGCACATGATACCTACTTAGAATGCTACTGCAAGCTCATTGCTAATAGAATAAAGCTCACAAAGAAAACACAGGTAACTGATAGACAGTGTCCTATAATAAATGCCATATGGTAGTAGAAAGGGATAAACTAGAGCTACTAAATTAATATCAATACCTCTGAAACCTAATGTTGAATCAAAACTAAATGACCACAGGCAGATATGCATCCCCAGCATGTGGCCATAATCTCAGCTCTCAGGAGGCCAAGACAAAGAGGCAGGATTAAGTGCCAATCTGGACTTTATAACAACAAATTTCTCCTTTATCAACAACAAAACAAGTGAATAGTATTTTACAGTGTGGAAGAAAGTATACAGAACTATTGAACTATTCAGAACTATTGAAACTGATCCTCACAATTTACCTAGCATGTGTATACTTGTAAAATGTTTTTAATTTTAGAATTGACCATTGGTATGTATCTATAAGGACAGCTTTGGGGCATGGAATTTGGAAAGTGCATGTAGCGTGAGTATATAATTTTTTTAAGATTTAGAATTGGTAATTGGTATCTATAAGATAGCTTTTGGAGTGGAATTGGGAAAGCAGTAAAATTAACCAAAGACTGAAAAAATATAATAAATGAGTGTTTATGTGTATGGGGTATATGTGAACATTCATTCTATTTTTCTCAGGCTATTTATGTTGGAAATATATCTGAAGAGAAAAATGGCAAAGTATGATTGTATGAAGACAATCCCCACAAAAGGAGATATTTTCCTGAGTTAATCTTCCAACTGAAGATTTTAAGACTTAGTTTTACTTCTGAACTTCCTATGTTTGTGTGTGTGTGTGTGTGTGTGTGTGTGTGTGTGTGTGTGTGTGTGTGCTGGGTTGTACTAGTCACCTGAAGGAAAAAAAATAGATTCACAACATGACGTTTTTGAGCAAATGAGCTTTTAGGATAATGAAGGCATGGCTTCCTTTAGCCAGACTCATGCGTGATGTTTGGAGATGTCTGTGCTTAAGCACTGACCTTGTTATGTTACCGATGGGCAGCAGCAAAGCAAGGCTGAGAGTGAGTGCCATACTGGTCATGTATACTTAATGTGGATTAAAGCCTTAGTTTCCACACGTTTGCTCATAGCTTTTACAGAGTGTAGTGCAAAGTAAAACAAAACTATGAGCCATGCCCTTAAACAAGCATGCACACATGTCTACTTACACATGATTATATACACTTCCAAGAGTTGCTATAACAGAAGATCAAGAACCCTTAGTTGAGAACCTCTTGAGTAAAGATGCTATCCCAGAGTAAGTTGGTTAAATCCTCAGTGGAGACAGCTACTGGGGAAGCGTCTGGGGATATGTTTAGTCATGGGGGCTGCAGACCCAGTGAAGACTTTGTGTGACTTAAGGAGCCTTTGTATGTCTGTTGGTCTAGATAATGTTAATGAACATTAATCTTGGAGAACAAATGACCAAAATACACAGTCAGCCATTGCTCTTGTTATATTTTTTCCCCAATGCTTCTTTCATGCTTAAGGAATAAAACATTGGGCATAGAAAATCCACCAACCTGTTCTGTTATCTATGTGCAACTATTCAGGTTGGTGTGATTTATCTGAAGCATTTTATGTGGAAAAAGAAAAGAAACTCAGATTATAAATAAGTTCTTGGCATTGAAACCAGGGTAGACCATGACTAAGGAATGAAAGTGTACAGTAAAGTCACAAACACTGTGAACTTCACACTTCTTATTCACAAAGGGGCAAGTAGGCATGAGATCCCAGAAGGGGGCTGAATTGACTGGCAACCAGGTACAGTTAATACAGCCTTGTTGCAAATGTTGTTCTTTTTATTTTGACTATTTCTGTTTGTGATTTAAATGCTCAATGAACTTTCAAAATACTAAAATACATTTTCAATTATCTCTCACACAAATATGTAATAGATTTTTGTTCTATTCAGACAATTAAAATATATTGTCTAAGAGGGAAACAAAGTTTTTTCTTGACTTTTTTTATCAAGTAATTTACATTATGCCATTCAACCTGTAATTAATAATGTAATAATTTACCTTAACCATCTCTTCTCTGAAGGATTAAATTAAATATATAAAAATAGTAACTCATGAATATATACTTTTAAAACAATCAATAAAAATAGATGTGATATTAAGACAGATTTTTGAAAACCTGCTTAGTCAAGTGAAATACAAGAAGAAAAATATGCTGCAAGTACCTTAAAAATGTGTTTCTCAAGCTGACTTTCAGATTATATAGCTGCGTAGAAAAGTAAGGAAAGGAAACTAGAAATTCCAGAATATTTTCAAACTGGCTTACACATTCTTGACACTTTATTTTTTTTTCTCTGCCAGAAGATTAAATGAATATAGTTACCTCTGTGGGGGAAAAAGCCATTTTAAAGATAGAATACTTAAAATTCTTAGCTTTGTAGAAGAAGAGGGGGAAAAAAGAGCAGCATCTTAGAAGGTCTCTGTGTCCTAGAGAAGACCGTGAAATAGATCAGTGCAGAGTGTTTATTTACAAATCTTGTTGTTCTCTCTCTGTATGTTATAGAAATTAGTTCCAGGAACCCCACATAAAAAAAACTAAGTCTCTTGGTTGTCATATTCCATAGTGTTTGTAGTTAACCAATGCACATTCTTCAACATGCCTTCAAGCCAAAATTACATTACTTATAATATCAATAGACTGTATAAATATTGTATACAGCTCTGCTGTATAATTTAAAGACTGATGATTCTGAAGAGACTACATATTTATTACAGTCAATGTTTCTTTTCAAATCTGTTACTCATGTAGAAATCAGATATGGAGGGCAACTATATATTTTTTCCTTCTAAAAATTCATCACACAGATAAATGGCGTCAATCTGTGGTATGAAGATGAAACCACTGGTTCTTGCCTTCAAGTAGCTTCAGTCACAAGCGAGAAACCCCTGCATTCACACAGTGTGGCATGCTTTAGAGATGCCATGAAAATGAATATGCAGGAATTAGTCCCATGGGAAATAGGGGAAGGTATCAGACAGCCTGTGTAAGTACATGTGAGGTGAGAAAAACTTAAAAAGCCTCAGAGACCTACAGAATATGGAATTTAAATATATTTTTATTATTCTAATGTTTCTTTGACAATAAGACAAGTTAACTTCTGGCAACACCCAGCCAACCTCAAAGAAGATGATGAGCATCAGAGAACCAACTTATGGAGTTGACTTCAAATGTGGCAAACAAGCCACTGGGCAAAATGTCCTTGTTTCTGCCACAGACAGAATTCTGCCTAAAAATGGGCAAGCTTAGATGCAGGCAGAGTCAACGGCTGAACTCTGCCAAGACAGGGTAAACAAGCATTGCGAATATGTCTGGCAGAGATATGTGGCTAGAAGGCCAAAGGTGATGCTCCAACATTATAGAGAGTGTTGGGTGACTGTTCAGGCAGTAAACTGTCTCAGTCATTTTTCATTTTGGAAGCTGCTAACTTGCACTACTGGTTTGCTCAGGTATTTAAGTATTATTCCTTCTCAAGTCTCTGATGGGGGTTGAAGACCAGATAGTTTAGTCTTGCAATCAAGTTTAGTTGGTTAAGGGATAAGATCTTTTTAGATCAAGATAGATTATTTAAATTAATAGAGATGATATATGGTAGATATTGATTTTCATTCAGAAATTTAGATACAACAAGACAGCAAAGATGTTTACATCTTGACAAGTACAAAATTGCCAAATCACTATGAATGTAACATTTATATAACTCATGACTGTCTCATGGTTCTTCCTGCTGTGTGTAGTTTATTTTATTCATGTGTAATAATATAAATGTATATATTAAAAAAGAAATATAACAAAATAATAATAAAAAATAGAATTTGCGAGTTGGAAATTTACTTCTGTATGGAGGTAAAGGACATGTGGAGATTTCTGCCTTCTTCATCTTAGTCTCAAACCTGTTCATCTATTTAATATAGCTGCTATTTAATGTACTGTAATTACCCCCATTAACTTTTAACCTGTACTATAAAGTCTTCAAGAGAAGAAATGCTCTATTCATCTCAATTCTCTAGAATATAACAGAGGCCCAAACAGCTGGTGGGTACAAGATTAATGCTCTGTTAGTCGAACAGAATGAATGAAAGAATGGATGGGTGGGTGGATGAAAAGTTATATGGAGGAATCCTTAAACAGATAGCACAGCGTGATGGCTAGATTGTCTGTATTTAGAAAGTCGTATACTTGGTCCATGACTGCTTTAGTAGAAAAACCTACATAGGAAGAAAAATGCAATACACAGGGTGTGGTAGAATGTAAAAATATTTTTACTAGAAATACACTTGGACTTTATTATAAATTGGAAATTATTTCCACCTATGTCTGGACCTTCCAAAACTTCCCATTCATGCACACACTAATATACTTGTTAAATTGCTGAACTACATCTTGTTTGGTTTAGACGTCTATTCTTTCATTAAGATGACAGTTTTTGACTAGCAATGAAAACCTTCCAATCAAAACACTAATTTTGCAATGTGTACCTCAATTATGTGAAAATAAACTGCTTACTCCACTGGAAAAAGTCTAAATTCAGTTAACCCCTTTAAAGTGGTTTTACATATCAAAGAGTACACCTTCAAACTCCCAATGGCGGAAAAATAAAACTGTTCTGGAGACACAAGTAGACCTAGCAGACAGCTGGAATTTTTGGGAAATGTCTGTGGCATTTGAGTTTATTTTTAAGGGAAAGAAAAAATTTTCCATTTAATTTTATAATGCAATAACATTTTAAAAACTTACACTCAATAAGAACATTTATAGTGCTGATGTAAAACTCAAATTATGTTTTATTCACATGAATTACAGATTTCTTTTCTGATGGGGTAAGCAGCATTTTATAAGTTACTTCCGTCTTCTTTAGTCCCTCCTCCTTTTGCCTCAATGTATGTACTCATACTCAAATCTACTATTTTTTTTTTTTAACTTTTCATGAGGTCCCATGTGTAAACAGAACCATATGGTATATGAATTGAGAAACACATCAAACAGTCTCTGGAACATTAGAAGGAAGCTGGACTTTCTATAATGTGTAGGTAATCTAGAAAGTCCTTGACATAGAAGTGATGTGGCAGTGCACTGTTGCTTTGTAACTTTTTCAGTTAGGTGTTTGTGAAGGTGAAGTTTTAGTTATGCGCTTCCTTAGAAGAGTCGAATGTTATTTCCCCTGAATTATTCTCGCCAACATTGAGTCCCAGTTTCATCTTTCCCTTTCTCCAGATCTGTCTTGCCTTCCTCTAGTCTTCCCTGCTCTTCCCCCTCACTTGCTTGCCTTTCATAGAAAACCAATGCTTCTTGGTAATAATCCCCTAAATTGGCAAAAACTTCAATTACATACCAGTCCTCTTTGTAATATCCTTACCTTATCTGACTTGCGTCGTTCTGGATCTTTCCGACTTACTAATACAATATCATCGTCCGCCTCTCCTCTTCTCCTGGCCTGGCCACTGCCAGGGACTTTGGAGACGGCAGCCTCATTGCTAACAACAAATGTGCTAAGTTCTTGTGAGATTTTAACCCTGAAGACAGATCCAGTGGGGCTTTGGAGGAGTGAACTATCAATCAGAAAACAAGAATTAAGTTTGGCCTTTACGAGTTTCTGGAGTATAATTCTAACCATGGGGACTGGTGAGATGACCCAGCTGGTAAAGATATGTGTTTCCCACAATTTTAAATATTTTAAGAAGGAAAATTTCAAGTCTCAGTTTTCTCCTTTTAGTGGACTAGGGATTCTGTGAAGAGAGGAGTATACAAAACCAAGATTCCTCCTGAACTTTCTTCCTTCTTTGTTGTTCCCAACATTTTGGACATGTTCTCCATTCCAGCTGTTGTTGCTACTTACAATCGAGCACATGTGTCCTTAGACATGGGGAGCATGGTAGCAGTTGCTCATTCTAGGTTGTCTACTCCACAACAGTGGCTCTGTCTGTGAAAAGAGACATGTGCCTCTGGGGTTTTCATTTCTCTGTTTCAGCTGCCTCATTTTCTGACTCTTTCATGTCTTAGCCTCCGTGTGCTATTTCACAACCAACCTGCGTGCTGTCAGGGATCAGTGAAGCAAGCCATATCCTGCTTCTCTCAGAAACACTGCATGGTTCTCTCGGCCCATTCTACTTTATTATTATTATTATTATTATCAGCCAGTAAGGATCCTTCTTTGGCAAATAGATTTTTCTCTGCTGTCTATAATTTTCACTGCTTGCAATTTTATCTTCAATTCTAAATGTGAAATTTATCTCATAAAGAGTGAATTTTCTCGCGTTACTACTCAGAGAGGGGAGAACAGAGGATGGCATCTGAAAGAGGAAACAAAATAATGCCTTTTTCTGATTTTTAAAACACATTTTGGTGACCTTTTAACAACTGTATTATTTTGAAGTTGTAACAGTTAGTTTAATAGAAATAATTATTTTAAATTATTTCACTGGGATCAGTTCCTTAATGATATGCATGACAATATAGCACTTTATTTTGAAAATGAAAACATATAAAAATAACATTCATATTGCTTAATGTGGACACAAAACAGTATATTCTCCTGGTAGATATTCTGATTATCAAGGTAAAATAGTTATATTTTAATTCTTCTTAAAATCAACCACTTCTACATATTTCCTACAGAAATTGTTTTAGAGTAAAATCAAAGTATAGATACCATGTACTTAAATACACAAACTTGAACATTAGACTATTTCAAATTCAACCATCTATCCTTATAGTCTATAAATATTGGAAAGACCAGTTTCATGTAAGTAAAAATAATTGCCTCATATTTATACAGAAACACTTTGAAACTCAATACAAATAATTCATATTGAAGTCAGTGTAGTCTCTGGCATATGGCAAGCTTTTAGCGAGCATTTCTTACTGTGTTTGAGGGCACACTATAAGCATAGTTCATTTTGAGGCTGTCATGACAAGAGAATAAGAACAGTTGATAGTTAAATATTTAAATATATGTGTGTGCCTGACTGAGTTTGTGGCCAGAAGAGGGGATTGAGTCCTGTGGGACTGGAGCTTCTGGCTGTCATGAGCTGCCATGTGCTCTTCACCCATAGCAACTTCTTCAGCCCCAAGAATATTAATATTTAAATAGCTGTAAGCAGAAAGGAAATACCCGGGAATGACTTAATGGTATTTGAGATCATGCAACATAAGAATGGAGTTGAAAGGAAGTTAGGGTTCTGGTTATTGGGAGAGTTTGGAGGCAAGACTCAGTTCTGCACTAGCTTGTGTTTTGGTTACTCTGAATTTAAAGTGACAGAAAGTCATTGTAGTGTAGATATGTCTTGTGGGTTGAAATAGAACCCCTATGTTGTAGAAACATAGGAGGGATGTAAGTTAATCATCCAGCCAGTCTCTTGAGAGAAATTTAAGCATGAGGAAACATTGTATAAGGCATGAAGAGTTACGAAAAGAAAAGAAGGAAGTCTCTAAGGCAGCAACACAGGAGGCTGAAAGAATATATCAAGATCATGCTGTGTGAGGCAAAAAGGAAATGTCAAATAATTGTAGCTGTTGAGATGAAAAATGCTTTCATAGGAACTGAATGTGCGATTTACAGATTAGAAGCCTCCAGATAGAAAGGTAACCACAGATTATTTGTTGCCTATAGTTATTTGTCACAGCTCTGCATCAAAATCATTATGTAAGTCTACCTCTTAGTATGTTTTTTATAAAAAGTATAGAAGTGGTGATTTGATGAATAATATAAATATAATTTCCCTAGATACTAATTAGACACATTTGAGTTGTAAAAAAAAAATGCTTAGTTTGTAGTTCCCCTCCCCCCCCCCCCACAATTTCTAGCAAATCAGACACATTTTTGAGAAGCAGCGCTGGCTTTCTTTTGGTTCTTGTTATATTTAGTAGACAGAATCTGTTTTAATTTTAAGGGAAAGAAATCTGGGTTCTTTCTTTGGTGGCTTTCTGTGAACAAAAGGAAGCCTACACACCAACTGTGATGGGCTTTTACATGTTACAACTCAAAATTCAGCCTCCCACAAAAACCTCAGACACCACTAGATTTAGACTGTCATTTTCCGTCTTTTGTTGTTTGTTGTTGTTGTTGTTTTATTGGGTTCTGCAAAACCACATTTACAATCTTCCAGCACAAGGACACAATTGTGTGCACAGCAGCAATGGCCTGCTATCACTATGAGACAATCTCGAAGATTTGTGAAGATTACAGAGAGAGGCAAGGTGAATTGTGAAGATTACAGAGGGGGCAAGGAAAGGCTCGTGGACAAAGTAGAGTCAGGGAAGAGTGAGAAGTGAGAATGGAGAGAGTGACCACCTTGACAGACAGCAGAGAGAGTGAAGTGTGAGCAGATGTACACTCAGTCCCTGCTTTAGCAAGGACTTATCCTCTTCACTGGAGGAAAAGTTGGGCGAGGAATAAAGAGTGAATGCACGTCCTGTGTATGCTGTGCTGAGAAGATCCTGTCTGCTCCCAAGGGAAGTGAAGAACCACTAATAGGTTTTGGGTAGAGGGACAGTAATTTAGAATACTGAGACAGCACCCATGTGTGGTATATTCTAGAATGAATACAAATTGGAAGTGTGGAAACTGGCTGGGAACCTACTGTTCTAGCCAGTAGTTAACAAAGTATGAATCAAGATGGAACAGCAAGGCAAGAATCTATCTGCATGTCTTCCAAAAAAATGCAAATGTCTGGAAATGTTCCATATGCCCAGATCTCATGTCTGTGTTTCACATTTCCATATTTTCCCCATTGATAATTAGCTGACCGAGCTGCAGTGTGATTTGGCACTGGCAGTGTCAGCTGTAGAGCTCTACTTTGATTGTGTATTCAGTGTCTGCTCAAATTTGTCAGGCCACCAGAATGACTGCAGCTTTTAGTCTCATCTTGGAGAGGCACACGGCCAAATTTCAGGGGAGATAGAAGATCACGCATAGCAGCATGATGTTATGAGCTGGTTACCACAGAGATTTAAGAGGCATCCTAACTGCTCTAAGAAGGCAGCACTGCCCTCCTTCATTGCACCCCGCACATTGTGTTGCTACCCTATGGGCTCAGTCCTGAAGTACATCACTTCTTGGTGTTCTTCCAGGAGCAGCAGATATGTCTGAAAACATTCCATGAGGATGACTTTCCTACTGGTTAAACAGAAAGACTCTCTGGACAGAAAACATTGCAGTTCCTCTATGTTTTCTATTACCATGATATTTTTTTAATACCAAATGTCACTGATTATGATAAACTCAATGAAATAAGAATTGTCAATTGACCATCTCTAGCCTTGTTATTTCTTCCTTTGGCCTATAAAGAACTAGATTTCGAAGTTTGTATGTATGGATCTAGTAAATATCTATAGATCCGACTTCCTTGGGTTATATTTGGGGAAGCTTTCTCCAGCACACAAATGCACATATACTGTACACCTCATATCTCTGACTCTTACACCATTTCGTCTGAACCTCACAATTTCTACCCACCAGTGCATTCAGGATGCACTTGACTATAAATGAGGCCTTTTATTTTTTCAATGAAATAGACTTGAGCATGATAATGTTTTCTCTAGACTGAAAGTGTTATTTTTATTTGTTCTGAAGGTTTTAGTATTTTCCCCATGGACTGTTGAGGCCTAAAGGAAAGAACAGTTTAGTTGGCTTCAGTGGTTCTTGGGAGACACCAAGAAAGTTTGCTAGAACTTTCGAGATGTTCCAGCACTATAAAACTTCTTCACACTGAAGCCTTGCACACAACCATTCGTAGCCTAGGTATAGATGATGCCACACTCATTCCACTTTTCTATGGTCAGGTATGTAACCCTTAGAACGTTACCGTGCAATGCACAGCTTAGGTGTAAATGATGCTGCACCCTTTACTCTTTTCTGTGGTCATGTCTGTCCTTACAGTGTTACCATTCAGCGAATCCTATAAAGCAGTATCAGTTTGTTGGTGTGTCTCAAGTCTACCCCCTTTCAGTTTGTCTTACAATTTAACTTCCTTACTCGGGCCCTCACAATTTAACACAAGTCTCTCATAGTAAAGTGTAGGTGGTCCCAGTGTTTGCATTGTAATTCATAACTTAGACTCAAGTGAATCACAGTTGTTTTCTGTACTGTGGGCTTCCACAAGCCTAGACTTCTGATAGGTAGCAGGAAGCCTTCTTAAAGTCTCTAGATCTTTCCTTTTGTATTTTGAAATGATGGTGTGACAACCAACATTTCCAAGAATCTGGTTGGAAAGAACGAATGTCCAGGGAAGGAAGGCCCTTTGAAAACAACGTTTGTTCTAAAGTTAAGATAAATTTATTTTTGGTTAATTTAAATGGCAAACCCTGCAGTTAAAGACAGTTCTGTTTTTAAAAGATTATGTAGGACAGGCGAGAGGGCTGAAGATGTGGAGAAAAGTGGATAAATGAGTGAACCTCATTGAGTTCTCCTTCTTCAAGCTTGCTATGTGTACACTGCAGTCTTAGTTGTGTGAGTTTTTTGTTTCCTTCCATTGGAACCTTATCTCCTGTCTTCCAAAGTCTGTCAGGCAATCCACACACCCAGTGACTGCCTGCTAGATTTCTTACTTCCTTGGTACCTGGGGAGGTGCTCAGTAGAACATGTGGGCATCTCCCTCATTACAGTTTTGGCTCTTTTTAGCCTTTTTTTTTTTTCTTGTATATGTGTGGCTGTTTTCCCTGCAGGTGTTTTGTGTAGTATGCCCATGCAGTACCTGTGTGAGTGAGAAGAGGGAATCGGATGCCTTGAGACTAAAGTGACAGTTGTGAGCTGGTCTGTAGGTGCTGAGAACTGAAACCCCCAGGTTGTCTGAAAGAGCAGCATTGAGTCATCTCTCCAGGTCCTGTGTTCTCATTCTTAGTCCCAGTGTCAAGTGGCTGGCTGGTGGAGTGAATACACAAAGGCTGTTAGTGGAGTGTATTGCTAGCTACATGCTGATTTCAATGATTAAAGGAGTTATTTTCTTGTTTGACTCAGGCAACTAAGCAATGATTAGTATGTCCTGGATCAACAGGTGAGATTTGTGAACTACACTGCTCTCCTTCCTGAGTGTTGACCACTTCCCGTCATACAGATGTATATCTCATTTAAGAAACAGTTCTTAAAACATGAGTATTTATAGTAGTCTGTGGCTTCAGTGCTTGAAATATATACACTTCTAAGTATGATATACACTCTACATTTATCCATATAGTTCAAGATTTTGAGAAAACCCATTTTGGAGACAGTTAGCCTTAAAATTAAATGTGCATTTTGCGTAGCTTTCTTTAAGACTGAGAACTCACATTGGTGCTTCATCCGTATGATATAGCTTAATCAATAGCAACTCTTCTTTTAAATCTTAATCAGAACTTTCCTCCTATTTATTCAGGTATGGCATGAAAACCGCTAAGAATATTATTGTTTTAGGATAGTGTCTCACTTTACAGCACTGACTTTTCTGGAAGTTGATGTTGTAGACACAGCTGGACTTGAGCTTCCAGAGCCTGCCTTTGCCTCCCAGTGCAAATAATAAAGGTGTGCTCCAGCACAACCCCATCTCCAGGAATTTTTGATTATTCTCTTTTTGAATGTGTACTAAAGTAAACTCCTCCTTCCTTCATTCCAAAGCTGTACTGCTATCATGTCCCCTGACTAAACATCCTTCCAATCTAGACCTCGTCTTCTCTGGCACTTATGGATGGAAAACTCAAGGGGAAAAAAGCAGGCAAGAGTCCTCTTGTCTTAGTTTATGCCTAGTACTCTAACAAAATGCCACAGGCTGGGTCATTTACAAATGTAGAAATGTTTTCTGCATATTCTGAAAGTTAGGAAGTCTAAGATAAAGGTACCAACAGCTCTGGGTTCCAGTGCTGATGTCTGTCTGTGTATAAGGTGGTGTTCTGGAGGGGACACATTATGTCCTCTCACTGTGGGAGAAACAAGGACTAGAGTGCTCTCTCGTAGCCTATTTACCAAGGATATTGAAATCATTTATCTCCCATTATTATTGTCCTATACATGAGAAAAACTGAGTTACTGCAAGATGAGGAACTTGATCAAGGTCTCTCAGATGGCACAAATATGCTTTCTTTCCTCTTTGTAATCACTTAGACACTTAGTGTGGCACATTTTTATAAACTAAGACCATTTGATTTCTTATATTGTAAATGAAAACAAAAAATATGCAGGATATGTGATTCTTTGAAATTTTTAAAGATTTATGTATTCATTTATTATTTATACAGTATTCTCCCTGCATGTACAGCTGGACACCAGAAGAAGGCAGCAGATCTCATTATAAATGGTTATGAGCCACCATGTGGTTGCTTGGAATTGAACTCAGGACCTTTGGAAGAGCAGCTAGGGCTGATAACCTTTGAGCCATCTCTCCAGCCCTGATTTTTTTTTATAATGGGCATATAACAATTGCACATGGCCACAGAATATAGTTTATCATTTATATATTTTTTTATGGTTTGGTATTCCAATCAGGGTGGTTAGCATTTCTTCCTTCTTAAAAAACGTACCATTTCTTTGTCTTTGGAGCAGTGCAATCTTCTGTCATAGGTTGTGATAAGTTTTTAGGAACTGTAATGATACACTTGTGCTTTGCAATACCATAACACATTTCTCCTATCTAGCTATATTTTGGTGTTTGATACATAATATCCTTCCTAGGAGTTAGTGACAAATGTTCTGCTCTCTTCTCTCTGCCTTTGTCTCTCTTTCTCTCTCTCTCTCTGTCTCTCTCTGTCTTTCTCTCTGTCTCTGTTTCTGTCATCTCTGTCTCTTTGTCTCTCTGTGTCTCTGTCTCTCTCTCTGTCTCTGTTTCTCTCTCTCTTTCTTGTGTGTGCATGTATGTGTGTGTGTGTGTGTGTGTGTGTGTGTCTGTGTAGCAAGCAATTTTTACTTGCTACTTCTATGGAAATCAACTTTTTAAGTTTCTGTTAATGAGTAACAGTGTTCTATTTGTCTTTCTTTCATTAGCATATTTTTTCTTAACAGAATATTGTGCTAGTCCTCTGTAGAAGAATGTTAATTCAGAACTTGGCTGTTCTGGCAAGAGATCACATCCAAAGTTCTTCTAGGTCATTGTGATCTAGTTGGAATACAAACTATGCCTTTGATCCAGGAGATAGAAGCTGACAGATTTGAGTTCAAGGCTAGCCTGGTATAGAGCAAGTATCAGGTAAAGAAAAGCTTAGATCAAGTCATGGTGATACATGCCTTTCATCTTAAATAAAGGTAAAGTTAATTTGTAGAAGGAAACACCCATGTTTGAAAGTAATGTCTAATTGAGAGACAGAAAAGGTGATGAATCAGGGAAGATTTGACAGAATAGGATACGAACAACTCTCAGGAGAAGAGAGTGGAAAGGGAAGCTACTTAAGAGAGAGGAGGCAGTTTTACGAGGACAGTAATAAAGAGATGGGTTGCAGAGAGTGAACTCAGGTAAAGATGGAATGAGCCAGAAAATGAGAAGAAGCCAGAATATTATAGCAGATTACTGAGTTAGTGTAAGGCCAAGCAGAGCAATTCTGGGCAGAGAAGCTAGGTTAAATAAGCCAGATGGGAGAGGAATTTGAGCCAGAACAGTTGAGTTGAACCAGATAGCCCAGAGCTAAGAAAGAACAAGTAAGGGTGAACTTATTAAGCATTAACTCTCACACAATGAAAGTATTCTAGGCCTAGGTCAGATTATACAGAGGCTAGAAGCTTCCAGGACTAGGCCTAGGCCAGCTGAAGGATGCAGTAAGCCACCCAGACAACAACTGAGCCAGGAGAATAAAGGCTACTTTTATAGTCCTCCATTTCCGTTAGTGATGTTGCAAATGACAAGATTTCATCTTTATAGCTAAATAATATTGCATTGCATGTATGGACCCAAGTTTCCTAATACATTAATCCATTGATTAACACTTGGCTATTGTAGGTAGTGTTTATATTTATTTAAGAGTTCGGGCCTTAGTTTGAGCGGGACCCCTGGGCCCAAATCTGCCTATCATATTGTTCTATTTGTAGATTTCTAGGACCCTCTGTATCCTTTTATTTTGCTATTCTCCCATGCGTCTCTCATTTAGAGTCCCAATAGGATGCCCTCCCCTCTGTCCCAGTTTCCTGGTAAGTGAAGGCTTTCGTGGGACATGTCCCTTGGGCTAGTATGCAGATATAAGTGAGTATATACCATTTGATTCTTTCTGCTTCTGGGTTAACTCACTCATTATGATCATTTCTAGCTCAATCCATTTATCCACAAATTTCGGGAATTCCTTGTTTTTAATAGCTGAGTAGTATTCCATAGTGTATATGTACCAGAGGAGGTAAACTTTAAACCCCTTCCCAGATCTAGCCAATGGTCAGAATATTCTCCGCAGTTGAGTGGAGAGTGTGATATGACTTTCTCACGTACTATGGTGCCTCACATTTGACCATGTCCCCTGGAGGGGGAGACCTGGTGGCACTCAGAGGAAGGACAGCTGGTAGCCAAGAAGAGACTTGATACCCTATGAGAATATACAGGGGGAGGTAATCCCCCTCAGGAACAGTCATAGGGGAGGGGAATAATGGAAAAAAGGGGGCGGGGAGGAATGGGAGGATACAAGGGATGGGATAAACATTGAGATGTAACAAGAATAAATTAATAATAAAAAAGAAAGAGTTCGGGCATCTTTTTGTGATGAAATTTAATTTTTAATGTCATTTTAAAATTTCATATCATATAACTATGCTCTGGGTTATGTGCCAGCTGGGTCATGGGTTAGTTCTATTTTTGTTACTCTGAAGTGCCTCCATACTTAGTTTTCTGAATGGTTATCATCATTTAGTCTCAGACCAGGAGTGTGAAAGCATTCTTCTTTCTCGACATTTTTAAATCACCATTTTTTATTTATTATACTCTTGATATATCCATTTTACTCAGTGTGATTTGAATGTTCATTGTAGTTTTAACTTGAATTTCTTATGACTGGTGCATTTTTATTAGCTAATTGGCCAATAATATGTTTCCCTTTTTGTTCTTGTTGCTAATGACTTTATAAAAATTTTTCATTTTTAACTTGTTCACTTTACATCCTGAATATAGTCCCCTCCCTAGCCACCTCCTGATCCTACCTTCTACCTTCCTCCCCAACTGCTCAGAAAGGGGATCCCAGCCTATCAAGTCTCATCTGGGCTGCCTGTATCCTCTTCCTCTGTGGCATGCTGAGGCCATCCTGCCAGGGGGAAGTTATCAATGTGTGTGGGGGGGGGAAGGGGGCAGAGTCCATGTCAGAAGTATTCCCTACTCACCAAATTATGGAACCCACAAGGAGACTGTGCTGCCTATGTTTTCTTTTGAGAAATATCTATGCAGATCATTGGCCTGTTTTAATATCTGCTTTCTGTTTGTGGGTCAAGATATGAACTCTTAGCTCTTCCCACCACCATGCCTTTCTTCTCACCCCCTGAAACTGTAAATATGTTTTTTTAAATAAATTGTCTCGGTCATAATATTTTTCTATAACAAAAAGAGTAACCAAGACAGGTTATTTAGGCTTTAATTTTTGCTCTTGAAGTCAGTGTTTTATTGTTGCTAAGATTTATTTATTTATTTATTTATTTATTTATTTATTTATTTATTTATTATGTATAGAATGGTCTGCCTGCATGTAATGCCTGCAGGCCAGAAGAGGTCACCAGATCTCACTATAGATGGTTGTGAGCCATCATGTTGATGCTGGGAATTTTTCTCAGGACCTTTGGAAGAGTAGCTGGTGCTCTTAACCTCTGAGCCATCTCTCCAGTCCCCTTAGTGTTTTTAATGTATTCTATATGTTTATATTTTATGCAATGAGTACTTTTCCAGAATTTGCTCCTATTCTAGAGATCATTCTTTTCTACCAAAAACTTGACCTGCTGTGCAGAGCTTGGTAATGTGATTCCCATTTGTGTATCTAGTAGAAAAGTTTACTGTCTATACTATTGTCAGGAAGTGTTTCCTTCTAGTAGAGTCATTGTTTTAGGTTTTACATTTAGGTTTTGGCCCCATTTTAAGTTGACTTTTTAATATGATAAAGTCAGGGCTTAGTTTCTTTCTTCTGCGTGTGTATATACAATATTCTTGACTCTGCTTACTGAAGAGACTGTCTTGTCTCTAATGTATGTTTTGATCTCTTTGCTGAAGATCACTTGACTATAGATGCATTGATTCATTGATCCATGTGTTGGTTTTTTTTATTACATGTACTGCATTTGGGTGTTACTTTAAGATGACATTTCTTAACATCAGTTATAAAAGATGTAGTTTGCAGCTCACTAGCAGCCAGATGATTCTTTTGACATTGATGGCCCCTGTAGTGCCTTGTTCTACAGGAGCTGCCAGTGCTTATAATTTAATGTTCATCTGATGCATGAGTTTTTAAATAAAATTATATTGTCAGTGAATTATTTTGACTTTTAGATCATGATTGTGTATGTATAGTTATTGTTCATTCATTTGAGAAATATATATTAATAATAAATGTTGAGTCCAGAAAATTACACTCATAAATTCCACTTTTCATGGAAATTAGCAAGAGCAAAATGGATGTAATTATAGGCAAAGATTTCACTAAGATGAGAACTGCTATTATATATTATCTAATTAAAGTCTGTAACCAAAGTTACCATAACCTAAATATCAGCATAGACTAAAAAGTGCTAATGAAAATATATAGAAGCATTTTGTGAGTTCTCAGGTATTTAAACACACTTGTTAATTTTTTCATGAATTTCAATAAACATAAATTTCATCTACTAAGCACTCTAATATCTTTCTTGTTTTCTAAATATTTACAGTCATGTCTAAACACCTGTTCTGAAGGCTATCATTGTGTATAGTGAGATTCAACCTGCTGCTATTTATAATTTCCTTGAGATTCTCTATAATTTGTTATTATTCTTATTTAAGCTATAGGCTTAAAAATGCGATTTCACTGAATAAAGTACAACATAAAATGATTCAACTGTATTATAGCCTTCCTAAAATTTACTTGTTATTTTTGTACTGTGAAGACCTATCCAATTAGTTACAGAATACCTGTTACAGAATTAGATCATCAAAATAATAAAGAGTATGTCATGCTGGGAATATTATTCCTAATCGGGGAGTTACACTCAGAAATAGACTAATTAAAACTCTCTCCATAATATTATCAAATTACTGCAACAGAGTTAAAAGCACATAAATGTTTATTCTTCCTAGACGTTGGTTTCCTAGACACATGCTTTTAATTTATTCAGCTTCACTCTTTCATACTGACTTATCCAAGACCTATTAAAATGTTCATCACTGCTTGAACAAGACACACATTACTGAGGACCACTAACAGTGTAATAATTAGATGGGCTTTGAAGACATAAGGTTAGAGGGAAGAGGGAGCATAGACCGCTTGAGACTACTTTCTGCAGATTAGGGTGTTACCTGGGGCAAGTCCAATCTTTGTTGTCAGAATATAAGACACCAGCAACCCAACCACCCAACAATAGCAACAGCAGCAGTGGTTACAAGCAGCAACAAGAACCAGCAATACCAGCATCAGCAGGAACCAGCAGCAGAGGGACAGCAGCAGAGGGAGGGCGGAGCAGTAGCTGCCACAGGCCCTCTAGGGGCTGTTGCATTTATACCCCCTCAAAAGTCCCCAGAATTCCAAACAGAAACTATCTAAAGCTGGAAAAAATTATGTTTTTCCTAGAGCATGAGAGAAACCATAGGTATTAGCTGTGGGTAATCTGAAGCAGCCCCATTACTCACACCTGGGATTAAAACAAAAACATATTCATTTAACATAACTAGGTTTTTAAAGAAACCAAAATTCTCACTACATCCATCTTTTCACATTTGGTGTTTAGTATTTTCTTCCATCTTAGAAGTCTCTATTCAGTATGATCATTATTATTTCCCCCCTCATGTGATCCGTTGTTGTCTGACCTTTTACAGATCAGTGTTTGTTTGTTTTGCTGTTGTTGGTTTTTGTTTCTTATCCTTTCTTTTCAATATGTTATACCCTGTCTTTTAGTTCAGCGGAGAATCATAAATTTTTCCATCACTTGGCACAATTCTTGGTTTAGTGATTAAAATATGATGCATTAAAGTAGTTGTTGATTCACTGAATAAGAGGAAAATTAATAGAAATTGAACATTCCATGTACAGTAAGATATTTACATTCTTTTCTTTGGGATAGCTGGGCTCTGGAGAGCCCATATTGTTATGGGGTTTTTTTTTCTGCATATGATTTTATGCTGTCCTTTAGTCATCTTGCCATCTCTGTTTTTAGAAGGTAGCTTCCGGAGTTGGGTGGAGAGAGTCTGGGGATAGATTCACTCATTTTCTCCCGATTTCCCTAGGCCAGAAACTCTGATGTTTCACTGGTCTGGATGGCAGGAGACTAGCCCTGCAGTTTGGGTCTCTCACAGCCAGTGATCCCCAGCTCCCCTATACTGTGGGTCCTGTAATTGTCCTGGGTCTCTGAATGTGCGTTGGGTCAGGCCAAAGTGTCCACAGCCTTCTGGGTCCCCTTGTAGCACTGGAGCTCTCTAGGGACGGAAGCAGGTTGGGTAGAGGGGGTCTAATAGCCACTCTACTCCCTGTCTCCCCAAGATTTCCTTAGTCCCGGAGCTTTGATGCCCCGCTGGTCTGTGGTTCCCGGTAGCATTTTGGGACCCAGACCACTCAGAGTCCAGGTTAGTGTCACGGAGCCTAAACTGCCCACATACTGAGTCCAGTTTGTGTCTCTGGACCCAAACGGGTCTCTGGGCTTAATCCACTCAGTTAGCGCTGAGTCCAACCAGGGTCTCGGGCCCAAACCACACACTGAGCTCACTGAGTTTAGCCAGTCTCGGGGCCGGACCACATGCCAAGCTCAGCTAGGGACTCTTGGCCCAAACTGCAATCCGGGTGCCGAGTCCAGCCAAAGTCTAAGGGCCGGGACTGTGTACCAAGCTCAGCTAGGTTCTCTGGGCCCAAACTGCCTGCTGAGTTCAGCTAGGTTCTCTGGACCCAAATTGCCCCGCAAGTTCAGCCAGGAACTCTGGGCCTAAAACGGGCGCCGAGCTCAGCTAGGGACTCTGGACCCAAACTACACACTGAATTCAGCCAGGGACTCTGGGCCCGGGACTGCACGCTGAGTCCAGCCAAAGTCTCAGGGCCAAGACTGCATGCCGAGCTCAGCTAGAGTCTCTGGGCCCAAACCGTGCACCGGCTCAACTAGGGTCTCAGGGGCCGAACCGAGCACTGAGTTCAGATAGTGTCGTGGGGCCCAAATCTTGCACAGAGTCCCCTCTCCCACAGCAATTCCCACTGGTTACCACACCAGTTGCCTCTGCCGGAGGGTTCCCAGCTACAAACCTCAGCTGCTGCCGCTGCCACTCTGGTCCAAGAGCATCCGCGCTCCTCCCGTGTGCACGGGTATGCAGGTTTTCTGTATTTTGGTCATTTTGATCTGTGGAGTATTCCTGCTGTAGTGCAGTGGGGAGCTTGGTGTTCCTGGTTCAGAATTCCGTGCAATTCCCTGAATCGTTTACTGGCGCTTTTAAACACCGTCCACGCTGCGTTCTACCATCTTGGATCTCCCTACATTCTTTTAAAATATTTTATTATTTTATATGTTATGAGTGTTTCTGTGCATCATACGGGTACAATGCCCATGGAAGCCAGAGGAGTGTCTTGGATCCCCAAGAACAGTAGTTACAGATGGTTTAAAGCTTCATATGGTTTCTGGGAACTGATTTTTGGGTCCGCTTAAAGACCAGTAGGCACTGCACTCCTGAGCCATCTCTCCAGCCTTTATGTTTTTTTCGCTTGTTTTTATTTTGTTTCTCAATAGTGTAGCTGTGATGTGATAATATAAATGACATCTCTGAAATGTTTCCACTGAGTGGAAAGCAATGTGGAGCAGCTACCAGACAGTCTTTACTTTGTGTTCCTGAGGGCAAGAAAGAAATTAACTGTTAAGTAAGGGTCTCAAAAAGGATCCACCAGAAGCATCTAACTGATCAAACACTGGAATACAGAAGATGCCTTGTATACATAAAAGTAAGATCTCCTATTATGTTTAACGTGAGGTTCTGACGTTTGTCACTCAGCAAACGCAGATGCAGGCAACTGAAGTACCAGCTCACTTCTCATATTTTAGAAGGCTGCTTTGTTCTTTTCACTGCCATTGTTTGTGCTTGAGTAAAGCACCCTAATTATTCATAAAAGAAAAGTGAGGAAACTTATCTTTGACATCTGAAACCTCAAAATATTGGGATGTTCTCTAATTATCAAACTTTCTCTGAACGTATAAAGTTACAGGAGTAACACCAGTGAGTCTTCTGTTGCTTTTTTAAAAATCTTCTAAGATGAAATATTGTAAAGGTCTTCAGGAAGCTTCAAGTGTGGATAACATTTCCTGCTCATTATAATGTTCGTGTTTCTAAAGGGGCTTAAAGTTTCATTCATTAAACTTTGCGCAAAGACATAAGGCATGATATTGCGCAGTTGCAATCACACTTGCTATTTAGCAAAATTCCCTTCTGAAAAGATGTGCTTTTGGGTCAGCAGTTGTAAAAAATTTTATATTCTGAATATAAACGAGAATACTCATACCCTGTGGTAAAGCCATCTTTTATCCACTGTCTTTATTTTCCATCTAAGACTCTGACTCTTCCCTCACATGATTGTAACCCCCAGTAGTGGCTGCTCCAAACATGGAGATGCCATTGATCCGCAAATAGAAAGTACAAGATAGAAAAGTAGGAACATTCTCAAGGTAGCAAGTCCTTGGTAATTTCAGACAGCATAGCTGACTGATTGAGTCCATACTGTCCAATCTACTTGACATTAATATTTCTCCTAAAAGTATATAACCAGTGTAATTAAAGGGCTCATCAATGCTTTTCTTTAATGTCATAGTTCTCTGGAGAGTCTTATGTCTAAAACCCATTCTTGGGATACCTCCTAGAGCTCAAAAGAACTAAACAATCACATGAGTTCTGCTTTACAAAATGTTACTATAACACAGCAGTGGAATAAAAAGAAAGCCTCTGAAGTGACTCATGACCCCTACAAGGTCAAAGGAAGGGCTGCTGTAATAATTAAAGGCTCATGGACATATTGCTGTATGTTGGCAGTGAACGGTGACATTGATATTCATGGATCAGTCATGATTGGATGCACAGTGTGAGACCTGCAAGGAGAAGCCTTATAACACATGGCAATTAATTCCAGACTTATCTACATACTGCATGGCAGGTATTTTGGCAGAAGACAACCAAACATGGTGGTCATGTTCATGATGCTTTGAGGGTTGTAGAAGACAGTTTCTGTGGGAGGAAAATAACATAATGTTCAATGTTGTCAAGAGTGTATATAAAAGCAACTTATCATAAAGTGAGTGAGCCTTAAGTTCCTTAGCTTTCACTTGTACAATCCCTGTTATGTGAGTGAAAACTGTCAATCGTCTTGTAAATCTTCCCTTCCAAGTAGCAAAAAACAAGAAGTGGCTAACCGCAAAGATATCTCATCATATAAGTGTCAAATTACTTACTATAAGCAAATGTACTTTAGAGTAAAAGCATTATTGTTTAAGAACACAGTATATACTTGGTAAGTATACAATCTAATCTCACTCATAAATAACAATCCTTCTTTTCACAAAGTGTTGTTTGTAGGTATTGATTGTTGCAATAATTAAAAGTTACAGTTTTAAGTCTATGATTTGGGACTAAATTCCATTGACATAGAAGCATGTCTTAAAACTGCTGAGCTCTATGTATCTCATTACCAACATTTATATCTACCTAAGACTTGCCAAGGATTTGTGAAAGAGAATCAACACTGTCTATTAAACATCTAACTAGCTCTTTGTGAATTACCCAGTTGCAGATTAGCAGATACATTAAGAAACCACTTTCCACAATGGGATGCACACTTGTAACCCCTGCACTCAGGAGGCAGAGGCATAGGCAGGCGAATGTCTGTGAGTTCGAGGCCAGCCTCCTCTACAAAGTGAGTCCAGGACAGCTAAGGCTACACAGAAAAAACCTGCCTCCAAAACACAAGAAAAACCACTTAGTGAACAGTTACTTTAATTGATTTGATATATACTATGTGGCATATTAGATAGTGACATTAAGAAGGCTAGATGAAAGTCATGGACAAATCATCTTAATTTAGCCAGCAATATAAGATTCAGATTAAAAAAGCAGACCTACTCCCCTGCCCCCTCCCTCTGTGTGTGTGTGTGTGTGTGTGTGTGTGTGTGTGTGTATCTCATCTGGATAGTAGATTTAGGAATACTTCCTGTAAGTTGGTCATGGTGGCACACACCTTTGATGCCAGCCCTCAGGAGGCAGAGGCATGCCAATCTATGGGTTCGAGGCCAGTCTCTTCCATATAGTTAGTTTTAGAATATAGAGATACACAGAGAGACCCTGTGTCAAAAACTTATAGAAAAGCCTCCTCTAAGCATGATATGAGATAAAAATTTGAAGAGTAGAACTTTTATCAGATCTTTATTATTTTTAATCATGTATTTGTGTGTGTGAATGTTGGTGCTGGTAGAGGCCAGAGATGTTAAATTCACCTGGAGCTGGACTTCAAATACGTTGTGAGACACCAAATACGGCTACAAGCAGCCACACCCAGGTCACCTGCAAGAGCAGTATTTGCTCTTAAATGTTGAGCTCTCTTTCAAGCCCCAGTAGACAGAACATCTGTGAAAAAGAAGCATTCAAATCAGAAAGGTTGATATAAGGAAAACTAAGGACTTTAGGCTGCTTGGGAAAAAATAAGTATCCTAATTTTCCAAAGTGTTGGTTTATACACATGATTTATTCTTGGGACTCTTAATTGGCTCAGGCTACTATACAAAACACAATGGGTAGAATGATTTTTGATGACATAGTTTGGTTTCTTCCTTACATTCTGGAAACTTGAGGCCCCAGATTAGGGTCCTTGTAGTAGTTTACAGATGGCTAGGCTTCTAGAGGAGGTTCATACATGGCAGGCTTCTGACTGCATCCTTGTATAGTCAGAAGAGAGTACATAAGCTTTATACCATCTCATCTCCTGAGGGAACTAATCCTGTTTTACCAGGGCTCCACCATCATGGTATAATTTAAACCTAATTTTCACTCTAGCCAACCGTTTACTTCCTGGCTTGTAAACAGCCAACCCCAAATTGTGTATTCATATGGCAGGGAAACCACGAATGGAATCTTGTTCCTCCTTTATATAAAAAGTCATTTTGTGGCTTTGGGTCCCCACATTTATCTCCAAACACAGTCAGATTGGGGTTTAGGGTTTCAATCTGTGAATCTGAGAAGGATGCAGGGAGTCAGTCTGTGCAGGAGGGCTGAGTGAATCATTGCTCAGGGAGTGACCAGGACATTCCGTTGCACAGGGAGTCCACAATGGGGTGCTTATCAACTTCTGATGTGCACCTCGTCAGAACCACCAGAAGGTTTCTTCATACCTGTGATGCCACCGTTTACATTGCATCTCACTGACTAAGAATACTCATCAACTACGTCAACTTTGTTTTAAGCACACCCTTCTGTGTGCTTTCCAGAGAGAGGAGATGACAGTGAGTGTAATTTTAATTTACCTCTTTAAAACTATGGTGCCTCTTGAGCTTAAGTTTAGTAATAATATTCAAGACATAGAGTTGATTGTATAAAATACAGTGATTTCACCCTTACACATCAAGAATATGAGAATTATAAAAGAGTAACCATGACAACAAATACTATTATAATCTAATTCAGGATGGCAGAGCACATGAGCATGCAGGAATTATTTGTCTGTGATGAGGCATATGTACCCAGCCAGAAATTCTGTATTCATGTACATACATTAGGAAGTCTTTTTAAAACTTAAGATAGAAAGAACAAGAGAGGGATACAAGGATTGTCTCACAGGCATACAAAGACGGCCTAATATGGTTTAGTGGTAAAGAACATTTGTTCTTCTTACAAAGGAATCATGTTCAATTTCCAGGCATCCCATGGTGACTCACAACTGTCCACAGCTTCAGTTTCAGCATGCACATGATACACAGAAATACATGCAAGTGAAGCATTCATGCACATAAAATAAATCTAAAATAAGTATTACAACAGAAGTCAGAGTTTAGTCTTTTTAAATTTAAATTTATGCAGGCAAATCGATGGGTTTAGAAAAGATCATTCTGAGTGAAGTAACTCAGACCCAGAAAGACATGCATGGTATATACTCAGTCATAAGTGGATATTAGCTGCATAATGTAGGATAAGCACACTACAGTACAGAGACTGATGCACCAACCAAGGCCTATGTATGATGTGGACCTAGACCCTCTGCTCAGATGTAATAGATAAGCAGCACAGTCTCCTTGTGGGTCCCACAATATGGGCCTTAGGAACTACATTTAACATGGACTCTGCCCCTCCCCCACACTGATCACTTCCCCCTGGTGGGGCAGCCTTACCAGGCCACAGAGGAAGAAGATACAGGTGATCCACATGAGACTTGATAGGCTGAGGTCAGATGTTAGGGGAGGAGGGATCCACTTTCTGAGGGCTAGGGGAGGGAGGGAGAGAGCTACAATCCGGATGTCTGGGAACAATTAAGCATGTCTTGCTGCATTCTCCATGAACAGAAGCAGGACTCCATCTTTCTCAGCTTTGCTCTCTGTAGATATAGGAAGCTGTGTGGATGGATGTAGGGTCCCATTGTGGGAGGAAGGAAACTTACTTTCCTCCTCACTATGGTTGACCCATGGAAAAGAAGCAAGTGATGGGGAAAAAAAAAATCACACCTTGAATATGGGCAACTAAATGTCTGCTTCATTCCTTGAAAAATGAAGTGTCTGTTACTTTAAATTTTAAGACTACTTTTTTTGTGTATTTACCTTGGCATGCATGAGTGTTTATGTGTGTGCCTCTCTGCATGCATGTGGCGGTTAGAAGGCAACTTGTGAGAGACAGGTGTCTCCTTCCACTACATGCATCCTGGGGATTGAACTGAAGTCCCCAGGTGTTGTAGCAAGTGTCTTTATCCAATGAACCCTCTTGCCAGTTTTACTTTAAAACATTGAGAACATGATTGCTCAACGAGGACGAAAGAGTAGAACAGTCTTTTCAAAGCCACAAAGTGATTTAGATGGACAAAGATCAATGATGAAGGTTGGCCTGCTTAGAGAGGCAAGGCAGGAACTGAGCCTGTGGAAGGGACTCAGAAAAGGATGGACAATGTCTATGCAGAAGAGGAAGGCAGAGAGAGGTCAGAGGAGGGAGGAGCTCAAGGTAAAAGTGAGTCTTTTCTCTTTTAGTAAAGGGCATATAAGACCGATCCTTTAGACTTTGGGACCTGGCCACAATCATCCTTTATCTCCGGTTTTTTAAATAGTTGGGGATTTCATACATTCTTATAATACGTTTTGATCAAGTTCACTTCCCAGTCTGTCTCCTCCAGAATCTTTCCTGTTTCTCCCATCACTTTCCCTTCCCAGCTACTGACAATCTCTTTAAAAGAACAAAAGGAGCTAACCTCATGGAGGTCACTTAGAGCTGCCTGTATGTGCACAGGTATCAGAGCATCTGCTGGAGTGCGTACAGCCTGCCAGGAGACCCATCCCAGAAGAAAACTGATCTAGAGACCATCAGTTGCCAATGGCTTCTCAGCTGGGTCTGAGACTTCATGTTTGGGGCAATGAAAATTAAAACTATTTTGAGATTTCATGTGAGCCCGGTAAGAATTACTAAGAAAGCATTTCTTAAATCTGAATATGAGTGAGTTGGTCATTCCCTATGTGTGGCCTTCAATTTTCTATTGCCTTAAGTTTGGTTCAGTAAGTTGAGTGGGGCCCAAGAGTAGACCTGGAAATATAATACACTATGATACCACTAACAACTCAGCCTTTTCTGGCTTGAATCATACTAAACATTCTCCAACAGAATCTTCACCTCAGCTGCATGAGCTTAGAATGAATGAGCTGCTTATTCCCAGAACTTCAGGCTGTCCTAGTTCGGTATATCGTACCAAACCATGGCACATAGTTGTTTTATTATATGGCAGTATGATTTCATCAGCTACATTTCTAATTTAAAGATTAAAGATGTATTCTAAATAACATATAACAGCGATGTTTTAAATGAAGGAAGAAAAATGTATCATTTGCCTGCATGTCTTTCTGTTTTTCCATTTATCTATCCATCTGTCATATATCCATCGTCATCTACCTGCCAATACTTTGGTTTTACAGAAAAAAAAAATTTTTTTTTTCAGCTTTCCCAAATCTTGATAAAAAAAATTCTTCAGGTAATTGGATTAGAGATGGATTCAAAGGATACTCAGTGGAGGTTTCTTAGGGTTAGGCTCAGAGCTGCATCCTTTACTATTCACAGGAAGTTCTGCTACCAGCTAATTCTGAGCTAGCTTCATAGACTAGCTGTTCACGCTTTGCTACTTAGTGAGGAAAGGTTTGTGAACTTGTGTCAACAGCAGGACAGGTGTTTTGCTTTGTTTATGTTTTTTATGAAACAACAAAACAAACCAATCTTTAAAATTCCTTTTTATGTTTTCCAGAGGCATTATGTATTGTTACTCAGGAACAGCTTGATTTTTAAAATTGAGTGCCTGAAACAGCCAGTCTTAGGGACAATATAAGGCTTACTCATGAACTGACATTAAATTATGAAGTCAGTTACATTTCTTAACCAAGGGATTTTTTTCAGAGCTATGAACATATTATCAATTGAAAGGAGAAGCTTAATCCCCAGGGAAACACATCAAACCAGTCCATATTAATTTATTTTGGAATGGCAATGATATTTAAATTAAATCCCTGTGCTTCTGAATTCTATTGTGGGACCTGGTATTTGTCAATGGGTTATAGATTTCCAACGTTCACTTCTGGTCCTGAAGTCTGAAGTTTTGCTTATTACTGTGACGAACAGCAGCCTTTTGAGATTAGCCATCTAGGCATCGGAGGCTGAGGCTGAGTGACTGGAGGGAAGTGAGACCTGCCAGTGGGATAATAGCTCAAGTCTCCTGACATGCTTCTCATACCAGCCTTCTGAAAGATGTGTCATCATTTTGCCGAATGACCCCCAGTGAACCTGTGGCTTTGTGGCATTTGCCTTTCTTGTTCACTCCAAGTTCTTTATAGCCAAGTCTCCGGGATTTATGCTCCTGCAGCTTTTCACTGTTAATCTTTTGAAGAAATCCTGGAGGTTTTCATCAGATGGGAGCAGTGGCTTAGAAAAATTGATCCTTTCTAGACTTAAGGGAGTAAATCACTGGATATTACCTAGGATCCTAGGATAGTCTCTTCTCTGTTTGGACTGTGTATCATATCTTAGCCTTTTATTGATTGAAGCGGCAGTACTCTTACCTACCTGTTTGAGTAAATTCAGAGAAGTGTGTCTTTGGTACAGTTGTCATGAGATCTACTTTTATTAACTTGCATGAAGGTCTTTTGACTTTTGAAGTGTCAGGCGATGGCTCTAACATGATCTGTTAAACGTATCATCTTCATTCCATGGAGACACCTGGTTATTCTCTTGAAAGGCAGACAACTCTTGGAATGCAAGGCAGCACAAAAGTGTGTGAAAGTCAGCGTGCAGAAAAGCAGAACTTTTTCTCTCTCATGCCTCTTGGTACCTTTGAAAGATTGCCTTTCACTGTCATGAAACAGTATAATAATAGCCCCATCTTAAAGCACCTAGCACCAACATAATCTCAGCCAGAAGATGCCGAGGGCTACCAGAGGCAGGGTGATATGTTCCTGTTGTAGGATCTCCATTAGGAAGCTGGTTTGTGTCCATGTCCCTGTAGTGGGGCTCCTATAGTGGTGGTGCCTGCCCTTTGAAGACAAGCATCCCAGGAGGAGCTTGAATCCCCAAACCTCCTGCCTCGGCTTCCATAGTCCTGGGGTTACAGCTGGGTTCTATCATAGCTTCCAAGTCTCTACCTGGGATTGAATTTTAAAAGCAATCCCTTGAAACTCTTTATGACTTGAGGAATAACACATGTCTGTATGAGACTGATAAAAAAATAATGCCCTGGCACTTAGCAGATTTATTGACTGATAGTGCAGCTCTTTTCCATTTACGTATAGTACTTTCTGATGTCAAGTAATCTGCATAAAGTTAATTTTGTTTATTTTCTGATTTACTTACAGCAGCCCTGGGGATTGAACTCAGAGCTTCACAAATGCTAGGTGAAACATCTATGTCCTCAGTCCAACTAACACTACTTAAAATAATGTTGTCATATCTTTTCATATCTTACTTTTGTTTCTTTTTAGTATTTGGACATTTATCGTTAGAATCTGGGCATATCCTTATGTTAGTTTCTTCTGGTTCTTTTATAAAATATTGATATTTTAAAGCCTCTATATAGAACTGGGATTAATATGTCTAGATCTTTCATTCTGTTTTCTTTCTAAAGCCTGCTATAGAATAACACAGGGCCAAATGTCAAGAGATCTGATTGGCTTATATACAAAATAGTGTTTTTATAGAACAGAGAGTATATATTTCTTTAGGGTTCAGTTACCTTTGTGCATGATGCTTGTATTTTTAGCTTATTTTTCAATAGAGATAGTGAGTGTGTGTGTGTCTATCTGTCTGTCTGTCTGTCTTTATTTGTGCTTCTATAGCAAATTTGGGATTTCTTTGGCCTACCAAACCAAACTTCTCCATAAGATGGAATTCAAGTTAATTTTGCCTTTCTAACAACAGGTTTATCTACCACAACTGGTTGGCGAGGTCAAATGTTCAACTTGCTACATCAGTGCCTGAGAACACCATTATCATGCTTGCTACAGAAACCATGACCAAGCAAGCCAGAAACACAAAATGGAGGCACTACAGGCCAGACCTCCCAGAGCTGTAATGTGGACTCACCTGTCCCAACAGTGTCTTTAGAGATGGTGAAAGGTGGAGGTAGAGCTCAGACAACTGTTGATACTCAGACATGGGAAATCTTACATTAGGATGATACAAGATAGTGTTTTCTTGAGGAGGGAGTGCCGGGGCCATGGCTGCCACCTCTGATTTCCATGCTATGAACTGTTGTAGACTGCTTTACCATCTGAATGTAGCCTCTGCCTCCTGTCTCAGAGGACAAAGCACTCTAACATTAGCATCACACTTAAGTTAAGACTTGTCTCACTGATTTTAATTCTAAACACAGTTTATCTCATCGTGAAAGATCTAGATAACGTAATCTGTCGCTTTAGTTGGTATCTATGACACTTAGCACAGTACAAGGGAGTTGAGCCATACATTTGTTCTATGAGACAAATGACTTTTGTAAGTCGTGATTGCTTCTAGAACAGAGCTAATGCCACTGAAGTGCAAGCTAAAGGGTGACATTCAGGTTGAATGGGAAACTCCTTTGCTTCATTTCATGTCTCATTACACTGAGAGTTGCAACATGTCTTCCCTAGGTAATTTTTTTTCTTCTGGGTGGCTAACAATTGTGGTTATTATTGTTTGTGATACAGCGTAGTGCAGATAGCAGCTTTTTGGCTTATAATCAGATGAAACAAGATATTTGGCTTTGTGTATGGAAAAAAAAAAACATATTATGAATTAGTGGTTTTAGGCTTGTTAGTAAAAAAGCATGAATGGTTTCTCGGAATTTGAATTTTCATAGCAAAAAGTAGAAGATGGACCGTCACTGCAGGATTGAATGCCTTTGTGCCCTTGTTTCTGCCTGAAACCCATGAACTCTGCCAAAGAAGGCACTGGGATAAGAAATGGCCCAATGACAGGGACGTAGCAGTAGAAAAGTAAAGAGTATGATGGTGGTGGTGGTGATGATGATGACGATGATGATGATGATGATGGTGGTGGTGGTGGTGGTGGTGATATCAATAGTTCAGCTTAGCAATGTGGCCACTGTTGACATTTTAAATCCATATATTGTCATCTTCACTTTAAAGATGAAGAATTTGAAGGCTACAAGGATCAAGAATAGTTTTCAAGGGCATAAATGGGAGAGTCAGGACTCAAGTCAGATAGTTTGAACCAAAGCTTGGCCTCTTATTGTCACATTTGTATACATATTATTCAGGATTATTAAAGAAATACTTTCATTAATGACACGTCTTTATTAGTACATGATGGTAAAACAACAATGAGCAAAGGAATAGTGGCCATATGTACACATGCGTATTTTATTAATTACACGATTTTTTTCTTCCTGAAAAATCTTCATTATACAAATTTAGAAGACAACAGAAATATAAAACTTGGCTTTTTCTCACCAAATGTGTAAGATGTTCTAATAAGTAGTTAAGATGTTTTCAGGATAACATTTAATTTGCAAGATTTTTTTTAAATTAATGGGCCCAATTAAGTACTTTATTTCCCAATTTGGATGTGTTCCACACTTGATCTGCTTCTGTTTCCAGAAGTCATACAATATCATTCTTATTGAATCCCATTTTGTTCTAAAAACAAAGAGAAAAACAAAAACCATGAAGAACTTCTTTGATCCCTTTGGAAAAGCTAATACAGTGAGACTCATCCAAAGCATTTGTTGTTTTCAGACTTGAAAATTGGCAGTGACTTTTGTTTATAGGACTTTGAAAACCAAACAGATTTGCATATAAGGATTTCCAACTTTGTTTTGCTAATGTGGTGTCACTTAGGAAGTCATTGAACCTCACACAGAAAGTTCCAGGGAAATATTTGTTTGGGAAAATGTTGATGATGACAGGCAAGGATTTTCTAGGTTACAAACTTGAGATATAATTCACATACATATGCATACCATTCCAATTATGTAATCCCAAAGTGCTTTTATCATCTCCCCCCAGAAGCCTGTGCCCATTAGCAGTTACTTGCCCCCTCCCCACATAACAAAGTCGAAGTCACCTCTTTTTCATATTGTTTGTTTTTATTTTATGTACATTGGTCTTTGAGTGCATGTATGTCTATGTGAGGGCCTTGTATCCTCTGGAACAGGAGTCACAGACCATTGTCAGCTGCAATATAGATGCTGGGAATTGAACCTTGGTCCCCTCTGCAAAAGTAGTCAGTGTTCTTACCCACTGAGCCATTCCTCCAACCCCTTCAAAATCACTTCTAACGTACTTTCCCTCTCAATGCATTTTCCTAGTCTTTGTGGTAGCAGAAATGTAATAGCTATGTTATTTTTGTCCTTTCATTTCACTTAGTATTCTCAGGTTATATGTTATCTATGCCCTAGAATATATATATATATATATATATACATAATTCTACTCTCCTGATAAATGGTATTTCCTTGTGTGGATATGCAGCAGCATATGTATCCATTAATTAGGTGATTAATGGTTGAATCAGTCTGTTTGATTCATAGTAAAATCGTGACCAGCAGAAGCAAGAATGCAATTTATACTAGCTTCCAGCTGGGGATGCATTGGCAGTAGTGACCACTCTTTATTTCTTTTTCGTGCTGAACAAAACTACACCTCATGAGATGACCATACCTTTAGGTTGGAGAGACCTTGACCTCTGTAGCTCAAAGAATTCTACAAGCCATCTTTACTCAGTGGAATGGCTCAATTTACCCAACATTTGGTAATAAAAATTTCTTGTGTAAAAAAGTGCCAAACAGTAAAACAATATACATTCATAAATCTATAAAAGGAAATATCTCTTTGTACTACTATGTACCACATTAAATCTGGAAGTAATCAACATACTTTTATGAAACCAAAAGTATGAGTTACCCCAAAGATTTCCATTGTCTTTGAGTAATCACCCCTGCTCTAAGAAAGAGAAGCATGTATTTCAATTTATTGAGACTTTTGTGATCTATGTAGTTATTTAACAAGTAGCAACAAAAGAAAGTGGGGTGACTGCAAAACATGAGCCCCTAGAATAAAATTCCCAGGATTTCAGCACTGACTCTGGACCTTGAGCATAAAGAGCATGAACTGGTATGAAAACTTCCTCTATCCTGTTAGCATATTTCTTGTGAATCACACTGTGTGTTGAGTAATCTGAGTGCTTATTCCATGTGTGCAGATGACATTGGTCCTTCTTGCTTACAGAATCTTGTTAAGGGCTTTCTCTGTGATGATGCCTTACTGTAACTTCTCCTGAGATAACAACAGATGATTGCTGCTATTCATTGAGTAATTACTGTTTGCTAGACACTTTGTGTCCCCATTTCACTTTATAATTCTCCTATGTAAGTTTTATCATCAATCCTTTGCAAGCAGGAAATAGCAAGAATGTGAAGAGTTCTTATCTTCATGAGGCAGCCAATTGGAATTTAAGTCATCTCCCTCTTTGAACCAGGCAAAGGATAGCACACCTTTGACCTCAAACTGTAGATAATAGTTGACAGCATATTAGACAACAGATAGCCAACCATCGGCCATCACCCACATCATGTTACAACTGCTTTTGTTATGTGTTTTGTCCCTTCAAGCTCATCCTTGTGGCTTATTTTCACCATGCTGTAATAATAGGACAGTCCTAACATACAATGTCTGTCTCTTCTACATGTGTTTTGCCTGTCTGTGAGTCTGTGCACCACAGGTGTGAGATGTCAGCGAAGAAGAGGGCATCAGATCCCCTGGGATTGGAGTTACAAATGGTTCTCAGCTATTATATATTTATATATATATATATATATATATATATGAGTTTGGGAATCGAATTCAGGTCCTTTGGAAGAATAGCCATTAGTCTTAACTACTTACCTGTCTCTTCATCCCCAAATGATAGCATTTTAATGGGAACAGCTTAAGAACCTTTCACTTTCAATACCTCAAGTGCTCATTTTAGAGAATCTGGAACCATTCTATGTTGTATTCTTCCACTAAGAACTCTTGAGATACTCTCTCCTCTTTCTTCTTGATTGCTATGAAGATTAAAGAGTATTTGCCCCTAAGGGAGAATGGATAAAGGGCAGGAGTTACTTAAGATTTGAGCATATAAGCTACTTTTCTCTCTGAGATCTTTTGTATTCACTTTGCTTTGGAGTCTATGAGGAAAACAACTTTAAATGGTCACTACCTATATCCAAAAGCACCATATAACCATATTGCATGCCTGCAACATTACAAGCATCTGCAAACCCCCTCATACTCATTCAGCCAGAATAATAGTTCTTTTTAATGGTAATGCTTTTAGGACTGATCTCCCTATATATTATTAAGACATAATCTGTTTTATGATATCTCCGGTCCACTTCCTTGATTAATGTTGCCTGCCCCTGAAGCCACTTGCTTCTAGGACCTTCTGTTAATGATAATTTTCTAAATTTCTTCATTCTCTTCTCTTCTTGTTTTTCTCCACCCCCAACTTAGAGTTAATACTAGGCATTCCTGACTTCCCTGAGCCCCACTACTTCTCCTTATCTGTCTTCCCTGAGCCTTACTCTTTTTTTTTCTGCAGCATTGAAACATGCAGTCATTAGGGTGCTTTTGGTTTTCGGTATCCTTTGCTACATTGTCTTTGTACCTCGTGCATTTGGTCCATCCCTCACTGTCCTGACTCTTAAGATATTCTTTACATGCGCTCACTCTGCATGTGTGCCTTACACTGTGCATAGCGAACTTCTTCTACTTCATCCTCACCATTAGCAAGGTGATTGTGAACTCCAATGAGTCTTATTTCGTAGATGGCTAAGAATGTTGATGGTGAAGGCATTGTGAAGGGTGCACTATTTTGTTTATGTTTTGAACACCAATTCCTAGGCCTCAGAGTGCTTCCATCTTTCTTCATAGAAAGGAAAAGATGAGCACTGTCTGACCTCCCATCTGCTATGTAGTTGACACTTCCCCTCTTAGGACCAATAGGCAACAGATGCAAGATACTCTATACTTGATTTCTCTCTCTCTCTCTCTCTCTCTCTCTCTCTCTCTCTCTCTCCTCTTTCTCTCCGTCTCCGCTCTCTCTCCTCTCCTCTCCTCTCTCTCTCCTCCTCTCTCTCCATCTCCTCCTCTCTGCTCCTCTCTCTCTCTCTCTCTGTGTGTGTGTGTGTGTGTGTGTGTGTGTGTGTGTGTGTGTGTGTGTGCGCGCGCGCGCTTACTTTTAATTCTATAACCTATTCTACAAAGTGTTTTTACCCAGTTTCATAAGTGGAGAAATTAAGGGTAATTAATTCACATTCATGAAATAAATAAAATGAAAATGTTAAAAGTAGTATTCAAAGCATTATTGAATTCCAAAGCCAAACCACCCTGGGCTTCCAAACTTTCTAAGGTGCCTAGAATCTCCTATTTTAAGATACTTGTGGTCAGAGAAGAGAGAAATCTATATACCACTACAGCCACTGTTGGACTCTGGTCTGCAGTGGAAGCAGGACAGTGCATTCTAGATGCACATAGCCTCTGTGCATGTTTACCTGTTCTCCATGATGCCATTTCTGAAGCAGCTCACCAGCTGACATGCTTACGTCACAGTATTTGAAACATCGTTGTTTCTCTGTTCACAAGTCTTTCCTTTACATTTCTATATCATGTTGTATCCTCGAGGAATGTTCTCCTTATAAGACATCTTTTGGTATCTTTACTTTTCTAGTATTGAAACTGAGATTTAGGATTTACTTACCTGCATAGTCCACGTCAGGGTACAGGTCTTTC
Organism: Acomys russatus; assembly: GCF_903995435.1. Lineage (NCBI taxonomy): Eukaryota > Metazoa > Chordata > Mammalia > Rodentia > Muridae > Acomys > Acomys russatus. The sequence goes on along the minus strand of NC_067147.1, from coordinate 19,969,253 downwards.
TGTAATCTGTTCATGTATGTGCCTCACTGCCTGTTAACCCATGACCACGGAACCTTGACCACTGAATGATGAGTTCATATTAAGTACACTATGGCTTTTCTTCTTGTGATTCAGTATATTCCCACTGGCCATAGACACTACGGTCTTTATTTGTTGATGTGTTTTAGGGTTTCTATTGCTGTGAAGAGATGCCATGACCATGGAAATTTTTAGAAAGAAGCATTTCATTGGGGTTGGATTGCAATTCAGAGTTGAGTCCATTATCATCATGGCAGGAAGTATGGCAGGATACAGGCAGACTTGGTGTTGGAGAGGTAGCTGAGAGATCTACATCTGGATGGGCAGGCAGCAGGAAGAGAGTGAACAAGACCCACCCCCCAGGGACACACTTCCAATAAAGCCACACCTTCCTTTGTCTCTAAGGGGCCATTTTTATTCAAACCACCACACTCTGTGGGCCCCAGGAGCTTTAGTTTGCTGTACCAGAA